>NC_137827.1:2751315-3351315 GCF_963921795.1 Nannobrachium achirus
GCCACAATGCTTATATGAGACCATTTTAAGATGACTCAATGTTATTCTCCATAGAGAAATGACTTCTGTGAACCGGGGGATTATGACTTTGTTACTGATAGCTTTGTCTCCCTGCTGAGATCCAGTGGTCTGGTAGGACCCCTGCTGGTTGACATGTGATACTGCGTTCTGTATTCTGGCCTTCTGTCTTCAGCTGAGCTGTCAGATCCTTGGTGCTGAAGCCAGGAGCCCAGGAGGACCCCAGGAGGTTCCAGTCCTGCTTTAGGAGGACATCAGAGTTCCAGACTGCTGCTCTGTTACAGTTTACAGTTTAGGCATTTAGCAGACGCTTTTAATCCAAAGTGTCTTACAATAAGCAGATAATACATCACTATAATAAACAAGATAACATGTCAGAACATCAACAACAATATAACAAATGCATATGAATATCAATAAAAAAAAAACCCGATATAATCAGTAAAGAAAAGGATTAAAACAAACCTAAAAACAAATGCTAACTATCTTCATGTATGGTCATTGAGTGTTTCTGTAGTGCTAAGGGTTTAGGTGGAGTCTGAAAAGGTGAGTCTTTAGTCCACGGCGAAAGCTTGCGAGTGAGTCCATTGTTCTAAGTGCGACAGGGAGTTTATTCCACAGCTTGGGGGCCAGGAGGGCAAACTGTCTCGGATTTTTGTCCTGGGGTTTTTAGCGAGGGTTCCCTGTGTTGGCTGATCTAAGTGAACGGGTGGGGGTGTAGGGGTTGATCAGGTTTTGGAGGTATGGAGGAGCCATGCCTTTTGCTGCTTTGAAGGTCTGATAGGTTTGAAGTGTGGAGTATTTTGTGCCTCCTGACATTATTGAATGTGTTTGTTTATTTGTTTGTTTGTCTCCAGGTTGGCTTCCCTCCCTTCCTCAGCATCATCAGCAGACTCAACCAGGTAAACAACGTTATAAGAATACAATAAAACTGCCCTGTACAGCAGTGGTTCTCAACCTCTGGGCTGGGACCCCCAGAGGGGTCCCCAAATTATTGTAGGGGGTCCCCTGATGTTTAGCTAAATGTTAACATTGTTTTCTCACTCAACAGTAAACAGACCAACATGCAGTGTATGTGTATACAGGGTATCTGCACATTTCTAAAATGACAATTTAAGGACTTTAAAGACTTTTTTAGTGCCTCTGGTCAAACACTGGCTAGATTGTCAAATGTCAGTGGTAGAAATTGTGAAAATAGCAGATCTGCATGCTCACAACGCCACGCAACGTGAGGCGTTGTGAGCATGTAGATCTGCTATTTTCACAATGGAACAGCTTGAGTCAAAGTAAATGTAATGCCCCAGAACAAATATGATTATATTGGCGGTCGCGGCCTGACAAGGTTGAGAACCACTGCTGTGATGATGTACAAACCGTCGTAGCTGTGATGATGTACAAACCCTCGTAGCTGTGTGGGGCTGCAGGTATTTTCTGTCTGTCAAAGTAAAGCAGTTGTTGAACCACACTGAGCCTATTACCATATTTACCTTATACTTCTAGTCAACAAATAGCCGATCTACAAGCTCCTAATATACTGTGGGTCGCAGTGAGACGACGTTAGATCAGCTACTTTTGAACATTTGTGAAGAATTGTAATCCTCATCACGCCAGAGTTAATTTGTCCTTCATCAAACACTTTACACCTTTTCAAGTTACAATTTACAATTAACATTTAGACATTTAGCAGACACTCTTCATCCAGAGCGATTTACAATAAGCAGGTAATACATCAATACATCAACATCAATACATCAAATGCATAGCAATTGTAATCTAAGAAAAAAAATCAAACCCAAGTTTGAAGTGAGCGGTTGTGTGTGTGTGTGTGTGTGTGTGTGTGTGTGTGTGTGTGTGTGTGTGTGTGTGTGTGTGTGTGTGTGTGTGTGTGTGTGTGTGTGTGTGTGTGTGTGTGTGTGTGTGTGTGTGTGTGTGTGTGTGTGTGTGTGTGTGTGTGTGTGTGTGTGTGCGCGTGTGTCTCCAGTCCACAGTGTCTGCAGTGTTGGAGATTCTCATCATCTGGTTTGAGGACACAGACTTTGCTCCTCAGCTGGTAGGTGGTGTTCTCTGCATCAACACACTAATAGGCCTGTTCCATATAGGAGACCATGATCACACCATATCTAATGACGTATATCTCTGTTGTCGTAGATTGTTAATACACTAAAGGCAAGCATCCACTTATTTTATCCCAGTGCATTTGGGTCTTGTACTGACAGTGTGTTTTTTAGAACAGAGGAGAGACACACTGCTTTCATGTTACAAGCCAATTCATAGTTGGTTGAATGCATCTACAGTCTCACAATGCATCAAGCTATTTTCGGTGGGCAACACGGTGAGCAACCAAGTGTAAATCGGGCATTAAATGTTATGCTGGGAGACTAAAGAGGATGTGGCTTAAACACAAACTGGTTTTCCATTTGTTTATACACACAATGTACGCTATGTTTCTTTGGATTCAATCTTTGGTACACTATAGCAGACCATAGTCTTGTTGTTATGATCAAGAAAAGCTTGTTACAGTAACGCAGCACGCACACATGCTGCAAGTACAAGCTGATCTGATCCAGGCAGCGCTGGAGTAAAGTGTGCAGAAAACACCCAGCTCTCTTGTCAAGAATGTAACAAATGCCAACATGTTCTACTTGTCCTGTAATGTCGTTGTATCTCAACCTTCCTTCGTTGATGTGTTCGATGGGATGATAGCAAAAAATACCACCTGCAAGCTCACAACATGCGTGTGTGTGTGCATGCATGTGTTGGTTGTAGGGTCGCTGGCTCTATGCGTTGCTGGCCTGTCTGGAGAAACCTCTGTTACCTGAAGCTCACTCTCTGATCAGACAGCTGGCCAGGAGATGTGCTCAGCTACGCACCACTCTGGTATGTCTGTTGTATACCTGGATGTCTATGATATATACTACTGTCTATCTCCACACCACACTGGTACTGTCTGTTATATCAGTGTTTCTCAACCTTTTTTCTGCATGGACACACTTTTCATTTCCCAAGAATCCATGGGCATACCAACATAATACGGAGGTGTAAATATCACCACTGTCGGGAAGAAACCTTGTATCTCCAAGTTTCAAATTCGTACGTTTCTTCGCAAAGCAAAGCCCTGCTTCATCATACAAGGCTGTCGCACAACAGTAGTGAAAACAGACGATCTACAAGCACACAACGCCTCGCACCGCAAGGCGTTGTGTGCTTGTAGATCGGCAGTTTCAAGGGGCACACTTGACACTTCTCAGGGGCACACCAAAGGTCCCCAGGACCAGTGGTTGAGAAACATTGTGTTATATACAGGGTCCCTGCGGATCCTTAAAAAGTATTGAATTTAGTTTTTGAAATTCAAGGCCTTGTATGTAATTGTGGCAGAATGAATAAACAGACTGGTTGCTTTTCGTTCGTTGGAGGACAGTCAGTAGGCAGTAGGCATAAGGTCTACAACGACCAAGGAACTGACGCAGTACCCGACAGAACATATCTTTACCGCTGCCACCAATGTAGCCTCGGCCGGGAGGCGTACCCGGGACCCCGATATCCCAAGCATGTGCGCTAACCAGTCAGCCAAAGAGCCAGGCTCGTTGGCGAGAGCCAGCGCACACTGTATAGCCTACAGTAGTAGAGAGTTGATGGCAGCAGCGAACCCGTGAACATAAAGTAAAACTAATACTTTGTTTTGAAAGACCTCTTACTGTATAGCTTGTCCAGCAAGCTGTTTAAGGTTTAGAATGAAGTTGAAGTTAACTGTGAATGAATGTAGTCAGGTGTCATGGGCATATTACTGAAGGACAAATAACTTCTATAGATTTTGATAGATATAGTGATATCAGTCACAATATTTCTGTTACAGGTTTATGTTGAATAACTTGCTGATATGTACAGGGACACTGCTCCTACAGATGTTGCCCTGAAATCACGCAAATCGGTACACACTATGTCTACACTCATGTCATCAACATGGATCTGTCCCATTTAGCGCCACCTTCTGGCCCATTTTCACAACACATTTTTGGACACTGCTCCAACAGATTTGGCCCTCAAATCACGCTAAGCCGTACACAGTAGGTCTACAGTCACGTCATCACCATGGATCTCTTTGCACACTCACTCCTTGCCTGCCACATCACAACTGCGACGGTTTCTTTGGCACGGACAAAGGAGTTCAGCACCTTCATACTAACATATCTCCTACCACATAAACACAACCATGTCACTGCTAAACCCCATTCTACATACTAACATATCTCCTACGACATAAACACAACCATGTCACTGCTAAACCCCATTCTACATACTAACATATCTCCTACGACATAAACACAACCATGTCACTGCTAAACCCCATTCTACATACTAACATATCTCCTACGACATAAACACAACCATGTCACTGCTAAACCCCATTCTACATACTAACATATCTCCTACGACATAAACACAACCATGTCACTGCTAAACCCCATTCTACATACTAACATATCTCCTACCACATAAACACAACCATGTCACTGCTAAACCCCATTCTACATACTAACATATCTCCTACCACATAAACACAACCATGTCACTGCTAAACCCCATTCTACATACTAACATATCTCCTACCACATAAACACAACCATGTCACTGCTAAACCCCATTCTACATACTAACATATCTCCTACCACATAAACACAACCATGTCACTGCTAAACCCCATTCTACATACTAACATATCTCCTACCACATAAACACAACCATGTCACTGCTAAACCCCATTCTACATACTAACATATCTCCTACCACATAAACACAACCATGTCACTGCTAAACCCCATTCTACATACTAACATATCTCCTACCACATAAACACAACCATGTCACTGCTAAACCCCATTCTACACCCCATTCTACATACTCAAATATCTCCTACCACATAAACACACCATGTCACTGCTAAACCCCATTCTACATACTAACAGATCTCCTACCACATAAACACAACCAGTCGACTGCTAACCCCATTCTACATACTAACATATCTCCTACCACATAAACACAACCATGTCACTGCTAAACCCCATTCTACATACTAACATATCTCCTACCACATAAACACAACCATGTCACTGCTAAACCCCATTCTACATACTAACATATCTCCTACCACATAAACACAACCATGTCACTGCTAAACCCCATTCTACATACTAACATATCTCCTACCACATAAACACAACCATGTCACTGCTAACCCCATTCTACATACTAACATATCTCCTACCACATAAACACAACCATGTCACTGCTAAACCCCATTCTACATACTAACATATCTCCTACCACATAACACAACCATGTCACTGCTAAACCCCATTCTACATACTAACATATCTCCTACCACATAAACACAACCATGTCACTGCTAAACCCCATTCTACATACTAACATATCTCCTACCACATAAACACAACCATGTCACTGCTAAACCCCATTCTACATACTAACATATCTCCTACCACATAAACACAACCATGTCACTGCTAAACCCCATTCTACATACTAAACATATCTCCTACCACATAAACACAACCATGTCACTGCTAAACCCCATTCTACATACTAACATATCTCCTACGACATAAACACAACCATGTCACTGCTAAACCCCATTCTACATACTAACATATCTCCTACGACATAAACACAACCATGTCACTGCTAAACCCCATTCTACATACTAACATATCTCCTACCACATAAACACAACCATGTTCACTGCTAAACCCCATTCTACATACTAACATATCTCCTACGACATAAACACAACCATGTCACTGCTAAACCCCATTCTACATACTAACATATCTCCTACCACATAAACACAACCATGTTCACTGCTAAACCCCATTCTACATACTAACATATCTCCTACGACATAAACACAACCATGTCACTGCTAAACCCCATTCTACATACTAACATATCTCCTACGACATAAACACAACCATGTCACTGCTAAACCCCATTCTACATACTAACATATCTCCTACCACATAAACACAACCATGTTCACTGCTAAACCCCATTCTACATACTAACATATCTCCTACCACATAAACACAACCATGTTCACTGCTAAACCCCATTCTACATACTAACATATCTCCTACGACATAAACACAACCATGTCACTGCTAAACCCCATTCTACATACTAACATATCTCCTACCACATAAACACAACCATGTTCACTGCTAAACCCCATTCTACATACTAACATATCTCCTACCACATAAACACAACCATGTTCACTGCTAAACCCCATTCTACATACTAACATATCTCCTACGACATAAACACAACCATGTCACTGCTAAACCCCATTCTACATACTAACATATCTCCTACCACATAAACACAACCATGTCACTGCTAAACCCCATTCTCTGCGCCAACCAACGCAATACATTTGCCACACACGTCCCCTTACACCCAGGAAGAAATGCCACTTGCAGCCCTCTTTGTGTATACATGTGACCTGACGGTTGCTTATCTCCCGATTAGAGAGTCTTACTGTTTTTTTTCAATACTGTATGCTGCCTGCCTGATATCAGTCGGCATAGAGAGACAGAGATATGCACTCAGAACCTCATTGTTGTTACATAAGAGGTTGTTCTACTCATTGAGATGTTCTGTGTCTTCAACAGGAGACAGAAGACGACCACAGACTGCCAGCACTCAACCTGCTCATCTGTCTGGTTGCCAGGTAATCCTACAATAACATGCATTATAATGATAATAATAATTATATGGTGGCCAGGTAATCCTACAACACGCATTATTTTATTTTTTTTACTTAATTTTTATTAGCAGATTTTCAAATACAAAAACAGTTGTAGTGCAGGGGTTCTATATAACATTATTATGCATCACATTCCAGTCGGTTCATGAGTGTTCGTTTAGTCCTGTTGTTTTCCATTTTCAGTCCATTTCTCACATTCTTCGAGTTGTGGGTTAGTTTCTCCATATCATTTACATTTTTCCCTTTTTATTATTTGCTATAACCTTACTCCTTTTGATTGAATTGTTTAACCTCTTTACATTCATCAACTCCACCTTCACATCGTTGTGTTGCATTTAGATTCTTCCTTCTGAATATTTTTACCCCCCTACACCGAGCACTGCAAATACTTAAATCACAAATGTTTAACTTTTTTTTTTAACAAAACACACACACACACACACACACACACACACACACGGTATGGTTGCCAGGTAATTCAAACCAAAACATCACATTCAACCAGTCTATTCAGTGTTAGCTGAAATCAAGAGTTATCATATGACCCTCATTCATCCATAGGGCTCTTGCCCTCCCTGCTTGTCCTACCAACCAACACATAATTCATTTGTCCCCATAACCTTTCACTCTAAGTGGCTTTGGCTTATTGGCAGGCAAGGAATTTCGCCATTTTAGGGGCAAGGCCAGTTGGCCTTTGGTGTCAATTTTTGAAGTGGTGAAAGCCGCTTCCAAGGAGTGGCTTTGTCTGTCCCGTACCTGTTTTTTTGAGGATTCCCATAGATTCCCAAGGAGTGAGAATGTCTGTCCCGTACATGTCCCGTGCATGCAGAATTAGGGTTAAGATGTTATTCCATTGAAAGAATTTGTTGAATCTAAGGGTTAGGGATGATAATCTAATCTGCAGTCAAATAGATAAATGATGATCACCAATCAAAGTCTCTGGATTGGTCGTTAAATCGTGAATCTTTTTTACCCCAATTCTATAAATGTCCTCGAAGTCCTTCTAAGGTTTGTTTCTATGTCAGTGGTTCTCAAACATTTTCATGTCAAGGACCCCTAGAATTATATGTATTTGGCCAAGGACCCCCATCCCCAAATAATATTTTCAGGGACCCTCCCCCCCAGAAGCAAATATTTGAGTTACAAATGTTTGTGTGTGTACAAGTGGCTAAATGTGGCTTTTTAGACACAATAAGCCTAAGTTGCAATCTTTCATGGTCAGATCATGTGTCTTAAGGGGGCTAGTAGTGTTACTGTAAATAGGAATGAATCAATCGCTGGCTTATTGTGTCTAAAAATACATATTTAGCCACTTGTATGCATGCCCCCATGCTCTGAAATCACTAAATTGGCTAAAATGATAGAAAGCAGTAAATGAAAACATTTTAACACTCATCTTTTCTTTACTTCATATATTCGAACGGGTAAGGTCTAGTTACAATCTAAAATATGAACCCTTGTTGTAAAAATACAAAGTTGTCCTTTAAACCTATAAACCCTATACTGAGTTGTCTGGCATCCCCCAGGGCTTTATACTAGGACCCCCCCCCCCCCCCCCCCCCCCTCTTCTCAAAACCTACCGAAGATCTACAAACTCACAGCTTGCTGAAAATAGCCAACCTACAAGTGAGCTTAGATAGATAGATAGATACCTTTATTATCTCAAGGGGGAAATTCAGCTTGTAGATCTGCTATTTTCAGAGCACAACCAAACATTGTAGTTCTACTGGATCTCTTCTCCACTATAGTACCGCATTTACCCATCCTACCTGGTTCTTGTTGTCATTCTGAATTCCCATAGACTCTTTTTTTTTTCATATCGTGTTCCAAACATAAACAAATGATCTCAGCGGTTTGACTCATATGGATGAAGAATCAACTGATGGTGAGAAAAAAATGCTAATGTTACTGTCGCCCAATTAGTTAAATTTTCACCAGAAACAGACTGTATCAAATATATGAGTGACTGACTATCATAGACCATACAGAGACACCTCCCCGAGACCCCGACAATATTGTTTGTTTATTTTTTTATTTTTTTATGGACCACAATGTTTACATGAGACGATTTTAAGATGACTCAATATTATTCTCCATAGAGAAATTACTTCTGTGAGCCGCAACCGGGGCATGAGCGAGTGATGTCATGACTTTACTCTATAACATTTTAGTCTATTTCTTATTTGTTGTCTGTCTACAGGTACTTTGAGCAGGGTGATCTGGCCGACCAGGAGGAATGAAGACTAAAGATGGACCATGTCCAGTCCTCTATGTTCAGTCCTCTGGCTTCATGACGGCTCCAGAACATTTCTCCATGTCCAGTCCTCCACCAGGACATTTCTGAGGCGCTCAAGCCGACACATCGTACTGTAAAACCACAGGAAGATCAAAACCAAGACTGTTTTCCTGTGCAGAGCTGGACTCAAACGTTCCAACGACGGCTCAGGAGACGACAGAGAGACCAGAGACGTCTCTGATGTGAACTGCTTAGATGATCTGTGGTACAGCAGCCAGCGTCTCTGTAACTCTGAAAATGTATTTTCTTTCTTTTTTTTTCTTCTTTTTTTTTTAAATCTTGGGGTTAATTGCTTCAACAATTAAATAATGTGTGAATTATCAAGTTTAACTGTGGACTTTTTTTTAAATGTCTTTCAAAATAGTAAAACATGCCTAAAAAGGTTTAGGCATAATAAGGGGTATTAAAGGTGGGGCCTCACAAAAACATGCAGTAATCCTGGTCTCAATAATGCCTCCCCCTGGCCAGCCCGGGGCGCCTGATGGAGGGGAAAGGAACGTCCAAACCAGGGAAATCCCCACTGTCAGGTGAAAAGAAGCAACTTAGACTCCTCGTGCATAGAAGGAAGCATGAGGTCAGTCCGTTGTCTCCCCTGGCGCGGCAGAGGGAGAGCAGAGCCCAGGATTACATAGGCAATTGGCACTGGGTGAAAATGGGTTACAAAATCGTGGGATCAAAATTATAAAAAAAAGGGTGGGGCCTTGGTATTGTAAATGTGGTTTAATTGCGACCGTCAGGTCGCAGTTACTATGAAAAGCTCCACCGGCTGTCAGTCAGTCTGTCCGTCACGTCACACTTTTGCCCTACTCGTATCTCCGCCAGCGTTGGCCCTATCCATGCCAGACTTTGCACACACACTCCTTGGATGGCAAATCACAAACTCCACCCCTTTCTCACACAGCCCTCTTCTAGCGCCACCATCAGGCTGAATTTTGCAAAACACATTTTTGGACACTGCTCCTACAGATTTTGGCCTACAATCACGCAAAGCGGTACACAGTATCTCTAAAGTCATGTCATCAACATGGATCTGTCCCATTTCACTTATTCCCTCCTGATTGGCTACCATTGCCTTCTAAAGTGTGTGTATGCGACCTGACAGTCGCTTATCTCCCGATTAGGGAGTCTTACTGGTACGTTTGGTTTTGAACATTTCTTTACTTTGGTCAGAGGGAGTTTAGTACAAAAGGAAACCAGGAAGCATTCTTATGGTTTAAATCCGTTTAGTTGACCTTGTATCAGTGAACTGTACTTTCTGGGGGGAACATTCACAAAAGATAGCAGTTCTACAAGCTCATAATGCGTTGCGACATGCGTTGTGAGCTTGTAGATTGGCTATTTTTTGGGTGAAGAGACATGGCATAGTCTACTCTAGGCTGAAAAAGGAACGTGCCAAGTACAATTCAATCTTTATTGCATGAACTTGAATTGCATGAATTATCACACTTTAGTCCATTTCAAATTCATTTTGTTTATATTCAGTCCATTTCTCCCATTTCTCAAGGAACAGTTCTTCTTGTATCCTGAGTTTGTGTGTAAATCTCTCCATCACATACATTTCCTCCACAATGCACAGCCACTGCGCAGTGCTCACAAGTTGGAGGGTCACTTTTATACCACAATCTTGTTATTATACTAGTGTCTGATAATTTGAACACAGTGCAAGTGACATTGATACATTTCAAATATCGAAGTATTCTGAGGCACCTCTGGACGTAGGCCAAGGCACCCTAGGGTGTAGCTAGACTCAGGCTTCAGGGTGGCTGGATTCAGGATCCCTGGAAGACAGAACAAGCACTGATCAGCTGCCTTTCTCTCTGAGAAAATGTCTTAAGTTAGGACAAGGGTGCGTGCACAAGTGTGTATATGTGTGCGTGTGTACTGTGTGCGTGTTCTTGTGCACGTGTGTGTGCATGTGTGTGTGTGTGTGTAGTACCTCTTGAGGTCCATGTTGTCTTCCAGACTCTTGTGAATTTGCTCCAGCAGAACATTGTTGTTCTGAAAGATCTCCATCAGACCTGTGGAGAGAAGAACAGATCTTTAAACATCTCCATCAGACCTGTGGAGAGAAGAACAGATCTTTAAACATCTCCATCAGACCTGTGGAGAGAAGAACAGATCTTTAAACATCTCCATCAGACCTGTGGAGAGAAGAACAGATCTTTAAACATCTCCATCAGACCTGTGGAGAGAAGAACAGATCTTTAAACATCTCCATCAGACCTGTGGAGAGAAGAACAGATCTTTAAACATCTCCATCAGACCTGTGAAGAGAAGAACAGATCTTTAAACATCTCCAGCAGACCTGTGGAGAGAAGAACAGATCTTTAAACATCTCCATCAGACCTGTGGAGAGAAGAACATGTTTATTTTATTTAAAGATCCGTGGAGAGAAGAACATGTTTATTTCATTGAGCGGTGAAGCTCCAACATCTGGCTTTGTCCAAAGTGTGTTGTACGCCCAGGCCCCAGGGTCACATTGTGTTGTACTCCCAGGCCCCAGGGTCACATTGGCAAAGCTTCACAGGATGCTTAATGAAATGATCTCATAAACAGCACTGCTCACTTCACAGTAGGTGTGATTTTTTTTAACCCATTTAGACCTGGAACGCCCTAACCCTCTCTCTTACTGACCTCAGGGTAATGGTCCTCTCTCTTACCTCAGTGTAATGGTCCTCTCTCTTACCTAACCTCAGTGTAATGGTCCTCTCTCTTACCTAACCTCAGGGTAATGGTCCTCTATCTTACCTAACCTCAGTGTAATGTTCCTCTATCTTACCTAACCTCAGTGTAATGGTCCTCTCTCTCACTGATCTCAGTGTAATGGTCCTCTCTCTTACTGACCTCAGTGTAATGGTCCTCTCTCTTACCTAACCTCAGTGTAATGGTCCTCTCTCTTACCTAACCTCAGGGTAATGGTCCTCTATCTTACCTAACCTCAGTGTAATGGTCCTCTCTCTTACCTAACCTCAGTGTAATGGTCCTCTCTCTTACCTAACCTCAGGGTAATGGTCCTCTATCTTACCTAACCTCAGTGTAATGGTCCTCTCTCTTACCTAACCTCAGGGTAATGGTCCTCTATCTTACCTAACCTCAGTGTAATGGTCCTCTCTCTTACCTAACCTCAGTGTAATGGTCCTCTCTCTTACCTAACCTCAGTGTAATGGTCCTCTCTCTTACCTAACCTCAGGGTAATGGTCCTCTCTCTTACCTAACCTCAGTGTAATGGTCCTCTCTCTTACCTAACCTCAGTGTAATGGTCCTCTCTCTTACCTAACCTCAGTGTAATGGTCCTCTCTCTTACCTAACCTCAGTGTAATGGTCCTCTATCTTACCTAACCTCAGTGTAATGGTCCTCTCTCTTACCTAACCTCAGTGTAATGGTCCTCTCTCTTACCTAACCTCAGTGTAATGGTCCTCTCTCTTACCTAACCTCAGTGTAATGGTCCTCTCTCTTACCTAACCTCAGGGTAATGGTCCTCTCTCTTACCTAACCTCAGTGTAATGGTCCTCTATCTTACCTAACCTCAGTGTAAGGGTCCTCTCTCTTACCTAACCTCAGTGTAATGGTCCTCTCTCTTACCTAACCTCAGTGTAATGGTCCTCTCTCTTACCTAACCTCAGGGTAATGGTCCTCTCTCTTACCTAACCTCAGTGTAATGGTCCTCTATCTTACCTAACCTCAGTGTAAGGGTCCTCTCTCTTACCTAACCTCAGTGTAATGGTCCTCTCTCTTACCTAACCTCAGTGTAATGGTCCTCTCTCTTACCTAACCTCAGGGTAATGGTCCTCTCTCTTACCTAACCTCAGTGTAATGGTCCTCTATCTTACCTAACCTCAGTGTAAGGGTCCTCTCTCTTACCTAACCTCAGGGTAATGGTCCTCTCTCTTACCTCAGTGTAATGGTCCTCTCTCTTACCTAACCTCAGTGTAATGGTCCTCTCTCTTACCTAACCTCAGGGTAATGGTCCTCTCTCTTACCTAACCTCAGGGTAATGGTCCTCTCTCTTACCTCAGTGTAATGGTCCTCTCTCTTACCTAAACTCAGGGCAGTGGTCCTCTCTCTTACCTGGCTCTGTGGCAGACCTCAGGGCGTTGGGCAGCAGGTTGACCCTCCTCATCACCTCCTTCCAGCTCTTGTCCACCTGGCGGAAGCTCCTGGCCTGGGAGGGGAGGCTCCGCTGGACCTCTGAGGAGGAGAACATCTCCTCCATGAGGAGCCAGCTGTCCTGACACCTCCTCCACTGCTCCTAGAGAGAGAGAGAGAGAGGGACAGAAGTTACGTTTCCATGAAGCCGTTTAATGCGCATGAAGGCTTTTGCGCATAAAACTTTTTATGGAAACACGTAAAAATTAGAATGAGCTTTCATTATTCGCAAAATCATTTATGCGCTTGGAGGAGGTGGATTTTGAGGCTTTATCAAAAAAACGTAATGCACATTAGTGAATGGAAACACTAAAGCGAATTATGTTTTGAAAAGGGAAGGGCTGGTGGGGGTCGGCCGCCTCTTGGTTGTACCAAGTTACCAACACGTTCAAAGTTGTGCAATCGTCATTATTCTCCGTTCTGCGTCGCGTGCACAGAATGGTAGAGAACAGCAGACCTCCAAGCTCACATGCCATCCGCAACAAGCTGTGATGAGCTTGTACTGTTACTGTATATCAGCTGTTATCCTGCTCAATGCTGTTGCGGGTTGTGGAGCGTCTTCTCTTCTTCTCTCACTCTCTCTTAACTTACAGCCGGACTACACCAAGCCGGTTCGCGCGCGTCAGTGCGTATGCGGGTTATGCGCGCGTATGCGCGTTTTGGATAGATCCAATGTATATCAATTCAGCCGGCTACACCAGGCGTACGGATAGCGCGAACCACGGATACGCATTCCCTAAAAATAGGATCGGTTCTATTTTTTAAGCACGCATATGCGTTTTGTACACAGACTATCTGGTCTTCCTCCATATACTCCCTCCTTGGTGTAGCCTGGAGCGTTTACGCATACGCGAGCGTCTTCACGGACAGTACGCGCGTATGCGCGCATCTTTTGGTGTAGTCCGGCCGTTATATATGAAATCTATAGGCTGAAGAGCCCTGGGTTAGAGTGCATGTTCAATAATGTGTCTCACTTGACTGGAAAAAATATCGCCTGTCCAACTGCTTATTTCATGAACTATTTTATCTTTTTTCGACTCAATGATAATTCACTTCCTAATTCGAATAAGCTTTATGGAAACGCACCTAGTGACAGAGAGAGAGAGAGAGAGTTTGTTTCATAAAAATCCATCATAGACATATTATGAGAGTTTCTGTAAAGAAATTCCGTACAGGTGATAATTTTTCTAAGTGTTGAATTTGGAAGCGCTCGTCTTCAACAACCCAACGTCCCGCTGCCTCCTGCATTATGTGACGTTTAGAACCAGGTGGTTCACAGGACCGCTGAGCGATTTCCCACAAGCGCTTCTAAACGTCAATCACCTGAACTGAATTTCTTGACAGAAAGTAGCTCATAACATGTCTATTGTGTTTTTTTCTTTTATGAAACAAACACTTTGCAGATAGAAAGGGGATAATTCAAGCTTTTCATACAACCGCAAGGTTGGTGAGTGCCAGTTTACTGATTGTTTAATACAATCAGTAAACTGTTTGGATGAATTGGTTGCCAATGGGAGGTATTGTAATGGGTGTGTGCGTGTCTCACCTGTGTGTGTGTGTGTGTGTGTGTGTGTGTGTGTGTGTGTGTGCGTGTGCGTGCGTGCGTGCGTGCGTGCGTGCGTGCGTGCGTGCGTGCGTGCGTGCGCGCGTGTCTCACCAGTGTGTGTGTGCAGAGGGTCAGTTGCTGTTGCCACTCCTCCACTCTCAGCTTGTTGGGACCATGGCCACAAGAGGGCGCTATGCTGGCTATGCTGGAGATGCTGTCCTCCAGGAGCGCCTACACACACGCACGCGCACGCACACACGCATGCGCGCACGCACACACACACACACACACACACACACACACACACACACACACACACACACACACACACACACACACCTATCTGTTACAGTTCTTAAGTTCTTGGTTTGTTGTTTTTTTCTTAGTTTGCCTGTCAAGTGTCAACTTTTTATCTAGTCTAGTCTTATTATTTCTTAGGACTACACTGTATTGTCTTGCACAGGACTATTGCTGTTTTTATTTGAGGTAAAACTAATATGAAAGTATGCAGGCTTATGTATTCTTGGACTTTGTCAATTCTTTGGAGCCTATTAACCATCGACCAAGTGTTACAAGTGTTAACGTTTAAAGGGGCACTCCACCACTTTTCAACCTATGTTCATATAATTGGTCCTCACTCAAAAATTGCTTTTTTTTTTTTTTCTCAGAGGGGGGCTGTGGGCAGGTCAGAAACCCATCGTCTTGTGACATCATCGATTGCCAATCCAGTTTATAGAAACTGCAGGCTTTCTATTCCTGAAAAGTTGCAATTTTAAAGTGGAAGCCATTGTTCTCGCGATAATAAAAATCTAAATATTATTTTCAAAATATTGATACATTTTCTTTTTGGAAAATGTCACAAGACGATAGATTCTGAACTTCCCACAGCTCTCCTAGGAGACTTGGACTGAGTAGAAAACAATTGTGATATTTTATCATGAACATTAGTGAGGACCTATTATATGAAGACAGGTTGAAAAGTGGTGAACTACTCCTTTGCAAAACCTTTCTAATGCTAAAGAAAGAGTCTAAAGAGGTGAGTCTTCAGACCACTGCGGAAGCTATAGGAAGTCAGTCTGTTGTTCTGAGTGCAGCAGGGAGTTTATTCCACAGTTTGGGGGCCAGGAGGGAGGGGTCTCGGACGAGTGGATTTTTGTCCTGGGGGTTTTAGCGAGCGTTCTGTCAGCATCCCTGTGTTGGCTTGATCTGAGTGAACGGGAGGGGTTGTAGGGGTTGATCAGGTTTTGAAGTTATGGGGTGCTTTGTAGCCAACATAACTGTTTTGTACTTTATTCGTTAATAATAATAAGTGTAATTGCGACCGTCAGGTCGCAGTTACTATTAAAACCTCGACCAGCTGTCCGTCTGTCAGTCAGTCTGTCACACGTTGTCACACATCACACTTTTGCCCTGCTCATATCTCCGCAACCGTTGCCCCGATCCATGCCACATTTTGCACACACTCCTTGCCTGCCAAACTACAACCTGCCAAACCATCGATTCTCACATGCCCCTCTTCTAGCGCCACCATGAGGCCGATTCTTGCAAAACACATTTTTGGACACTGCTCCTAAAATTGCCCTAAAATCACGCAAATCGGGACACAGTATGTCTACACTCATCTCTTCAACATGGATCTGTCCCATTTAGCGCCACCTTCAGGCCGTTTTTTAAAACAAATTTTTTGACACTACTCCTACAGATTTTGGCCTAAAATCACACTGTGACCTGACGGACGCTTATCTCCCGATTAGGGAGTCTTACTGGTAATAATAACCAGTAAGACTCCCTAATCGGGAGATAAGCGACCGTTGGTCGCTTATCTCCACAAATAGGCCAAAAGTTTGTTTTACCAATTATCAAGACATACGGGCAGTTGACAGTTTGCCATGGTTACTCATTGAAGTTGAATCTCCATATATGGAGATAACCTACGCATCACACTAAATCTGACCTCACCAGCCCATATTTGGGCATGAGCAACTTATGTCTCCATATATGGAGATATGATGACATCACACAGTCCTCAGCCGATGATGTGGCGTGATGTCATACAATACACAAACGAGCCCTACAGTATAAAGGGGCAATTCTTGCCAGGAAAGAAGCATTTCTTCGACTCAGACCTTATCGCCAGGGTTGGCTTATAGCAGCTGTCGGTAGGACCATATATGGATTCTGTTAGTGTGGATCTCCTAACAGGGCATCATCTGGGATACCATCCCTTTTATGCCCATATATGGAGATCCCTAACAGAATCCCTTTCATGCCCATATATGGAGATCCCTAACAGAATCCCTTTTATGCCCATATATGGAGATCCCTAACAGCATCCCTTTTATGCCCATATATGGAGATCACTAACAGCTAACAGAATCCCTTTTATGCCCATATATGGAGATCCCTAACAGAATCCCTTTTATGCCCATATATGGAGATCCCTAACAGAATCCCTTTTATTCCCATATATGGAGATCCCTAACAGAATCCCCTTTATGCCCATATATGGAGATCCCTAACAGAGAATCCCTTTTATGCCCATATATGGAGATCCCTAACAGAATCCCTTGTATGCCCATATATGGAGATCCCTAACAGAATCCCTTTTATGCCCATATATGGAGATCCCTAACAGAATCCCTTTTATGCCCATATATTATGGAGAAATCCCTGCTCTGAGTATCTGACATCAGTGTGATGTCACCTGTTTATGCCCATATATGGAGATCCCTGCTCTGCGTATCTGGTTGCTAGGGTAAAAAAACATGGTTGCTATGGTAAACAGTTGGTTGCTAGGGTAAACAGTTGGTTGCTAGGGTAAAACCATGGTTGCTAAGGTGGTTGCTAACGTACACTAACAGACCAGCAACAACAGACTGTTGCCACAGCAACGTACACAAAGGTTTGTGTACACATGTGGTGTGATGTCATACTGATGCGGAGATATGAGCAGGGCAAAGGTGTGACGTGTGACCGACGGACGGACGGTGGAGGTTTTCATAGTAAACTGCTCCCTGACGGTCGCAACAATACCTGGACATGCTGAGTGTCTCCCAGGATGAAGAGGTTCTTGGAGTCTCGATGAGGAAGCAGAATAAACTCTGTGGATTTCCATGAGTCCTCCACCTGATCATGTGATATGACATTATATATGGACTACATTCTGATCATGTGACATAACATTATATATGGACTACATTCTGATCATGTGACATAACATTATATATGGACTACATTCTGATCATGTGACATGACATATGGACTACATTCTGATCATGTGACATGACATTATATATGGACTACATTCTGATCATGTGACATGACATATGGACTACATTCTGATCATGTGACATGACATTATATATGGACTACATTCTGATCATGTGACATGACATTATATACAGACTACATTCTGATCATGTGACATGACATTATATACAGACTACATTCTGATCATGTGACATGACATTATATACAGACTACATTCTGATCATGTGACATGACATTATATACAGACTACATTCTGATCATGTGACATGACATTATATATGGACTACATTCTGATCATGTGACATGACATTTTATATGGACTACATTCTGATCATGTGACATGACATTATATATGGACTACATTCTGATCATGTGACATGACATTATATATGGACTACATTCTGATCACGTGACATGACATTATATACAGACTACATTCTGATCACGTGACATGACATTATATACAGACTACATTCTGATCACGTGACATGACATTATATACAGACTACATTCTGATCATGTGACATGACATTATATACAGACTACATTCTGATCATGTGACATGACATTATATACGGACTACATTCTGATCATGTGACATGACATTATATATGGACTACATTCTGATCATGTGACATGACATTATATATGGACTACATTCTGATCATGTGACATGACATTATATATGGACTACATTCTGATCATGTGACATGACATTATATATGGACTACATTCTGATCATGTGACATGACATTATATGGACTACATTCTGATCATGTGACATGACATTATATATGGACTACATTCTGATCATGTGACATATTATATATGGACTACATTCTGATCATGTGACATAACATTATATATGGACTACATTCTGATCATGTGACATAACATTATATGGACTACATTCTGATCATGTGACATGACATTATATATGGACTACATTCTGATCATGTGACATAACATTATATATGGACTACATTCTGATCATGTGACATAACATATAATATGGACTACATTCTGATCATGTGACATAACATTATATAATATGGACTACATTCTGATCATGTGACATAACATTATATAATATGGACTACATTCTGATCATGTGACATAACATTATATAATATGGACTACATGCTGATCATGTGACATAACATTATATAATATGGACTACATTCTGATCATGTGACATAACATTATATAATATGGACTACATTCTGATCATGTGACATAACATTATATAATATGGACTACATTCTGATCATGTGACATAACATTATATAATATGGACTACATGCTGATCATGTGACATAACATTATATAATATGGACTACATTCTGATCATGTGACATAACATTATATAATATGGACTACATGCTGATCATGTGACATAACATTATATAATATGGACTACATTCTGATCATGTGACATAACATTATATAATATGGACTACATTCTGATCATGTGACATAACATTATATAATATGGACTACATTCTGATCATGTGACATAACATTATATAATATGGACTACATGCTGATCATGTGACATAACATTATATAATATGGACTACATTCTGATCATGTGACATAACATTATATAATATGGACTACATGCTGATCATGTGACATAACATTATATAATATGGACTACATTCTGATCATGTGACATAACATTATATAATATGGACTACATTCTGATCATGTGACATAACATTATATAATATGGACTACATGCTGATCATGTGACATAACATTATATAATATGGACTACATGCTGATCATGTGACATAACATTATATAATATGGACTACATTCTGATCATGTGACATAACATTATATAATATGGACTACATTCTGATCATGTGACATAACATTATATAATATGGACTACATTCTGATCATGTGACATAACATTATATAATATGGACTACATGCTGATCATGTGACATAACATTATATAATATGGACTACATGCTGATCATGTGACATAACATTATATAATATGGACTACATTCTGATCATGTGACATAACATTATATAATATGACCTACATGCTGATCATGTGACATAACATTATATAATATGGACTACATTCTGATCATGTGACATAACATTATATAATATGGACTACATTCTGATCATGTGACATAACATTATATAATATGGACTACATTCTGATCATGTGACATAACATTATATAATATGACCTACATGCTGATCATGTGACATAACATTATATAATATGGACTACATTCTGATCATGTGACATAACATTATATAATATGGACTACATGCTGATCATGTGACATAACATTATATAATATGGACTACATGCTGATCATGTGACATAACATTATATAATATGGACTACATTCTGATCATGTGACATAACATTATATAATATGGACTACATGCTGATCATGTGACATAACATTATATAATATGGACTACATGCTGATCATGTGACATAACATTATATAATATGGACTACATTCTGATCATGTGACATAACATTATATAATATGGACTACATTCTGATCATGTGACATGACATTATATAATATGGACTACATTCTGATCATGTGACATGACATTATATAATATGGACTACATTCTGATCATGTGACATAACATTATATAATATGGACTACATGCTGATCATGTGACATAACATTATATAATATGGACTACATGCTGATCATGTGACATAACATTATATAATATGGACTACATTCTGATCATGTGACATAACATTATATAATATGGACTACATTCTGATCATGTGACATAACATTATATAATATGACCTACATGCTGATCATGTGACATAACATTATATAATATGGACTACATTCTGATCATGTGACATAACATTATATAATATGGACTACATGCTGATCATGTGACATAACATTATATAATATGGACTACATGCTGATCATGTGACATAACATTATATAATATGGACTACATTCTGATCATGTGACATAACATTATATAATATGGACTACATGCTGATCATGTGACATAACATTATATAATATGGACTACATGCTGATCATGTGACATAACATTATATAATATGGACTACATTCTGATCATGTGACATAACATTATATAATATGGACTACATTCTGATCATGTGACATAACATTATATAATATGGACTACATTCTGATCATGTGACATAACATTATATAATATGGACTACATTCTGATCATGTGACATAACATTATATAATATGGACTACATTCTGATCATGTGACATAACATTATATAATATGGACTACATTCTGATCATGTGACATAACATTATATAATATGGACTACATGCTGATCATGTGACATAACATTATATAATATGGACTACATTCTGATCATGTGACATAACATTATATAATATGGACTACATGCTGATCATGTGACATAACATTATATAATATGGACTACATTCTGATCATGTGACATAACATTATATAATATGGACTACATTCTGATCATGTGACATGACATTATATATGGACTACATTCTGATCATGTGACATAACATTATATAATATGGACTACATTCTGATCATGTGAAATAAAAGCATTATACAAGGACTATACACATTCTCAGTCCACCTGAACAACGTAAGGCAAGGTTTTATTTGTTCAACAACAAGACAATTCAATGTGTTTATACAGAACATCAAGCAGAGAAAACACAATTCTACATTTATAAAATGACAAAAAGCAAACCGAACAGGCTCTCCTTAGAGCAGTCAGCCTGAGCCAGCTCCACAGGGTTCGTGTTGCGTATCGCGATGCCATCGTATTCTTCTAAAACGTATTGTTACCCCTAATAACACACATATGATATGTTATATATATGATATATCTGACCTGTTTGATGACCATCTCCACAGAGGCCTCCGTCGACGCGCGTCCAGACACCTGGAGGGCAAAGGTCAAGTCAGTCCTGTTCTCTCAGGTCGTGTGTGTGTGTGTGTGTGTGTGTGTGTGTGTGTGTGTGTGTGTGTGTGTGTGTGTGTGTGTGTGTGTGTGTGTGTGTGTGTGTGTGTGTATTAGGGCATTCACCAAATATTCGAATATTCGAATATCAAAGTCACTATTCAACCTTGTTCACCGAAGTCGAATATTCGCCTTTTTCTTTTCTCTTGTATAGTTTTAGATAGGAAGTCATAAGAATGAGTTGTCAATGCCCCTGGTGGATGAATTTGTTAATGCTCTATACCAGGGGCGCGTGCGTGCGTGCGTGCGTGCGTGTGTGTGTGTGGGTGTGTGTGTGTGTGTGTACCAGGTGTATGTCCTGCTGGTAGGAGAACACCTTCAGGTCCGTCAGGTCGTTCAGACACAGAGACTCCTCTGTCAGAGTGGTCTTCACCAGGCTCTCTAGCTCCTCCCAGTGGTGGGCCTTCAGGTGCGGGTTACGCAGGTCTGTGATCACAGGCAGCTGACATGCAGGCACACGCGCACACACACACACACACACACACACACACACACACACTTTGGATTACTATTCTTGTGAGGACAACATTTTAGGATTGGCATTGGAAATAGTTGAACATTGTCAAAAGAATACATTTCTGATGTGCATTTCATTTGCAGATTTCAGCAAAAAAAAAAGCTCCATTCCCAATCAAATGCATTGTCAGAATCCGCCTTCATAGGATAAAAGTGACTGTGCCTTAACACAACCATTTATTTTGTGTGGACCAGAAAACTGCTCCTGTTACCCTCACAGGTACATTAACTCATTTACTGACAGAATAGTTGTCTGTCTTTTGTCGTTCCCTGCAAAGTGTTGTTTGTCGCGGGAGCCCTCAGAAGATGTGACCATCCATTTGAAACATACTCGTCCAGCTCCTCGCCACATACACACATACTATTGTACTTTGTGTTTTGTTTGTTAGTTTTTGCCTAAAAAATAAAGAAAAAAGGAAAATCTTTTTTGTTCCGTTTACCTCATGGAAGTGTCAGGTGTCTAGGGAACCCTGGAAATAATGAGTGACCCATAGGCTAGCGAACAGCGCCATCCGGTGTCCAAAGACTCCAAAAACCATAACTCCTCAAACTTGTGCTATGGCAGGCATACAAAACTCTCTCTCTCTCTCTCTCTCTCTCTCTCTCTCTCTCTCTCTCTCTCTCTCTCTCTCTCTCGTTCCCCACCTTGTCCCGCATGTCCTCCACTCTGGCCTTTAGACAGGACAACACGCTGTTAAGAGGAAGACCCTCCTCCATTCTGACGACATGAGACACGTAGGTCTGCACCTGGAGCCCCAGAGCCTCTGCGTCCACCTGGTGTAACCTAGTCTGAGGACAATACATGGACGTACGTGAACTTCATATCGTCCAATAATATCAGGAAGGTAATATTACCGGACATCTCCTAAAACTACAATAACGTTGGTAGTCCTCACCTCCATCCAGGCCTGCTGCAGCCCCTCCCACTCCTCCACTCACCTCCATCCAGGCCTGCTGCAGCCCCTCCCACTCCTCCATGGAGTCCCACAGCAGATGTTTCAGGATCACCTCGGTGCTCAGCTCCTCCAGAGCCTCAAAGCGGCTCTCCTCCACCTGCAGGTTGGAGAGGCAGCTTGGAGTGTCTGCTGGTGGGTGTCAGACTGTAACCCACTGCTGGTGTCACTGTAACCTACAGTGACACAAGTAGTCTACAATACCTTTGGTAGGAGATGTAGGAGGACCTACCTGGAAGGAGTGCTGGTAGGAGATGTAGGAGGACCTACCTGGAAGGAGCTTTGGTAGGAGATGTAGGAGGAAGGTAACCTACGTTAAAGGAGTGCTGGTAGGAGATGTAGGAGGAAGGTAACCTACGTTAAAGGAGTGCTGGTAGGAGATGTAGGAGGAGGCCAGGGCGTGCAGTTCATCCATGGAGATCTGGAGCTCCCCCAGCAGCTCTCTGACCTTGGATCGATCCGCCGCCAAGTCCAGGAGACGACGGTCCTTCATATGACAGACACAAAGTTACAGACACACAGTTACAGACACACCGTTACAGACACACTGTTACAGACACTGACAGTCCTTCAATCTGTAACACCCCTCTTTTTGGTGTATTTGGTGTTTGTTGTTTTCTTGTCTCAGTGGACAACTTGTGTTCTTTGTTTTTTGCAGGACTACTGTAGGACTGTAAGACTACAACTCCCTTGAGTACTGAGTGAAATGTTTGACACAGGTGTGACACATCCATTAATCAAGTGATGACTTTGGTCATTGTCACAACTGATCTTATGCCTGAAGAAGGTCTATGACCGAAAGTTTGCACTATATTTAACTGAATATAAAGACATTGATTTTGCACAGTTTTGCGTGTGCAGAGACTTAAGAGAATTTTCATCTTGCTCCATTTTGGCTCCAGCACTACACTTGAATCTATTGGCAGATGAGCGGTGGTCCTTTCACGATTTTGTCTCTAATTACAGTCTAAAACAGAGGTCTTCAACAGGGGGTCCGGGACCCATAGGGGGTCCTCAGAGTTACTACAGGGGGTCCTCCAAATCTTTGAATGATAGCAACTTTTTTCTCCTTTTTTATATATTCTGAGAACTTTAGACAAAAATAGATCTACAAGCTCTACAAGATCTACAAGAGGCGTTGTGAGCTTGTAGATCGGCTATTTTCGGCAAAGAGCTTTGGTGTAGAGGGGGAAAAGAGCAGACTGAATACAGAGTGAAACCCTAACCCTAAGTTTATTAAGTATTGACGGTTCAAGTGGTTAAATATCTGAAAACACAAATTGACATGAATCCAAAATACACTGATGATTGTGTTGTCAAACAATGAAACTATATGGAATCCATGAAAAGGTTGTGGGGGTCCCTGCTTCATCTCTCTCTCAACTAAGGGGTCCTTGGCCTGAAAACGTTGAAGACCCCTGGTCTAAAATATGAACCCTTGTTAAAGACTAGTAATGGTCTACCTGTGCTTTGAGCTTGACCCTGCGGACCTCAGCGTCCAGCTCCTTGACGTCGGCCTGCAGACAGGAGCAGAAGCTCTGCAGCGTGTTCTCCCGGGCCGCCAGGGCGCGGTCCATGGCAGTACGCACCCCGGCCACCTGGGGGCGCAGCGTGGAGAACACCATCAGGTCCACGGGGGGCGTGGCCACGGCGTAGGCCTGGATCAGCGCGTACATCCCACACACCTCCTCCTGCCGCGCCTCCAACTCCTCTATCTGGAGACAGGATTGAGAGAACACCTTCACTTCATCCCTCCATGCAGGGGGATGAAGTGTGGTTCATCACTGTGTGGTTAGTATCTGACATCACTATGATGTCACCTGTTTATGCCAATTATGGAGATCCCTGCTCTGAGTATCTGACATCACTGTGATGTCACCTGTGATGTCACAGTGATGTGTCAGGGGAACCACAGTGTCAGGCATGACCCGTCCACAGACAAGCTGTGACGGTTCTGAAAGTAAACTGGCCAGTTGGTCAGGTGGGTGGTGACCCAGCTGAAGTTAGCCACACCCACAGTGTTGGGTGAATGGTAAAAAGGGGAGGGGGTGATTTGAGGATGTCATTAAAGGAGCTATAGTCAACTTTTTCTTGAAAAACAGATGCTAAAATAAAAATGTTTCAAAAATATTTTATAAAAAAATAAGCTTCATATATGTGTTTCAGTTAAAAAATTACCACAAAAAGCGTAAAACAATGATAAAATAATCATTTTGGCCATTGTCGGGCCGACACTTTGTTTACATCCTAGTCTAACACTATCAAAAGAATAGACTAGAATGTAAACAAAGTGTCGGTCTGACAACGGTCAAAATTATAATTTTTTCATTATTTTACACTTTTTGTGGTCATTTTTGAATTGAAGCACATGTATGAAGCTTATTTTTTTATAAAATATTTTTGAAACATTATTTTTATTTTAGCATCCGTTTTTCAAGAAAAAGTTGACTATAGCTCCTTTAAAGCGGTGTATTTCAAGGCTTTCAGCTGTCAGGAAGAAACCAAGAATACACAGGGAAGATATATTTGCACATTATAACCGCTCCCGGTGGTCTATTAGAGTAATGTTATCTTCATAAACACAACTATGGCACCACCTCTTTAAGTGCCTGTGCCACCTGTGGTGACACATGGCCAAGACAGATGGGCAATAATACCTGATCCTCATGTCAAATCATGGCACCCCATCTTTAAGATATTGTTACAGAGCGTTTTCACAAACCTTTGATAAAACCACAGAGTATTATTCTTCACAACGATCCATGCACCGATAGCTTTGAAAACACGTATGCTAGAGTCACGGAGAATCGGAGAAAATATTATTGATGCAGTTGCGGTAATCCGTTCCATAGTTATTAGGAGTTAAATGAGCTTGGATTTACCAAAAAGCACCAGAAAACGTGTGTGTGTGTGTGTGTGTGTGTGTGTGTGTGTGTGTGTGTGTGTGTGTGTGTGTGTGTGTGTGTGTGTGTGTGTGTGTGTGTCTGTGTGTGTGTGTGTGTGTGTGTGTGTGTGTCTTACTGTGTTGTGGAGGAGCTCCAGGAAGGTCAGGTAGGTGACATACTGTACTCACTGTGTTGTGGAGGACTTCCAGGAAGATCAGGTAGGTGACATACTGTACTCACTGTGTTGTGGAGGACTTCCAGGAAGGTCAGGTAGGTGACATACTGTACTCACTGTGTTGTGGAGGAGCTCCAGGAAGGTCAGGTAGGTGACATACTGTACTCACTGTGTTGTGGAGGACTTCCAGGAAGGTCAGGTAGGTGACATACTGTACTCACTGTGTTGTGGAGGAGAACGTACTGTACTCACCGTGTTGTGGAGGACTTCCAGGAAGGTCAGGTAGGTGACGTACTGTACTCACTGTGTTGTGGAGGAGAACGTACTGTACTCACCGTGTTGTGGAGGACTTCCAGGAAGGTCAGGTAGGTGACATACTGTACTCACTGTGTTGTGGAGGAGCTCCAGGAAGGTCAGGTAGGTGACATACTGTACTCACTGTGTTGTGGAGGACTTCCAGGAAGGTCAGGTAGGTGACGTACTCGCTGGTCACAGAGGGAACAACCTTCAGGTTGAACTCTGCATCCTGGGCCTCGGTGAGGATGGAGTCCAGCCTCCGTCTGGCCTGGGTGTGGAGGGCCTTGTTCACCGCCTGGGGTGCCGCGACAGCAGTCCAGGGGTGCCACGAGATAATCATTTTAAACTTGAAGTACAAACTTATTTTCAGTCACTTCTAACCAAAATGGCTATTATCTCAACGTTTTCCTCGCAACATAATCGCTAAAATATGCTATAAATATAGGGTGCTGGGAGTGAAAATTATGAATATAATGTAGGGGTGCCTCGGATGAAAAAAAAAAAAATCTTTATTGCCCTGAGCCAAAAAAGTTTGGGAACCCCTGCCGTAGGGCATTCACCAAATATTCGAATATCAAAGTCACTGTTTGACGTTGTTCGCCAAAGTCGAATATTGGCTTATTTTCTTTTTTATTATTGTTTTCTCTTTATAGTTATAGAAGCTCGGCCGCCCGAGCGTCTAGTCGGCGTCCTGGCCAACTCGGGAACAATGTAAATAGGGAATGAATGTCCCGCTCTTTAATGCAAACCCCATTATACCTGTTGTCATAGGATCCGTTTTGACCATCTGTTTGCGTGTGTCCATTTATGCCCATATATGGAGATATCTGTCTGTTTACGTCCATGTTATGCCCATATATGGAGATCTCTGTCGGACCCGTTTTGACGATCTGTTTGCCTGTGTCCATTTATGCCCATATATGGAGTTATCTGTCTCTAAGCGTCCATTTTATGCCCATATATGGAGATCTCTGTATCTGTCTGTCTGCATCCATTTTATGCCCATATATGGATATCTCTATATCTGTTTGTCTGTGTCCCTTTATTCCCCATTATGGAGATCTCTGTATCTGTCTGTGCCTCCGACTGTGTTGCAGACACAGTGCCGGTTCCCCCTTTAATGCAAACCCCATTATACCTGTTGTCATAAATGGACACAGGCCATATGTTTGCCTGTGTCCATTTAAGCCCATATATTTGTTGACTCATGTGGCGTACGTGATGTCAGAGCCTTTTATGAAGTGATGTCACAATGAGTCAGCGCTTGCGCCGATTTCCTCCGGAACAGCCTGATGTCAACAATCAGCCCGCATAAGGAGATTCCGAACGTTTCGCGCCGGTTCGGGAAAACCGCGCGTCGGGTCGGGTCGAGGCCCGGCACTGCACTCCGTGCCGCAGCGGGGAACGCGCGTGCAGAATCTGAAGCCGGTGGGACGAACGGTTCTCGAGATACGCGGATTACAGACACACAGACAGACAGACAGACAGACAGACACACACGCAGAGACTTCTCGCATTTATAGATAGATAAAGCTTGGCTAGATAGGAAGTCATAAGAATGAGTCGTCAATGCCCCTGGTGGATGAATTTTTTAATGCTCTATACCAGGGGTTCTCAACCTTTTTTAGGCTGTGACCCCCAAAATAAACATATTTGAACTGGGGACCCCCACCCTGACAAGCACTTGTCAGGGTTGTAGGTATTACATTTAATGTGACATGCTCACAACGCCTCGGCGTTGTGAGCTATTTTCACAATGTTCGCCTCTCGCTTACTTAATATTTGACAGTTTGGCCAGTCCTGTCGAATATTCGACTATTTGAATACTTTGAGGTCGAATAATTCGAATACTAAAAATCACTATTCGTGAATGCCCGAGAGTACAGCACACATGCGTATCATCTGAACACACTACAGCATGGCAGCAAAACACGGACAACAAACACGTGCATAATGTCCAGCATGTATTTTCTTCAGTTGTACATTTTCTAAGATTCTTGTTGTCCTGGCTTGGATCCAATTAAAAAATCTTGAAATGTTGCTGTTTTTTTTAAATGCCTTTGCACCGATCTACACTCCCAACTTGTGACACCCACATTAACAAAATGAATACGCCTTTCAGCATGAGAAGTATACACAGGCTGTTTAAGTGGTTAACTGCTGTAGTAAATAATGGATTCGGTCAGCATTGCATAACGATTCGGCCGTGCATCATTGATAATTGATGCATTGACGTGGTGACTATAATTATGGTGTTGGGTATATCTGCCTGCTTGTATTGACTGATGAGACATTTAGCATGTTGTGCAGTAATACAGAAATGTGTGATGCATGGAGATGCATCGTAGAATCCACTCGAAATGGGAGCGTGTCGCTGTTACTACATGTCATCTTTTCGACACCCGACTCTAACCCTCACCCTAACACTAACCTCCGTGGAGTGAGTCTCTAACCCTCACCCTGACCTTAACCTCCGTGGAGTGAGTCTCTAACCCTCACCCTAACACTAACCTCCGTGGAGTGAGTCTCTAACCCTCACCCTGACCTTAACCTCCGTGGAGTGAGTCTCTAACCCTCACCCTAACACTAACCTCCGTGGAGTGAGTCTCTAACCCTCACCCTGACCTTAACCTCCGTGGAGTGAGTCTCTAACCCTCACCCTGACCTTAACCTCCGTGGAGTGAGTCTCTAACCCTCACCCTAACACTAACCTCCGTGGAGTGAGTCTCTAACCCTCACCCTAACCCTAACCTCTGTGGAGTGAGTCTCTAACCCTCACCCTAACACTAACCTCCGTGGAGTGAGTCTCTAACCCTCACCCTGACCTTAACCTCCGTGGAGTGAGTCTCTAACCCTCACCCTAACACTAACCTCTGTGGAGTGAGTCTCTAACCCTCACCCTAACACTAACCTCCGTGGAGTGAGTCTCTAACCCTCACCCTGACCTTAACCTCCGTGGAGTGAGTCTCTAACCCTCACCCTGACCTTAACCTCCGTGGAGTGAGTCTCTAACCCTCACCCTAACACTAACCTCCGTGGAGTGAGTCTCTAACCCTCACCCTAACCCTAACCTCTGTGGAGTGAGTCTCTAACCCTCACCCTAACACTAACCTCCGTGGAGTGAGTCTCTAACCCTCACCCTGACCTTAACCTCCGTGGAGTGAGTCTCTAACCCTCACCCTGACCTTAACCTCCGTGGAGTGAGTCTCTAACCCTCACCCTAACACTAACCTCCGTGGAGTGAGTCTCTAACCCTCACCCTAACCCTAACCTCTGTGGAGTGAGTCGCTAACCCTGCGGTCGAAATGATGGGGGCGTTCGAAAGAGCGCGATTTTCCCATCGGAATGGAATTGAATCATGAGGGCAGTGCCAAATGCACACCTCTAGAACTGAAGCTGAATGTGTGTGTGTGTGTGTGTGTGTGTGTGTGTGTGTGTGCGTGTGTGTGTGTGTGTGTGTGTGTGTGTGTGTGTGTGTGTGTGTGTGTGTGTGTGTACCTCCAGACAGCGTTGTGGTGAGGGCATCAGAGTGTGTTTCAGCTGCGTGGTGTCCACCTGCAGCAGACCCAGGTGCATTGTGGGTAGCATGTCCAGGGTGTCTCTGTGCTGGCCGTGGTAGCACTGCAGGCTGCTCTGGAAGAACGCCACGTCTGACAACACAGGGACGTGCAGAGAAGGTTAGAGAGGCAGGGGCTGACATCTCTAAAAGGGGCCTTTTGGTGAAAATATTGAAAAGGCTATTTTCGATGCTTGGTTTCTACACAGAGAGGGCAATTCTTTCCACATAAAATGCTGCGTTCAAGTTCAGGAGAGTTTGGACAAGGCAATTCTCTTGAATGCTGCCTTCGGGTATTTTCATTTCTTTCACCATAGTGAAAACTGCATTCATGGTCTGGAGAGGGCACTTTTTTACAGACGGATAAAAGGGCAGGGGCTCAAGCCCCCTTTGATAGCTATATGTGCGCGTGCCTGCTCCCCATCATTTAGCTGGGGACACGGATGCGACCGTTGTGAGCTTGGAGGTCTGCTATACTCGGCTGTTCTCTACACGCGCCACCATCATGGGACAGAGCACACATTAGGCTTGATGAGCTACAGCTGTACGAGAGAGAGCAGCTCTGTGATGAGCAGATCATGTGATCATGACATGAGGGGGGCTTCCTCCGTTCTGATGACGGTGAATGGAGGTGGGGTTTGAAGGACAACTGTTTTGATTTATTATTGTTGTTTGTTGTTTACAATTAACAGAAACCAAGGATTACATATACAGTATATCATGAGTGAGAAATCACTGTAAAAATCCTAAGCATTCTTCCTCCACACCGGGAGAAAAACAGCAACTGAAGGTTTGATGGAATGCATTTTTACACACATCCATATATCCATTGCATCTCATGAGCGGTGGGGTTCGCTTGGTGCCAATCTGGGCACGCATACTGGTTCTTATCAGGGTGACGTTGTCTGTCTATTGGGAGATGCCCCCAGAGGGAACGAAACAGCACAGGGCTCTGTTTTGTTTGTAACAGCATCAGTACCGTGGTCCTGTGTCATCAGTGTTTTGTTTGTAACAGCATCAGTACCATGGTCCTGTGTCATCAGTGTTTTGTTTGTAACAGCATCAGTACCATGGTCCTGCAGCATCAGTGCGTCCAGGTCCAGAGTCTGGTTGTGGTTGTAGAAGAGCCTGAAGCGCTCAAAGCTCTCTGCGTACTCGTTGGCCGCCTCGAAACCCAACTGTAGCGAATGCTGAGGGAGCAGAAATGAAGCACAGTGTTAGTTTATGCAGGACACCTGAGTCTGGACCGCCTCAGCTGTAATCAGCTGTCAGTCACATCCTTTCCTATTCCTCAATCTGCTGATCATTACATCACACTGTCTAATCCAATCAGAGCTCTCGCTCGGTAAGGGAGGCTCCTTTAAATACGGCTTGCATTTAGCATAGCTCTGCTCGTCTTGGATCCGAATAAGCAACCCTATGTCTGTGTCTTTCCAGTATGGCTGCTGTGCATAGAGCCTGCTCTCTGCCTGATTGTTTCTCAGCGTCATGTTGTGGTAAAACTTCCAGACAGAGTGTCAGATACTCCATGTGTCTGTGTTCTAAGATAATCCTACAGCTACTCAGTTCTCACACTTTTTTGTTCTTTTTTATTTTTACCTTTCTTTACCAAAAGAGCAGAAATGGCCGATCTACTAGCTATAGGTTGTAGATAGTCAATTCATGGGTTTCATTTGTAGTCCTAAATGGCCATAGTGAGGACCAACACAGGTGTTCAATTTGTCTGATTGACATAGAACCAATGTTCTATGTCAATCAGAACACCATGTGTTGGTCCTCAACATGGCCGGTGTAGGACTACAAATGAAACCCATGCATTTGTGTTTTCAGTAGGGCTTAAGATGTAAACGTACTGTCTCTAGAGTAAATGTTTCCAAGCAGCTGTAGTAACAGAGGTTGAGAGATTGTCCTTGGTGTGCAGTTACAGTATGTTGATCCCATCCACTGACCTTGATGTTGTGGATGATGTTCTGAAGATGCTGGTCCTCCTTCTGCATGGACTGTAGAGAGGGGGGGTCCCCACAGGACCTCTGCTCTACCTGGAGAGAGAGACACACACACTTACTTACCACCTGCACTCCTTGTGCCAGGATGCAGGTGGGACATTGTAACCACGCTTCAGTTAACAGAAGCTCTGGACATTTTGGAATGGACATTCGGACAAAGCCTGATGTTGGAGCTATAGCTTCTCTTCCAGGAGCAACGCTCAACAATTTATATTAATATAAAAATAACTGTCAGTCTGTAACCATGGTGACGGGGGGGCAGTACCTTGTCATAGATGAGAGGTTGGGTGTTATGTAACCATGGTAACATGGGGTCAGTACCTTGTCATAGATGAGAGGTTGGGTGTTATGTAACCATGGTAACATGGGGTCAGTACCTTGTCATAGATGAGAGGTTGGGTGTTATGTAACCATGGTAACGTGGGGTCAGTACCTTGTCATAGATGAGAGGTTGGGTGTTATGTAACCATGGTAACGTGGGGTCAGTACCTTGTCATAGATGAGAGGTTGGGTGAAGGAGGAGAACTGGGGGTCGGCCAGCAGAGAACCAACCGACAACACCGTCTGCTGGAACCGACCAATGATCTCTGAGAGAGTCTCCTGTCAATCACACACACACACACACACACACACACACACACACACACACACACACACACACACACACACACACACACACACACACACACACAATTCAATTTCAATTTTTCAATTCAAAGGGCTTTATTGGCATGAGAAAACATACGTTTACATTGCCAAAGCAGAAGTGTACACAATACAATACAATCAGAACAAAATATGTACAGGTGAAAACAGTTTTCATGCATCACGGTAACGTGCAGGCAGAGCAGTGATATATACAATGGTTTTTAAGGTGGTTGGGTTCCATTTGATATCCTTCTCTTATCACAGCAGCTCACGAATCTTGCTGCTGTGTTTGCACATTGTTTTACTTCCCCCAGCAGGTATGGGAGTTTTTCATCATTGGTCATATTTTGAAACTCTCCTTGGGTGGTTATGATCTGTGGGAAGTATGTGTCTCTGATGTCTTGGTACAGATGTCTTGGTACAGCGGACAGGTGGTTAGAAAGTGTAGCTCAGTTTCCACTTCATTTTGTGTGCAGTGGGTGCAAAGTCTGTTTTCTCTAGGGAGCCAGGTATGCCTGTGACGTCCTTTCTCGATTGCAAGACTGTGCTCACTGAGTCTGTACCTAGTCAAGATTTTTCTTTGTTTTGGGTCGGCCACCTTGCCCAGGTATTCTGCCATGGTGTATTCTCTGTTTAGGGCCAAATAGCATTCTAGTTTGCTCTGCTTTTGGGTTGCTTCTCTCCAATGTGTCAGGTAGCTTTCTTTCTGCTGTTTTATAATTTGGTTTAGTCCAGTGAATTGTCTGTCTGGTGGCTCTGCTTGTGTTTGTGTACAGAGTTCCCGGACCAGTTGGCTGAGGGGGCATCTCTCTAGGGTTTCTCTGTGTGTGAGTGCCTTGTTATGAAGTGCATCTGGGTCACTTTCTTTTACACACACCTTTTAAGGTATTTCTTCAGATCTCAAAGGGTTGATGTAAACACTAGGACAGTTGTAGCCTGGTATTAGCCAGACTGATGTCGTGGATGATTTGAAACGCAGATACTGATTGGCCCGCTCATTTTCTCATTTCTCATAGTCGCTCCCTATGGGCCGAAGTCCACACTGACGCCACGGAGGAAGGTGTGAGTGAATCCTGTCAAATCTGGGAATAAATTCCTTACCAAACGATTTCTTCACCAATATGTTGGTAAAGGTGTCTAGTAACATATCTAACAAAGATTGAAATTAAACATCTGTAGCAAAATGTTTGACAGCTAGGGTAATTCTGGGTCTCATTCACTTACTATACAATGTACTAAAAGGGAAAAAATCACTCCCAAAAATATGCTTTAAGTGGGATGTGAGGGGTCTAACTAGGTGTTTTTAATTATTCTGAATCCATTGCAAGCATTTGTTTTGCACGAAAAACATTATTTGGGCTAAAAACAGACCCAAAAGAACTATGGTTTAGTGATGAGTCATCACTTTTCACAAGGTGTATGGGGTCCATTTTTGGGCCAAAGAATGTTTTGCGTGGTGAAGAAATTGTTTGGTAAGGAATTTATTCCCAGGGTTTTATTAAAATTCCCTGACTAATAGCCAGGGTATGTCAGTTGGCCAGGTGAGGGGGTGGTCTACCTGGAAGTGGTCCTCAGATGGTTGGAAGGTCAGAGTGTGATGTTGGTCCAGCATCAGTTCAGTGATGAACATGGAGGAGATGACAGCAGCCTCTGGAGTGTCTGATACCACTGACTGACACACACACACGCACGCACGCACGCACGCACGCACGCACGCACGCACGCACGCACACACACACACACACACACACACACACACACACACACACACACACACACACACACACACACACACACACTCAGTAATTCTCCACCTTGTTACTTTTTAAGGACTACCAATTTTATGCGCATTAAATCACAGACCCCCAGCTGATACTTCATCATCATCATCTTCATCATGCAGTACCTTGTCATCATCGTCCTCCTCACGGTGCTGCTGTTCCTCCTCCTCCCCTGCAGGGGGTGCTGTGGTGCTGCTGGTCATCTTCTCCTGCAGCGCGGCCAGCAGAGTGGACGCAGAGTTGACCATCAGGAGGTGCATGGTGTTGATCAGCAGGTAGTCCACCAGACGGATGAAACTACAGGCAAGGAGAATTGGAGGAAAAGACATCGACGTCATTTATGCTATTTCTGCTAATTCCAACCGTCAGATTTGTTGCACCACGGGTGCCAAACTGCAGCCGGAAGTTCAGTAGAATGCACTGGAGTCAGTGGAAGTTCAGTAGAATGCACTGGAGTCAGTGGAAGTTCAGTAGAATGCACTGGAGTCAGTGGAAGTTCAGTAGAATGCACTGGAGTCAGTGGAAGTTCAGTAGAATGCACTGGAGTCAGTGGAAGTTCAGTAGAACGCACTGGAGTCAGTGGAAGTTCAGTAGAATGCACTGGAGTCAGTGGAAGTTCAGTAGAATGCACTGGAGTCAGTGGAAGTTCAGTAGAATGCACTGGAGTCAGTGGAGGTTCAGTAGAATGCACTGGAGTCAGTGGAAGTTCAGTAGAATGCACTGGAGTCAGTGGAGGTTCAGTAGAATGCACTGGAGTCAGTGGAAGTTCAGTAGAATGTACTGGAGTCAGTGGAAGTTCAGTAGAATGCACTGGAGTCAGTGGAGGTTCAGTAGAATGCACTGGAGTCAGTGGAAGTTCAGTAGAATGCACTGGAGTCAGTGGAGGTTCAGTAGAATGCACTGGAGTCAGTGGAGGTTCAGTAGAATGCACTGGAGTCAGTGGAAGTTCAGTAGAATGCACTGGAGTCAGTGGAGGTTCAGTAGAATGCACTGGAGTCAGTGGAGGTTCAGTAGAATGCACTGGAGTCAGTGGAGGTTCAGTAGAATGCACTGGAGTCAGTGGAGGTTCAGTAGAATGCACTGGAGTCAGTGGAGGTTCAGTAGAATGCACTGGAGTCAGTGGAAGTTCAGTAGAATGCACTGGAGTCAGTGGAAGTTCAGTAGAACGCACTGGAGTCAGTGGAAGTTCAGTAGAATGCACTGGAGTCAGTGGAGGTTCAGTAGAATGCACTGGAGTCAGTGGAGGTTCAGTAGAATGCACTGGAGTCAGTGGAGGTTCAGTAGAATGCACTGGAGTCAGTGGAGGTTCAGTAGAATGCACTGGAGTCAGTGGAAGTTCAGTAGAATGCACTGGAGTCAGTGGAAGTTCAGTAGAATGCACTGGAGTCAGTGGAGGTTCAGTAGAATGCACTGGAGTCAGTGGAGGTTCAGTAGAATGCACTGGAGTCAGTGGAAGTTCAGTAGAATGCACTGGAGTCAGTGGAAGTTCAGTAGAGTCAGTGGAAGCCTGTGGAGCAGCTCATGAACAAACACTATTTCTGAATGATTGAGACCTTTATAACAAACAAACTAAAATAAAAGAAGGCATGCCACACATTCTTTTCTGCTGTGTTGATTTTTGATGTGTGCACCGTGTCATTTACAGAGGTATCTAAAGAGCAAAAAGTATGTTTCTAAACATGCCAAGTATCGCGAGACTGTCCACCGTTTCCTGTCTGGCGACCAAATCTCACGATAGGCATACTTCCGTGGGCAGAAACTATTATTATTTACTGTTATTATTATTATTTAATTATGTACTGTGCACATCGAAAAACAAGTGATTGTAAAAAATACCTGTGATATATATTTTTTTGTTATATTCCTGAACAGATTATATGACAATGGTCTCAGTCGTTCATAATAAATAGTGTTTGCTCCATTCTCTGTCATGTGTTTCATTGCACTTCCAGTGCGAGTTTTGGCACCCATGGTGAGCATCATGGCCGGTCATGGTGCATGGATGGTGCATGGATGTAATGTTAGTCACGTGTTATTGTTACAGGCAGCTCACCAGGTCAGATGTAATGTTAGTCACGTGTTATTGTTACAGACAGCTCACCAGGTCATGGTGCATGGATGTAATGTTAGTCACGTGTTATTGTTACAGGCAGCTCACCAGGTCATGGTGCATGGATGTAATGTTAGTCACGTGTTATTGTTACAGACAGCTCACCAGGTCAGACGTGTTATTGTTACAGACAGCTCACCAGGTCATGGTGCATGGATGGTGCATGGATGTAATGTTAGTCACGTGTTATTGTTACAGACAGCTCACCAGGTCATGGTGCATGGATGGTGCATGGATGTAATGTTAGTCATGTGTTATTGTTACAGACAGCTCACCAGGTCAGACGTGTTATTGTTACAGACAGCTCACCAGGTCATGGTGCATGGATGGTGCATGGATGTAATGTTAGTCATGTGTTATTGTTACAGACAGCTCACCAGGTCAGACGTGTTATTGTTACAGACAGCTCACCAGGTCAGACGTGTTATTGTTACAGACAGCTCACCAGGTCATGGTGCATGGATGGTGCATGGATGTAATGTTAGTCACGTGTTATTGTTACAGACAGCTCACCAGGTCATGGTGCATGGATGGTGCATGGATGTAATGTTAGTCATGTGTTATTGTTACAGACAGCTCACCAGGTCAGACGTGTTATTGTTACAGACAGCTCACCAGGTCAGACGTGTTATTGTTACAGACAGCTCACCAGGTCATGGTGCATGGATGGTGCATGGATGTAATGTTAGTCACGTGTTATTGTTACAGACAGCTCACCAGGTCAGACGTGTTATTGTTACAGACAGCTCACCAGGTCAGACGGCTACAGTGGTATCTCTTGTTGATCTGTTCGATGTATGTCATTTTATGCTGTCTCTCTGTGAACACACCACACACACACACACACACACACACACACACACACACACACACACACACACACACACACACACACACACACACACACACACACACACACACACACAGCATGTGAACACACACATACACACAGCCCAGGTTTCATAGATTGCTTCATATACTTGATCCATCCACAGTGTTGGATTCATGTGTATTTATTTTCAGATTATTATAATCATAACCTTTGGCTGTGTACTTGGTCTGCTCTTTCCTCCCCTTGACACCAAACCTCTCCGCCTGAAAATAGCCGATCTACAAGCTCAGAGCTTGAGGATGTGTGTGTGTGTGTGTGTGTGTGTGTGTGTGTGTGTGTGTGTGTGTGTGTGTGTGTGTGTGTGTGTGTGTGTGTGTGTGTGTGTGTGTGTGTGTGTGTGTGTGTGTGTGTGTGTGTGCATACAGTACTTGTGTCTATGGGGGGAGGGTAGTGTACTTGGTGTCCAGTCTCCAGCAGAGCAGTGCGACAGGCGCTCAATGTCACTTCCTTCACCAGATCTCTAAACTCCTGCAGGCGGACTGACACCTGGACAACAGATCTACAAATCATCAGACATCAGACACCTGGACAACAGATCTACAAATCATCAGACATCAGACACCTGGACAACAGATCTACAAATCATCAGACATCAGACACCTGGACAACAGATCTACAAATCATCAGACATCAGACACCTGGACAACAGATCTACAAATCATCAGACACCTGGACAACAGATCTACAAATCATCAGACACCTGGACAACAGATCTACATATCATCAGACACCTTGACAACAGATCTACAAATCATCAGACATCAGACACCTGGACAACAGATCTACAAATCATCAGACACCTGGACAACAGATCTACAAATCATCAGACACCTGGACAACAGATCTACAAATCATCAGACATCAGACACCTGGACAACAGATCTACAAATCATCAGACATCAGACACCTGGACAACAGATCTACAAATCATCAGACACCTGGACAACAGATCTACAAATCATCAGACACTGGTACAACAGATATAAAACACTGATATGAAACACTGATATATTCCAGATTCTACATTTTTATCTCACAATTTTGTAACCCATTTTTCACCCGGTGCCAATTCGCCTACGCTGTAATCCTGGTCTCTGCTCTCCCTCTGCCAACCTGGGGAGAGCCCCGAACTGAGCTCATGCTTCCTTCAGTGCACGAGGAGTGAGCAGGCCGCTTCTCATCCCCTGACAGGTGAATCGAACCCAGGACATTCTAGCTGTGAGCCGACGGGGTCACCGTGCCCTCAATTCCAGTTGTTCCAAGTCTATATGATCCATTTTAATTGAATCATGCTACTTCATAAAGTTAACTACAGTATAAATGAAGTAGTATCTCCTACCTCCTGTAGCTGAGTGTACTGAGCGTCTCTGAACTCCTCCAGAGTGTACATGTGGTCAGTCTGGACACAGTTCCTATACATAGTACATACTCTAGCACAGTATATACTGCATACATACTACATACTACATACCTGTACATACATAGTACATACTGCAGTCCATACCTCCTGTAGCTGTGTGTACTGGGCCTCTCTGAACTCCTCCAGAGTGTACATGTGGTCAGTCTGAACACAACACAGACCGAGCTCACTGAGTCTGGAGCACATCTGTTGGATGTCCACCAGAGCTGGACGCAGGGCCTGGAGGGGACACAGACGCAGTCACACACGCACACACACACACACACACACACACACACACACACACACACACGCATCACACACGCAGTCACACACGCATGCACACAGACACACATTTGTGGGTCAAGAAAGCAGCTGCAAACAAGTGTCTTTGAGACGGCCAGAAAGCATTCTAAGTTCACTGTTCACTCAATTTCTGGTGTGATATGGCATGAGTGACCCTCACAAAAACACCACCCCAAAAATCGGCGAGCGCGCAGAAGTAGTACCCTTTTGTGAGGTTTGAGCTCCTGCCCACTCAGTGCTCTCTGAACGGCCCTGGTGGATAGCCAAAAGTAGAACATAATGCTTTTTTTTTGCATTTTAATTTTTTTTAATGACACAGACGCTTTCCCAGTTTCAACGGGGTACGTTTGCACTACATGTAACGGACCCACAGTCCATGCTTTTATGTTTTGATTGTGTACCTTTTTGGTGTTAGACAGGAAGTCCTTTAATTTGGTAATTGTACAGGCTGGACAGAATCAGTTGATTGGGACCCAGCACAGCTGTGGCGCTGGGGCATAAATGCTGCCTCAGATTGAGCAAGAGGCCATGGAAGAAGCAGTCAACAGAGTAGGCCTACAGAATGGCCGCTCAAAAGTTTAATAATGTTGTTTAAGAACCACATGCACCGGGCGGATGGTTAATGGAACGGCTGTACAAAAAGCACTATAGCCACTTTAGCGCCCAGCTGAAAGGGGGACAAGGTACTTTTCTTTAAAGGTTTTTCTTGGGATATTGTATATTGTTTGGTCTTATTGTTGGGTTTTATTAATGGTTAGACTTGTACTTATAGAAGGTTTATGTATTGTAATTTGAGCAATGTACTGTATAGTTATGGGTTTTATGGACAAATGTAGACTTATGGTGCTTTAAGGTTTGACAAGTGTTTAAGGATTATTGTATTTGATCATTGACCTGTTGTATTGTATGCCTTTCTATCCTAGTTCTACGTTGATTACAAAATAAAGCATCGTCAAAATCATCAGTCAGTCTTCACCCTTTTATGGTCAGCTGGGTCTGCTACACTACAGTACTCTTTTTCTTTTTCTTACTTCTCTGTAACTTATCTATCTATCTATCTATCTATCTATCTATCTATCTATAGATCTATCTATCTATCTATCTATCTATCTATCTATCTATCTATCTATCTATCTATCTATCTATCTATCTATCTATCTATCTATCTATCTATCTATCTATCTATCTATCTATCTATCTATCTATCTATAGATCTATCTATCTATCTATCTATCTATCTATCTTATTGAAAACATACCTTCATGGAGGTATTAACATGTGAGGTATACACAGGCAGGAGGAGTCAGTTTACTAGGCTAACATATCGATGAAGATGGCTCGAAATGAGGTATTGGTGTATGTGTCAAATTAATTAACAGACACACTATGCATGCACGTAGCACATGCACAAAAGCTACAACATTTATTTATTCTATGTGTACTGTGCAGTGTGCATGCATGGATATGCTATTCATTATCTGGGTTGGGCAGGCAGTGGACCTAAAAGCAGAAAAACATTAAAAACAATATAATGCAATTGTTTTGACTAATATCGTCAGTATAGACGGGTTTCTTGTTTACAAACATTGAGACTAAATGCACAGCTGAATGTATCATGTAATCAATTCCCACCAATCCCCAAACCTGTTGTTTTGGGGAGCGCTGGTTTCATTGGCTAATTTTGGTACCGACCTGCGCACGCATCTACTTCTTATCAGTGTAACGTGGACCAGAAACCCGTCCATTGCCCGGCCTTAGTTCGCACGTACGTCGTTGAGGATGAACAGGCGTTCCTGCAGCGACTTCCTGTCGGTGTGGATCTTGCAGGAGCGCACGTGGGCGCGCCAGATGGCGAAGGCCTTCCACTTCCTGTGGAGGCGGAACAGGGGGAGGCGGCGCAGCGCGCGGTGACAACGGTGCTCCCACCGCCAGCGCTCCAGAGGGACCAGGACACTGGCCTCCTCACACACACTCATCACACCTTCAGGACTCACCGTGGAGTAGTCCTTAATGTCTACGTCCTGGAACGTCACCACCCTGCACACACAAACGCACATACACATGCACATGCACACACACACACGCACACGCACACGCACACAACACATGCACACACACACATGCACACGCACACATGCACACACACACACACACACACACACACACACACACACACACACACACACACACACACACACACACACACACACACACAAACAGTGTGACAAAATATTTGGTGTGCGACACAATTGTATGAGTTTCCAATTTACAATTTAAGCATTCAGAAGACTCTCTTAAGCCATTTACCAAGAGAGGGAGTGGGTTGTTGGCTGATTTACCACTGTTTCTGAAACAGCAACCAACCCTCAACCCTCGAATGGTAAATTGCTTTTCTACCACTTCTACCATATAAATGAAAGAAAACACAGTTGTAACTTGCAAGGTTATTTAGTTACAACTGCAACACAACAGTGGGCGGGGTCCATGAGCCAACTCAAGGTTGTTGACTGATTTACCACTGTTTTAAGCCAATCAGAATCCAGTATCTGACCATGTGACCACAAAAAGTGGTAGAAATCCAGGTTTACACACATTATCTATTAATTCATTCACGTCAGTCATGTCACGTCACACTTTTGCCCTAGCATATCTCCGCCATCGTTGGCCCTATCAATGCCAAACTTTGCACACATACTCCTTGGATGGCAAATCACAAACTCCACCCCTCATTTCTCACATGGCCCTCATTCATTGCATTGTAGTGACTCTTGACTGGAGTGGACTCGGTGGGGGCCGAGTCAAGACCGTGTAAAATCATGGGCGAGACGAGAATGAGTCAATGATATTCGGACTCAAGACCAGAATCGAGACTAGTTATTGACTCGAGACGAGTACTACAACACTAGTGGCTAGTATCGCAACACATCGCACCGCACTATGGTTTATGTAAGAGCTGCAGATGTCTTATGTCAAAATATATATATTTTTTGCCATGGACCTGCAAATGAGCGGACACTAATGTTACCAGAATGACAGGTCTATAACTGTGAAGAGCGAACACATGGGACCAAATGGACCAGAGTTATGATTTCAGAAACCTCGGTCCTCGGGGACATTCAGTAGGAGAATTAAAATCTAGAATTTGCCGTGGACGAGGACAGGTCTCGCCACGTGTACGGACGTATCGGTGACCCCTGCAGGGTGAGGTTACCTGAGGTTGTAGGCGTCGTAGTGGACGGAGGTCTTGGGCACGGCGGGGGTGACGTAGAGGAAGCCCAGGTGAGGGTTGTTCTGGACCACCGTGATGATGTCTGGAGGTCTGCTGAGACCCGCGGAGACCACCTCCTCTGCACTGCTGAAGAACCCTCTGGCCTGGGCGCTCACTGTAGGGGGGCTGGGGTCCCTGGTCCTGTCCCTCACTGTAGGGGGGCAGGGGTCCCTGGTCCTGTCCCTCACTGTAGGGGGGCTGGGGTCCCTGGTCCTGTCCCTCACTGCAGGGGGGCTGGGGTCCCTGGAAGGGGGGCTGGGGTCCCTGGTGGTCCGGTCCCTCACTGCAGGGGGGCTGGGGTCCCTGGAAGGGGGGCTGGGGTCCCCCATGGCCCGGTCACTAACTGCAGGGCGGCTGGGGTGCCTGTCAGTCATTCTGAAGGGAACAGGCCACTGAGCCCAGCGAGTCTGCATGGGGGGAGACAATAAAGGGTTCACATATTGTAGTTGGGTTCACACACTAAGGCACATGCTTTACCTAGGGGTTTGTCTCGCGTAGCCAGACAACTATTCCACAATCTCCGAATGCTATATAGAGAACGGCAGCTCCCGAACGGCGAGTATCGGAAGTAGCCGCTGCTGCACGGAACTGTAGTCCCATTGGAAACATAACAGAAACACAATAGCTCAGACAAAGTCATTGGAGCGGCCTATTCTTGTTATGGGTGTATAGTTTAAGAAAACGTTTGAAGACATCCTAGAGGTAACACCAATAACACCAGAGAAAGACGAAATAACGCCCCCAGAAATATTAAAAGGAGACGTAACGCTTCCAGTAGGACATGTTATTGCTACTGCACCAAGGGAGCGGTTGTGTCACATCCGCTTTATCTCGCACTCATCGTTTCTATTTCCGTTTGCCAGACTGTATGCCGGGAGCATTCGCCCAAATCGCAGGGGCAACAGTCTGGCCTCGCGAGACTACCTACAGGCCTACAACCTACCTAGCCTACAAGACTACCTACAGGCCTACAACCTACCTACAGACTACCTACAGGCCTACAACCTACAGACTACCTACAGGCCTACAACCGGGGGTAAAGCAGCGTTCAATTCATTCCCTATGGAAGTCACATGTTTTGACGAGGCAATCTTGCTCTAAGCTTTCCTAAAGCCACAGCAGGGACGTGCAGAGAATGTTAGAAAGGAAGGGGCTGACATTTCTAAAAGGACCTTTTGGTGGAAATATCGAAAATAGCAGACCTTCAAGCTGTGAGCTTGGAGGTCTGCTATTTTCAGTGCTTGATACCACACTGAACTAAGCACCGTAATCAAGTCAATACAATGTGGCGTAACAGCATGGATTTCTACACAGAGAGGGCAATTCTTTCAACATAAGATGCTGCATTCAAGTTCAGGAGAGTTTGGACAAGGCAATTCATTCTCTTGAATGCTGCCTTCAGGTATGGAAAGAGGGGCATTTGCATTTCTTTCACCATAGTAAAAAAAAGAAGAAGAAGAAAAAAAAAGAGAAAAAATCATGGTCTGGAGAGGGCACTTTTTACAGACGGGTAAAAGAGCAGGGGCTCAAGCCCCGTTTGATGTATACATGAGCATACATTGTTTGAACCCAGCCTCAGAATTCAAAATAACTTGTAAAGAGTGTACAACAAACTCCTCATCTGTTTGTCTTCATGGCTGATCAAGTTCCGCTCCGTTTTTAAACATTTGGAAACTGGAACATTGGAAATGGAACATTGTGCATAATGACCTCTTTTACTTTTGGTATATTTTTCAATACTTTTGTAAATGTTGAACACCTAACTTACTTGTCACAGCCTATTTCTAAAGAAAAGAAAATGTGACTTTAAACTTTAGTTCATCAAGTGATTAGGCACTCCAAGATACAGTATAGGCTTTAGTTTTATGGCTGTTTCATTGTAAAATGTTAATAACAAACTAATATTAATGCATAATAGCATGTTGTCAGACAGGGTTCAAGTGGTTATGGTTACTAGATGAATCTATTTAGATGATAATAACCTTTAAACTTCTTATACTTACAGATTGATTGATGATCAGTGGAAGGTGTTTACATGTGAAATAAAAACAATCCCACATTGATCTGTGCAGCTTCTCTCCATTAAACTCCTCCAGGCCAACAGAGTTTACAGTTTCCATAGCAACCAACACACTGCTGAAAATGCGATTCTCGTCTGTTTTGGCCGCACCAACTACCCGTAGCGTAACGCCACGAATAGAAGCGCATAGAAATGTAATTTTATGTCAGAAAAAGATTCTGTAAACATTTTATTATCTAAAGGTATTACAATTTTGCCATTCCATGCCTTTACCAATATATATTTATATATTTTTAATACAACAACAAAACAATTTACTACTGACAATATTAGAAAGCAGCGAATTTATTTTAGATTTAATATTATTTTAAAGCTATGCCCAATTTGTGCTTCGTCGTGCGAAGGTGTCGGGTGACGAAAACAGCCGATCTACAAGCTCACAACGCGTCGCGGACGCGACGCGTTGTGAGCTTGTAGATCTGCTGTTTTTTTTTTTCTGAGCGCCAAAGTCCCGCGAGAGTGGGCTGTACCACGTGACGCTGCGGAACGTGAACGAGATCCAAAATGGCGGCGTAAACAGAGCACAGCGCTGAACCAAGACCTCGTTGGTTTAAAAGTGATTTTTATCAGATTTGCAAGGCTTTCCGCGGGGTAAATATCACAGCGCACGTGTTCTATAGATCTGAGAAATGATATTCGTTCATTTAAACAACAGAGTTTTGTTTTAAACGCGTTTATTTTAAATTAATCTGTGTGTGTGTGTAGTTCTCAACCCGTCCTGCAGGAGGCGGTGTGTTCATTCAGTGTAAATATCATGGGTGAGTTGATTTATTTATTTATCTGATAATTCTGCTGTTTACTTTTATATTAAACATTAAGATGTTTTATCACTTATTTATTGTAGGTTAACGTGTTGTTCTGTCAACAGCTGTAATACTGTAGCTCTCTGGCTAATGGCTAGCAGTGTGTCTGTTTGGATCCATTGGTTGTGAACGTGAATCAGTGTTAGCATGATGCTAATCATGGTGCTTTGCTAAACGTAGCTTTTTGTTTATTGAATTTATTCTTGTGGAATTAAAATGTTAAAATGAGCATCATGATGGTCGGGTAGGACACTGTATATGATATTATGTACTTCAGTTGCACTTCAGTACAGCAGTTTTACTAGATTACATTAGAATCTGTCATAGATATATAATATGATTCTAATGTAACACAGTTGCTTACACAGGATTCCAAGGTTTATTATTATAATGTATTTAAACAGCAGTGTTTGTGTGTTCACACACTAGATACACATCATAGGTGAACTGTTTAACTATGCTGTATATCCAAAAAATTACAAAAACATATATTTTCATTCATAGTTATTAAACTAGATCTGAGCAAGGAGGAGGATACACTGTCCTCCTGCCCGTTTACACCCTGTGTGTGTGCGCGTGTGCGTGTGTGCGTGCATGCGTGAGTGTGTTGCTGCATTGCATGTATTGTGTGTGTGTGTGTGTGTGCTTTGGGGTTGTGTGTGTAAAGTCAAAGCCACAGGTCATTGGACAGGAAAGGCTGTGATAAATGATGCTGGTCTTTAATGCCTGGCTTTCAGCACCAGGTCCAGGTGTCTGGGGCCTCTTTGACCGTAAACTGAATACCTGAGAAACTGTTGGGTGTTTTAGGGGTTTACTCCTCACCTGTGTTGACTGATTGTTGTTAACACATTTTAATTTAATCGTTCTTTGGTTGTTTCTTAGCTCTCGACAATGTTGACATCATTGTAAATGAGGGTCTCCCTATGAATTTCATATGAATGTTGAATGAATGAATGTCATGTGGAGGAGTGGAATATTACAGTAACTAAAGGTTCTGAAATGGCTGATCTACAAGCTTGTAGATCGACTATTTCTGCTCCACAACAATGCTATCACCACCACTACTAAATGATCATTATGTTTTTGTGATGTTTCTCCACTAATATAATCATAAGGCTGTGCTGCTAAACCAGTATTAATCTTTTCTGCAGATTTAGTCTTAGTCTTTTGAATAAAACACCATTTAGTCTTAGTCATGTTTTAGTCTTCTGAAATTGTTTTAGTCTAGTCTAGTCTTAGTCCACTAAATATCAAAACATTTTAGTCTTAGTCTTTTGGGATTAGTGTTAGACGTTTCTTCTACTGTCTGTTAGAAAAAGATTAAGAATCTACAAACGTATTTTAGTCTTTTAGTCTTAGGGTCGATTCATACTTCACTTTTAGAGCCTAATTTATTTAATTACGGCTCTGTCTATGATATGGAGTCATTCAGAGGATTGGGGGGGGGGCGTCATGAATTCGGCTCTGGATGACGCAATATCGTAGTTTAGACAGCACCGAACCGAAATAAATTAGGCTTTAAAAGTGGAGTATGAATCGACAACATTAACTCCATGCTAAACTAAGTGTTTCCCTTATGCTTTAGCTGTAGCGATGACCTGTCCTAAACTATCTGTTCTCTTGTCTTATGGTCTAGCGGTAGCGATGAGCTCCACCTGTCCAGGGCTGTACTGTGGCAGAGTGATGATCAACGGAACCATAGACGGATCACAATGTGGGGTGAGTAGAACACGTTTACATTAAGGCACCGGCTACACCAATATGGATCTGTTTCTAATGGCACATTTTGTTGTGCGATTGGGGCTGGCAGCCACACAAAGATTGAGATTTCGGCCGCTAAACCGGATCTTTTTGTAACCGGATTGGGTTCATCTAATAGGGATGTGATCAGGACTGGTTCTCCATGTGGAGTGAAGGGTGTAGGTTTTGTTACTGCTGGTTTTCTCTGGAGTCCAAACTCGTTTATTGGATTTAGATTTCCTCAGTATGCAGAGATCTCTTTATCGTCTGATAAAGTGAGACTAAAGTGAGCCGCAAATTTCAACACTAGATTTCTTTTAATATTAGTTAAATCTAGGGTTGCAATACCTTTTGTTAATACAATTACATAGCAAAAAAATAAAAACTTTTTGGATGCTTTGGCTGTCAATGGGAGATATTGCAACCCTAGATTCAACAGTTTAAAAAATAATCTAGTGTTGAAATTTGCGGCTAATGTGAGACCAGGAAGGTTTCTTTCATTTTGTTGTCAGTATTAAAGGGATAGTTCACCCCTAAAATGCAAAATGACTCTTTTTTTTTTTATCCCCTATCGATTACTCCATGGAGAGTTTTTGTCGAAAATAATTTGAGGAGACTTTTTTTGTCTCCATAGGGAACCACTGCTGTTTATCAAATTATTGGCTTAAGAATGCGACAAAAAACTATATTGCGACAAAATATATATCTATGAATTCAAGTCTCCATGGGGTGAGTAATCTATTACTACTATTTGGGTAAAGTGTTTCATTCATTCACACATAAACACATCTACAGACCAAAAGGCCTCACCTATCATTGCCGTTGGGACTGAAGTTCTGTGTGGGCTGAGGAGCCAATCACGAATAGCAGATCTACAAGCTCACAGTAGAAGAAAATAGAGCAGGGGTCGCTGGGTTTGGTGTGCTTAAAGCTGTTTCTCCCCAGAGCTTTGGGAAAAGAGAACAGACTGGAGGAGGGAAACGGGAGCAACAGAAAATAACTTTTTATCCTGCATTAAAATAGCAACGCTGACACAGCATTCTGCCTCTGTGTGTCACTGCTTCTGGCTGTCTGGCTTCTCTACACCTCCATCTCTCTCTCTCTCTCTCTCTCTCTCTCTCTGTCTCTCTCTCTCTGTAGAGCAGATGAAACAGTATACCACTGTTTTGACCAGTGCTATAGATTGGTTCCCTTAATTAACACATTGACCGCCATTTTAACATACCTCCGTACTCCCACCTGCCATTCGTCTCCATAGACTTCCATGTAATTGGGTGTGCACGGATCATGCACACCCATGCCTAGATAATGCACCACGTGTGTCCACATTGCTCACAGCTTTCAAACAAAAAAATCTGAATGGAAATCCGTTCAGGCATTCATGAGATAACAGCCACTATGTTTAACAAAGATGGCTGCCAAAATGGCTGCCATGCTTGAAAGATGGGGTTGCTATGGGGGTTAAACATGCAATTTCGCGATTGCTATCATGCCTACTCCATTTTTGGGGGTCAAAATTTTTTTTGAAAAAAAAAAAGATTTTGATTTCTTTTTTTTTTTTTAATTCTTGGGACTATCGGGCCTGGCGGGGAAAGACATTGGAATAATCTCGGGACTATCGGGCCTGGCAGGGAATGAGTTAAAGCACTCAGTGACTTCACTTGTTGATATCTGTTGGGGAGTTTTTTTTTCTAAACAGATGTTTATTTTTGGTTTTAGCTATGGGAAAAAGAACAAGAAAAAGGGTAGATTCTAGATTGGTTAACTTCCTGTTTGGACAGGCAAAGCTAGCAATATACCTAACCAGAAAAGAAAAAAATGATGGATGGCATGGCACAGGTGTGACTGTTTACTAGCTATTAAGAACTTAGTCAAAGCGTGAGTACTTTAAAATGGAAGACTTGGATGTGTTTAAAAATATTTGGGACTATGAATGTTTTATCTTTAATGTGAATGAAATGGGAATCAATGTTGTTGATGTGTTGCTCTAAATTATTTGTTGTGGTTTTAGAGTGAGGGCTGTGATCGACTGATTAATGTAGTAACCAATTTTGTGAATAAAGGAGATGTTAAAAGTCAAAAAAGTCTCTCTCTCTCTCTCTCTCTCTCTCTCTCTCTCTCTCTCTCTCTCTCTCTCTCTCTCTCTCTCTCTCACAGTCAGTAGGCTATCGCCTCGAAAATATAGCAAAGGTTAAGACTTCAGATTCGTCTCTCCTGCTGTGCTGCTAAAATGTGGAACGCCCTACCGAAGGCTTTAAAGGAGTGTAAATTCCTACTTTCCTTTAAACTGCTCTGAAAAGCCACATTCAGGCGGCTGCCACTCCAAACTGGTAACATTAAACTTAGCCAGACCTCGACTCCCCCTGACCCTTCTATTGTAAATACCACCATATATCTTAGTTTTTCACAACATTCTTTTTCTTTTTTCTGCATATTACTGTGTTCTATTTGTCATTCAATGTTATATGAGTTAAAAAAAAAAAGGATCTCAATGTAAACAAGCCATGTGCTTTCTTGGTCATATCCTTACGATACCTCGTTTCGATACTCTGGAACGCACCCCTGGCCGGTCGCATCTGTAACAGTTGGGCTACTGAGAGTTTAATGACTGCTTTAGTAGGCTACACTCGTTACTGTGGAAAATAGCCGACAATAGCCTATAATGTTTATTATTATGATGATTATCCAACGTCTATACTCTCTGCTCCACCACACTGTGTGATCATCATCATCACCATGTAGGCCACACAGCAGTGTAGACCTACATACCATGTAGGCCTACATACCATGTAGGCCACACAGCAACAGACATAAATATACAATTACCGACCCCAATCCCAGTATGTCTAGGGTGCCAAGCTGAGGGCCACAGCATTGCAGGGGGCGACGGTGGCGTTCCCACTACTCCAGCGACAGTTTTCGTCGTTGTAGAAAATGTCCAAAACTGTTTGTTTTGAATTTATCGTTTTAAAAAAATGATATAAACGAGTGAAAACAGCCGATCTCCGCGAGGCGTTGTGTGCTTGTAGATCTGCTGTTTTCACTACTTTTCTGCGACGGCCTTGTATGATTTGCGAAAGAACATACAAATTTGGAGATACGAGATTTCCACCCGACTACGACGATGATATACTAGTGTTGTTGCTGCTCTTATAGGGTGTGCCAAATGTAGTTCTAAGAGCGGCCATTTCTTGGGTAAACAAAGCCTTACACAGGTGTTCTGATTGGAGTAAAGTATTAGTTCTATGCAATCAAACAATTGAAACGCCTGTGTTTTGTCCCAAAAGATGGCCGCTAAGGACTACAATAACGTGACGTAGCCGCTGGCACACACTATACCACCATTATTACTGGGGTTGGTGTGGGCCAGACAGTAGCCCCCCGCGGGCCGCCTATTGGGGAACCCTACCATACAGTGTAACAGTGTACAGAAGCGTACCTGTAACAGAGTATTTCTCCCCCTCCCACTCAGGTGTGTCCGCGGGGGGAGCGCAGCAACCTGCAGAAGGTGTGTGAGCGCTGCACAGAGACCCCAGACCTCTACGACTGGCTCTACCTGGGCTTCATGGCCATGCTGCCTCTGGTGCTGCACTGGTTCTTCATAGAGTGGTACTCTGGGAAGAAGAGGTTAGAGCGCACGCACACACACACACGCACGCACGCACGCACGAACGAACGCACGCACGCACGCACGCACGCACGCACGCACACACTGGTTCTTCATAGAGTGGTACTCTGGGAAGAAGAGGTTAGAGCACGCGCACACACGCACACACACACACACACACACACACACACACACACGCGCACGCACGCACGCACGCACGCACGCACGCACGCACGCACGCACGCACGCACGCACGCACACACACACTGGTTCTTCATAGAGTGGTACTCTGGGAAGAAGAGGTTAGAGCACACGCACACACACACACGCACGCGCACGCACGCACACACACACACACACACACACACACACACACACACACACACACTGGTTCTTCATAGAGTGGTACTCTGGGAAGAAGAGGTTAGAGCACACACACACACACACACACACACACACACACACACACACACACTTGAATACTTTTATTTGGATCTAACAATTATTAGCATGCCAGATCCAAACATTTTTGAAGAGGGCTTCAAATGATGTCAAAACCAGACGCAGTGTGCAGTATGTTTAACATACAGAATAATAATGTGGAATGCAATGATTATATTCTATCTAAGAAAATGTCCACTCAAGGATAGACAAAGCATCGCCTCTTCCAGATAGAGAGACTGCAGATCGCTGCAGAGACTGAGCAGTTCTTGGCCAGTCTTTAGAGAGACTCCTGATCGTTGCAGAGACTGAGCAGTTCTTGGCCAGTCTTTAGAGAGACTGCCGATCGCTGCAGAGACTGAGCAGTTCTTGGCCAGTCTTTTTGCAGCAATCTTCTGCAGTCCTCCGAGTTGCAGTCCACGGAGCACAAGTCTGTGGACAACAGGACAACATGCCCCAGACCTCCAAACACCAGCACAATGAACTGGCAATTATAACCAAGTGACTTGATGCGCTCTACCAAAGGGCTGATATTTCATAAGTTTGGATATGAAGCAAGTGTCCATATACAGATGGAAAGAACAACCTATTTCAAAGATGACAACTGATTTACTTGTTTCGTGAATGAAAATAATATCTGGAGCATTTGGAATATTACAAAACATATTGTCATCGGTGGAATTGTGTTCAAACCAGTCTAAATTAGCCTCGGAAACCCAGGCTTATTTTGGCGATCGGAAGAAAAATAATCCTGGGCAAGCGGCAAGCCCCCCTATAACTGTGCTGGTTCATGATATTTAAATTGTATTAAATAAATGTAGCCGTTCAGATATCTTATTTTAGATCAGTATTGTTCATGTGAACTGGTTTGTTTAGGATTATCCATTATAATGATAAAAACGCCATGATTTATCACTGGTTTTCCACCGCGGATCACTTCCTCATTTACTCAAAGAGGACAGCAGCAGTAGTCATGTCACCCTCCACGTCATTTCGAGACGTCGGAGGACCCGGCGAGATCTGCCGGGCAGCATAGAATGTGCCGCGTTAGGTTAGACTAGTCTAAATTAACAGTGCTGTGCAAATACATGTGAGATGTTATGTCCTGTACCTCTCTGATGTCACTAGAGATTAGATCCACCAGCCCATCATGCCTGGCAATGTACAGTCCTCTGTAAAAGCTGCAGCCGTTGAGGATATGAGCCACTGTCTCTTTATTACTTGGGGTTGGATGTGTATGGAGGATACAGTGTGGTTCATGTTGAGATGGGTACCAGGTTGCCAGGTTGTATTTAGTGGGTAGAACCTGTAAGCGGGCCTTGACGGTGAATATGAGAATGTCCTCTCCAATGGTGGTGTTTGAGAGGATGGAATGTGACAAAGAGTGATCAGCTTTCCTTGCAGGCTTAAGCTAGTCCAATGCTGGGCACTCTGAGATCGCTTCATTCTCAGTATTGAGGCTCTCGCAGTTTTGACGGACAGCTCTTGTTTGCGCACCGTCATCCAGCGCGTAGGTCGCGAATCGCCCACTTGAGCTGTAATCCAGAGCGGTGACATTTAGGTCATTTAGGTCTATCCAGTCGGAGCGTACACTGAACCCCGGGGATCTGATGTCCAGTTTTCCATTTTCTTTTATTTTAAATCCGAGAAATTGCGAGTCATTCTCCTCCGCGGGTGGTATTTTGCGTCGCCGCAGGTGCATGAGGAGAGACTGTCGGTCCATTTCTCTAACACAGGGATGCCCACGCTTTTTTGACTTGAGATCTACTTTTAAAATGACCAGCTCAACATGATCTACCCACCCAAAACACTTTACCTGAGGGGGCTTTGGAATAGCGGCAAGTCAAACACACTTAAATAGTAGGGGAAATAGTGAAGAAAAAAGTATTCTACCCATTCTGTATGGAAGTGGTAGGTTTTCGGGTGTAATGCTACTAACTCTCGAAAACAAAGCATTGCATTGGGGGTTTGCCTACTTTAGAAGCCACAAAGGGAGATGACACACCCTTCTTGATGTCAATAGATCAAGTTTCATTATAGCTTATATATTTTTAGGGCTAAAAGGTAGATCACGATCTACCTTTTGGGCAGCCCTGCTCTAACAGTTGTGTCATCGCTGTTGAGCATGTTGAGGAGGTGGTGGCTTCTGGTGGCCGTGTAGATCCATTCAATATTCTGCACACCCAGTCCTCCCTCCCCGCGGAGGGAGGACACACACATGCACACGCACACACACTTACTTTATTTATTCATGTCCACATAAGGGAGAAACATACAGGGACACAAATATTATCGAGGCAGCAAGAATACATTCACTAAATCATGGCATACGTTTTCATATGGAGGCGGCTGTAGCTCAGGAGGTAGAGTGGGTTGGCCAATGATCCATGGGTCGGCGGTTCAAATCCCAGCTTCTCCTGTCTAGTGTGTCCTTGGGCAAGACACTGAACCCCAAGTTGCTCCCGGTGAGCAGGTTGGTGCCTTGCATGGTTTCCACCGCCACCGGTGTATGAATGTATGTGTGAATGGGTGAATGTAATGCACATTGTAAAGCGCTTTGGATAAAAGCGCTATATAAATGCACCATTTACCATTTACCATGATACAACAGCATGTCACTCAGTGCTCTATGGGTATCAGTAACGGCATCTCCACCATATAGTAATATGTGGCGGCTGCCAATTATGGCAGACACAGCACAATACTTTTTGGGCATACCATGTTGTTGAAACCCTCTAACGAACAGTCTATGGGTATGTCCTATAGGCTGCCAGATATAAAAACAACACACACACACACACACACACACACACACACACACACACACACACACACACACACACACACACACACACACACACACACACACACACACACACACACCCCATCCAGACGCACTGAAAGCCTTTCACAAAGACAGCAGAGGCTGTGTTTAAGGTGACACAGCTAATGGGTAGATGTAGGAGCTGTAATGTCCACACATCCATCACAGACTGCCAGCTTGGTCATTCATTAGAGAGCTTTTAATGCGTGGGTTAGTGTGAGTGGTTTCCTATTGTGTGGAACACACTGAGACTGAAGTACACAGTTAATGTGTTGCCACATTTTAAAAGCATTCGTCTATGGTTTCCCTGATGTACAAGCTCACAACGCGTTGCATCCGTGCCACGTTGTGAGCTTGCAGATCGGCTCTTCTCCAGACGCGTAAACTTGCAGGATGTAAAAACCTTTGTAATTTTTGCTTTCATAATTGAAGCCACGGTGTCGGGCTGCAGCGATTCGGTCGGACGTTGATTCGTGCGGTAAATAGGCCCGATCCCAGCTCTAAGTGGAGTACACAACAAGCCCTCAGAATGTCCCTCCACTCTGGTCACATAACATGACACTGTCTCTTGTCTCGGGAGAGTGTTTTCTGCTGGTGATTCAGTCAGTGTGTATGAAAGGGTGCGTTCGTAAATGCTCCCCGTTTGTGGTTAGGGGTTATGGTTAGGTTTAGGCATAGTTTTACTGAGGTTAGGGTTCGGATTAGGGTTAGGTTTAGGCACTCATTACACTGAGCACACACCCGGTGCGCATTTCCGAACGCACCCCCTTTGATACACTCGGACTGAAACACCAGCAGAAAACACCATCCCCTCTTGTCTCCTCACAGCTCCAGTGCTCTACTCCAGCACATCACAGCCATGCTGGAGTGCGGTGCGGCGGCCGTGGTGACGCTGCTCATCAGCGAGCCTCTGGGACAGCTGAGCATCCGCTCCTGTCGCGTCCACATGCTGTCTGACTGGTACACCATGCTGTACAACCCCAGTCCTGACTACGTTACTACACTACACTGTACCCAGGAGGCTGTTTACCCTCTGTAAGTATAATATACTGGTACACCATGCTGTACAACCCTAGTCCTGACTACGTTACTACACTACACTGTACCCAGGAGGCTGTTTACCCTCTGTAAGTATAATATACTGGTACACCATGCTGTACAACCCTAGTCCTGACTACGTTACTACACTACACTGTACCCAGGAGGCTGTTTACCCTCTGTAAGTATAATATACTGGTACACCATGCTGTACAACCCCAGTCCTGACTACGTTACTACACTACACTGTACCCAGGAGGCTGTTTACCCTCTGTAAGTATAATATACTGGTACACCATGCTGTACAACCCTAGTCCTGACTACGTTACTACACTACACTGTACCCAGGAGGCTGTTTACCCTCTGTAAGTATAATATACTGGTACACCATGCTGTACAACCCTAGTCCTGACTACGTTACTACACTACACTGTACCCAGGAGGCTGTTTACCCTCTGTAAGTATAATATACTGGTACACCATGCTGTACAACCCCAGTCCTGACTACGTTACTACACTACACTGTACCCAGGAGGCTGTCTATCCTCTGTAAGTATAATATACTGGTACACCATGCTGTACAACCCCAGTCCTGACTACGTTACTACACTACACTGTACCCAGGAGGCTGTGTACCCTCTGTAAGTATAATATACTGGTACACCATGCTGTACAACCCTAGTCCTGACTACGTTACTACACTACACTGTACCCAGGAGGCTGTTTACCCTCTGTAAGTATAATATACTGGTACACCATGCTGTACAACCCTAGTCCTGACTACGTTACTACACTACACTGTACCCAGGAGGCTGTTTACCCTCTGTAAGTATAATATACTGGTACACCATGCTGTACAACCCCAGTCCTGACTACGTTACCACCTTACACTGTAACCAGGAGGCTGTTTACCCTCTGTAAGTATAATATACTGGTACACCATGCTGTACAACCCCAGTCCTGACTACGTTACCACCTTACACTGTACCCAGGAGGCTGTTTACCCTCTGTAAGTATAATATACTGGTACACCATGCTGTACAACCCTAGTCCTGACTACGTTACTACACTACACTGTACCCAGGAGGCTGTTTACCCTCTGTAAGTATAATATACTGGTACACCATGCTGTACAACCCTAGTCCTGACTACGTTACTACACTACACTGTACCCAGGAGGCTGTTTACCCTCTGTAAGTATAATATACTGGTACACCATGCTGTACAACCCCAGTCCTGACTACGTTACTACACTACACTGTACCCAGGAGGCTGTTTACCCTCTGTAAGTATAATATACTGGTACACCATGCTGTACAACCCTAGTCCTGACTACGTTACTACACTACACTGTACCCAGGAGGCTGTTTACCCTCTGTAAGTATAATATACTGGTACACCATGCTGTACAACCCCAGTCCTGACTACGTTACCACACTACACTGTACCCAGGAGGCTGTTTACCCTCTGTAAGTATAATATACTGGTACACCATGCTGTACAACCCCAGTCCTGACTACGTTACTACACTACACTGTACCCAGGAGGCTGTTTACCCTCTGTAAGTATAATATACTGGTACACCATGCTGTACAACCCTAGTCCTGACTACGTTACCACCTTACACTGTACCCAGGAGGCTGTTTACCCTCTGTAAGTATAATATACTGGTACACCATGCTGTACAACCCTAGTCCTGACTACGTTACTACACTACACTGTACCCAGGAGGCTGTTTACCCTCTGTAAGTATAATATACTGGTACACCATGCTGTACAACCCTAGTCCTGACTACGTTACTACACTACACTGTACCCAGGAGGCTGTTTACCCTCTGTAAGTATAATATACTGGTACACCATGCTGTACAACCCCAGTCCTGACTACGTTACCACACTACACTGTACCCAGGAGGCTGTTTACCCTCTGTAAGTATAATATACTGGTACACCATGCTGTACAACCCCAGTCCTGACTACGTTACTACACTACACTGTACCCAGGAGGCTGTTTACCCTCTGTAAGTATAATATACTGGTACACCATGCTGTACAACCCTAGTCCTGACTACGTTACCACCTTACACTGTACCCAGGAGGCTGTTTACCCTCTGTAAGTATAATATACTGGTACACCATGCTGTACAACCCTAGTCCTGACTACGTTACCACCTTACACTGTACCCAGGAGGCTGTTTACCCTCTGTAAGTATAATATACTGGTACACCATGCTGTACAACCCTAGTCCTGACTACGTTACCACACTACACTGTACCCAGGAGGCTGTTTACCCTCTGTAAGTATAATATACTGGTACACCATGCTGTACAACCCTAGTCCTGACTACGTTACCACCTTACACTGTACCCAGGAGGCTGTTTACCCTCTGTAAGTATAATATACTGGTACACCATGCTGTACAACCCTAGTCCTGACTACGTTACCACCTTACACTGTACCCAGGAGGCTGTTTACCCTCTGTAAGTATAATATACTGGTACACCATGCTGTACAACCCTAGTCCTGACTACGTTACCACCTTACACTGTACCCAGGAGGCTGTTTACCCTCTGTAAGTATAATATACTGGTACACCATGCTGTACAACCCTAGTCCTGACTACGTTACCACACTACACTGTACCCAGGAGGCTGTTTACCCTCTGTAAGTATAATATACTGGTACACCATGCTGTACAACCCTAGTCCTGACTACGTTACCACCTTACACTGTACCCAGGAGGCTGTTTACCCTCTGTAAGTATAATATACTGGTACACCATGCTGTACAACCCTAGTCCTGACTACGTTACCACCTTACACTGTACCCAGGAGGCTGTTTACCCTCTGTAAGTATAATATACTGGTACACCATGCTGTACAACCCTAGTCCTGACTACGTTACTACACTACACTGTACCCAGGAGGCTGTTTACCCTCTGTAAGTATAATATACTGGTACACCATGATGTACAACCCTAGTCCTGACTACGTTACTACACTACACTGTACCCAGGAGGCTGTTTACCCTCTGTAAGTATAATATACTGGTACACCATGATGTGTACCCTCTGTAAGTATAATATACTGGTACACCATGATGTGTACCCTCTGTAAGTATAATATACTGGTACACCATGATGTGTACCCTCTGTAAGTATAATATACTGGTACACCATGATGTGTACCCTCTGTAAGTATAATATACTGGTACACCATGATGTGTACCCTCTGTAAGTATAATATACTGGTACACCATGCTGTACAACCCCAGTCCTGACTACGTTACTACACTACACTGTACCCAGGAGGCTGTTTACCCTCTGTAAGTATAATATACTGGTACACCATGCTGTACAACCCCAGTCCTGACTACGTTACTACACTACACTGTACCCAGGAGGCTGTTTACCCTCTGTAAGTATAATATACTGGTACACCATGATGTACAACCCTAGTCCTGACTACGTTACTACACTACACTGTACCCAGGAGGCTGTTTACCCTCTGTAAGTATAATATACTGGTACACCATGATGTGTACCCTCTGTAAGTATAATATACTGGTACACCATGATGTGTACCCTCTGTAAGTATAATATACTGGTACACCATGATGTGTACCCTCTGTAAGTATAATATACTGGTACACCATGATGTGTACCCTCTGTAAGTATAATATACTGGTACACCATGATGTGTACCCTCTGTAAGTATAATATACTGGTACACCATGCTGTACAACCCTAGTCCTGACTACGTTACTACCTTACACTGTACCCAGGAGGCTGTTTACCCTCTGTAAGTATAATATACTGGTACACCATGCTGTACAACCCTAGTCCTGACTATGTTACTACACTACACTGTACCCAGGAGGCTGTTTACCCTCTGTAAGTATAATATACTGGTACACCATGCTGTACAACCCTAGTCCTGACTACGTTACCACCCTACACTGTACCCAGGAGGCTGTTTACCCTCTGTAAGTATAATATACTGGTACACCATGATGTGTACCCTCTGTAAGTATAATATACTGGTACACCATGATGTGTACCCTCTGTAAGTATAATATACTGGTACACCATGATGTGTACCCTCTGTAAGTATAATATACTGGTACACCATGCTGTACAACCCTAGTCCTGACTACGTTACTACCTTACACTGTACCCAGGAGGCTGTTTACCCTCTGTAAGTATAATATACTGGTACACCATGCTGTACAACCCCAGTCCTGACTACGTTACTACACTACACTGTACCCAGGAGGCTGTTTACCCTCTGTAAGTATAATATACTGGTACACCATGCTGTACAACCCTAGTCCTGACTACGTTACCACCTTACACTGTACCCAGGAGGCTGTTTACCCTCTGTAAGTATAATATACTGGTACACCATGCTGTACAACCCTAGTCCTGACTACGTTACTACACTACACTGTACCCAGGAGGCTGTCTACCCTCTGTAAGTATAATATACTGGTACACCATGCTGTACAACCCTAGTCCTGACTACGTTACCACCTTACACTGTACCCAGGAGGCTGTTTACCCTCTGTAAGTATAATATACTGGTACACCATGCTGTACAACCCCAGTCCTGACTACGTTACTACACTACACTGTACCCAGGAGGCTGTCTACCCTCTGTAAGTATAATATACTGGTACACCATGCTGTACAACCCTAGTCCTGACTACGTTACTACACTACACTGTACCCAGGAGGCTGTTTACCCTCTGTAAGTATAATATACTGGTACACCATGCTGTACAACCCTAGTCCTGACTACGTTACCACACTACACTGTACCCAGGAGGCTGTTTACCCTCTGTAAGTATAATATACTGGTACACCATGCTGTACAACCCTAGTCCTGACTACGTTACTACACTACACTGTACCCAGGAGGCTGTTTACCCTCTGTAAGTATAATATACTGGTACACCATGCTGTACAACCCCAGTCCTGACTACGTTACCACACTACACTGTACCCAGGAGGCTGTTTACCCTCTGTAAGTATAATATACTGGTACACCATGCTGTACAACCCCAGTCCTGACTACGTTACTACACTACACTGTACCCAGGAGGCTGTTTACCCTCTGTAAGTATAATATACTGGTACACCATGCTGTACAACCCTAGTCCTGACTACGTTACCACCTTACACTGTACCCAGGAGGCTGTTTACCCTCTGTAAGTATAATATACTGGTACACCATGCTGTACAACCCTAGTCCTGACTACGTTACCACCTTACACTGTACCCAGGAGGCTGTTTACCCTCTGTAAGTATAATATACTGGTACACCATGCTGTACAACCCTAGTCCTGACTACGTTACCACACTACACTGTACCCAGGAGGCTGTTTACCCTCTGTAAGTATAATATACTGGTACACCATGCTGTACAACCCTAGTCCTGACTACGTTACCACCTTACACTGTACCCAGGAGGCTGTTTACCCTCTGTAAGTATAATATACTGGTACACCATGCTGTACAACCCTAGTCCTGACTACGTTACCACCTTACACTGTACCCAGGAGGCTGTTTACCCTCTGTAAGTATAATATACTGGTACACCATGCTGTACAACCCTAGTCCTGACTACGTTACCACCTTACACTGTACCCAGGAGGCTGTTTACCCTCTGTAAGTATAATATACTGGTACACCATGCTGTACAACCCTAGTCCTGACTACGTTACCACACTACACTGTACCCAGGAGGCTGTTTACCCTCTGTAAGTATAATATACTGGTACACCATGCTGTACAACCCTAGTCCTGACTACGTTACCACCTTACACTGTACCCAGGAGGCTGTTTACCCTCTGTAAGTATAATATACTGGTACACCATGCTGTACAACCCTAGTCCTGACTACGTTACCACCTTACACTGTACCCAGGAGGCTGTTTACCCTCTGTAAGTATAATATACTGGTACACCATGCTGTACAACCCTAGTCCTGACTACGTTACTACACTACACTGTACCCAGGAGGCTGTTTACCCTCTGTAAGTATAATATACTGGTACACCATGCTGTACAACCCCAGTCCTGACTACGTTACTACACTACACTGTACCCAGGAGGCTGTTTACCCTCTGTAAGTATAATATACTGGTACACCATGATGTACAACCCTAGTCCTGACTACGTTACTACACTACACTGTACCCAGGAGGCTGTTTACCCTCTGTAAGTATAATATACTGGTACACCATGATGTGTACCCTCTGTAAGTATAATATACTGGTACACCATGATGTGTACCCTCTGTAAGTATAATATACTGGTACACCATGATGTGTACCCTCTGTAAGTATAATATACTGGTACACCATGATGTGTACCCTCTGTAAGTATAATATACTGGTACACCATGCTGTACAACCCCAGTCCTGACTACGTTACTACACTACACTGTACCCAGGAGGCTGTTTACCCTCTGTAAGTATAATATACTGGTACACCATGCTGTACAACCCCAGTCCTGACTACGTTACTACACTACACTGTACCCAGGAGGCTGTTTACCCTCTGTAAGTATAATATACTGGTACACCATGATGTACAACCCTAGTCCTGACTACGTTACTACACTACACTGTACCCAGGAGGCTGTTTACCCTCTGTAAGTATAATATACTGGTACACCATGATGTGTACCCTCTGTAAGTATAATATACTGGTACACCATGATGTGTACCCTCTGTAAGTATAATATACTGGTACACCATGATGTGTACCCTCTGTAAGTATAATATACTGGTACACCATGATGTGTACCCTCTGTAAGTATAATATACTGGTACACCATGATGTGTACCCTCTGTAAGTATAATATACTGGTACACCATGCTGTACAACCCTAGTCCTGACTACGTTACTACCTTACACTGTACCCAGGAGGCTGTTTACCCTCTGTAAGTATAATATACTGGTACACCATGCTGTACAACCCTAGTCCTGACTATGTTACTACACTACACTGTACCCAGGAGGCTGTTTACCCTCTGTAAGTATAATATACTGGTACACCATGCTGTACAACCCTAGTCCTGACTACGTTACCACCCTACACTGTACCCAGGAGGCTGTTTACCCTCTGTAAGTATAATATACTGGTACACCATGATGTGTACCCTCTGTAAGTATAATATACTGGTACACCATGATGTGTACCCTCTGTAAGTATAATATACTGGTACACCATGATGTGTACCCTCTGTAAGTATAATATACTGGTACACCATGCTGTACAACCCTAGTCCTGACTACGTTACTACCTTACACTGTACCCAGGAGGCTGTTTACCCTCTGTAAGTATAATATACTGGTACACCATGCTGTACAACCCCAGTCCTGACTACGTTACTACACTACACTGTACCCAGGAGGCTGTTTACCCTCTGTAAGTATAATATACTGGTACACCATGCTGTACAACCCTAGTCCTGACTACGTTACCACCTTACACTGTACCCAGGAGGCTGTTTACCCTCTGTAAGTATAATATACTGGTACACCATGCTGTACAACCCTAGTCCTGACTACGTTACTACACTACACTGTACCCAGGAGGCTGTCTACCCTCTGTAAGTATAATATACTGGTACACCATGCTGTACAACCCTAGTCCTGACTACGTTACCACCTTACACTGTACCCAGGAGGCTGTTTACCCTCTGTAAGTATAATATACTGGTACACCATGCTGTACAACCCCAGTCCTGACTACGTTACTACACTACACTGTACCCAGGAGGCTGTCTACCCTCTGTAAGTATAATATACTGGTACACCATGCTGTACAACCCTAGTCCTGACTACGTTACCACCTTACACTGTACCCAGGAGGCTGTTTACCCTCTGTAAGTATAATATACTCGTACACCATGCTGTACAACCCTAGTCCTGACTACGTTACCACACTACACTGTACCCAGGAGGCTGTTTACCCTCTGTAAGTATAATATACTGGTACACCATGCTGTACAACCCTAGTCCTGACTACGTTACCACCTTACACTGTACCCAGGAGGCTGTCTACCCTCTGTAAGTATAATATACTGGTACACCATGCTGTACAACCCTAGTCCTGACTACGTTACCACCTTACACTGTACCCAGGAGGCTGTTTACCCTCTGTAAGTATAATATACTGGTACACCATGCTGTACAACCCTAGTCCTGACTACGTTACTACACTACACTGTACCCAGGAGGCTGTGTATCCTCTGTAAGTATAATATACTGGTACACCATGCTGTACAACCCCAGTCCTGACTACGTTACTACACTACACTGTACCCAGGAGGCTGTCTATCCTCTGTAAGTATAATATACTGGTACACCATGATGTACAACCCCAGTCCTGACTACGTTACTACACTACACTGTACCCAGGAGGCTGTGTATCCTCTGTAAGTATAATATACTGGTACACCATGCTGTACAACCCTAGTCCTGACTACGTTACCACACTACACTGTACCCAGGAGGCTGTTTACCCTCTGTAAGTATAATATACTGGTACACCATGCTGTACAACCCTAGTCCTGACTACGTTACCACACTACACTGTACCCAGGAGGCTGTTTACCCTCTGTAAGTATAATATACTGGTACACCATGCTGTATAACCCCAGTCCTGACTACGTTACCACCTTACACTGTACCCAGGAGGCTGTTTACCCTCTGTAAGTATAATATACTGGTACACCATGCTGTATAACCCCAGTCCTGACTACGTTACCACCTTACACTGTACCCAGGAGGCTGTCTATCCTCTGTAAGTATAATATACTGGTACACCATGATGTCTACCCTCTGTAAGTATAATATACTGGTACACCATGCTGTATAACCCCAGTCCTGACTACGTTACCACCTTACACTGTACCCAGGAGGCTGTTTACCCTCTGTAAGTATAATATACTGGTACACCATGCTGTATAACCCCAGTCCTGACTACGTTACCACCTTACACTGTACCCAGGAGGCTGTTTACCCTCTGTAAGTATAATATACTGGTACACCATGCTGTATAACCCCAGTCCTGACTACGTTACCACCTTACACTGTACCCAGGAGGCTGTCTATCCTCTGTAAGTATAATATACTGGTACACCATGATGTACAACCCCAGTCCTGACTACGTTACCACCTTACACTGTACCCAGGAGGCTGTCTATCCTCTGTAAGTATAATATACTGGTACACCATGCTGTATAACCCCAGTCCTGACTACGTTACCACCTTACACTGTACCCAGGAGGCTGTTTACCCTCTGTAAGTATAATATACTGGTACACCATGCTGTATAACCCCAGTCCTGACTACGTTACCACCTTACACTGTACCCAGGAGGCTGTCTATCCTCTGTAAGTATAATATACTGGTACACCATGATGTACAACCCCAGTCCTGACTACGTTACCACCTTACACTGTACCCAGAAGGCTGTCTATCCTCTGTAAGTATAATATACTGGTACACCATGATGTCTACCCTCTGTAAGTATAATATACTGGTACACCATGCTGTACAACCCTAGTCCTGACTACGTTACTACACTACACTGTACGCAGGAGGCTGTCTACCCTCTGTAAGTATAATATACTGGTACACCATGATGTACAACCCTAGTCCTGACTACGTTACTACACTACACTGTACGCAGGAGGCTGTCTACCCTCTGTAAGTATAATATACTGGTACACCATGCTGTACAACCCTAGTCCTGACTACGTTACTACACTACACTGTACCCAGGAGGCTGTTTACCCTCTGTAAGTATAATATACTGGTACACCATGCTGTACAACCCTAGTCCTGACTACGTTACCACACTACACTGTACGCAGGAGGCTGTGTACCCTCTGTAAGTATAATATACTGGTACACCATGCTGTACAACCCCAGTCCTGACTACGTTACTACACTGCACTGTACCCAGGAGGCTGTCTATCCTCTGTAAGTATAATATACTGGTACACCATGCTGTACAACCCCAGTCCTGACTACGTTACTACACTACACTGTACGCAGGAGGCTGTTTACCCTCTGTAAGTATAATATACTGGTACACCATGCTGTACAACCCTAGTCCTGACTACGTTACTACACTACACTGTACCCAGGAGGCTGTTTACCCTCTGTAAGTATAATATACTGGTACACCATGCTGTACAACCCCAGTCCTGACTACGTTACTACACTACACTGTACCCAGGAGGCTGTTTACCCTCTGTAAGTATAATATACTGGTACACCATGATGTGTATCCTCTGTAAGTATAATATACTGGTACACCATGATGTGTATCCTCTGTAAGTATAATATACTGGTACACCATGATGTGTATCCTCTGTAAGTATAATATACTGGTACACCATGATGTGTATCCTCTGTAAGTATAATATACTGGTACACCATGATGTGTATCCTCTGTAAGTATAATATACTGGTACACCATGATGTGTATCCTCTGTAAGTATAATATACTGGTACACCATGATGTGTATCCTCTGTAAGTATAATATACTGGTACACCATGATGTGTATCCTCTGTAAGTATAATATACTGGTACACCATGATGTGTATCCTCTGTAAGTATAATATACTGGTACACCATGATGTGTATCCTCTGTAAGTATAATATACTGGTACACCATGATGTGTATCCTCTGTAAGTATAATATACTGGTACACCATGATGTGTATCCTCTGTAAGTATAATATACTGGTACACCATGATGTGTATCCTCTGTAAGTATAATATACTGGTACACCATGATGTGTATCCTCTGTAAGTATAATATACTGGTACACCATGATGTGTATCCTCTGTAAGTATAATATACTGGTACACCATGATGTGTATCCTCTGTAAGTATAATATACTGGTACACCATGATGTGTATCCTCTGTAAGTATAATATACTGGTACACCATGATGTGTATCCTCTGTAAGTATAATATACTGGTACACCATGATGTGTATCCTCTGTAAGTATAATATACTGGTACACCATGATGTGTATCCTCTGTAAGTATAATATACTGGTACACCATGATGTGTATCCTCTGTAAGTATAATATACTGGTACACCATGATGTATACCCTCTGTAAGTATAATATACTGGTACACCATGATGTGTATCCTCTGTAAGTATAATATACTGGTACACCATGATGTGTATCCTCTGTAAGTATAATATACTGGTACACCATGATGTGTATCCTCTGTAAGTATAATATACTGGTACACCATGATGTGTACCCTCTGTAAGTATAATATACTGGTACACCATGATGTGTATCCTCTGTAAGTATAATATACTGGTACACCATGATGTGTATCCTCTGTAAGTATAATATACTGGTACACTATGCTGTACAACCCCAGTCCTGACTACGTTACTACACTGCACAGTACCCAGGAGGCAGTGTACCCTCTGTAAGTACCTCCTACGTGTATCCTCTGTAAGTACCTCCTACTGCTCCTAGGGGCGGCATGGCTCTGCGGTAGAGTTGCCGTCATTAGAACACGGAGGGTTCCCAAAGGGTTCCCAGTTTGATCCCGGGGGGAGGCTCTCTCCATTCCGACATGTCGCCACTCCGAAATTGACTTCTTATTGTCGGAGTGGCGACACTCCCATGGGCCTAAGGTTTAGGGTTAGGGTTCGAGATAGGGTTAGTGTCGGAATGGAGACATGTGTGAGTGGAGAGATGCACACGATCCCGGGCTCCCCCAGAGTTAATGTGGAAGAGTCCTTGAGCAAGACTCTGAACCCCTAGTTGCTCCCGGTGAGCAGGTTGGTGCCTTGCATGGTTTCCTCTGCCATCGGTGTATGAATGTGTGTGAATGTGTGTGAATGCACAATCTATGTAAAGCGCCTTGGATAACAGCTCTATAGAAATGTGCCATTTACCACTCAATGGTGTGTAGTCCTTAGGGTGGTTTAATTCCATTCTCTTAGCCTTCTTTTATCGCAACAGTTCACAGATCCTGCTGCTGTGTTCACACATTGTTGTATTTCTCCCTAGTAGCTATGGAGTTCTTTTGTTTCATACTCACTTTGGGTGTGTGTAATCTGTGGCCAGTATGTGTCTCTGATATCTTGGTAGAGTCATAGTGTGCAGGTGGTTAGAAAGTGTAGCTCTGTTTCACTACATTTTGCAGAGGGTGAACAGTCTGTCTTCTCTTGGGATTTCATAGCAGCCCAGAATAGACTTATTGTGGTGACAGCAGGTATTTGGTCATCGGACACACATCAGCAGAGGCCATTTCAGAGAGCTCACTTCACACTGCGAGGCCTTACTGTTTAGACCAGGGGTGGGCAGTTATTCTTCTCCAGAAAATATTGTGGAGGGCCGCTGGGCCAAAAGGCAGTGCTCCCCGCAAGAAGTGCTCCCCGCAACCTAAACACACAGCTTTACCTCTGACTTCAGAAAATAAAAATACCTAGTAGTTCAATTTCTTTTTTGAAAACCTGGCATTCTGCATTGACTTTTCTTTTTTTAGCCACTTTAGCCATTTTTGATGGGTAAGGTAAGGCAGGTGGTCTTGACTTGTGACCAGTCTGACCACCAAATGAAAGTAAGAAATAAAATAAAAGCGTAATAACTGTGTGTGTGTGTGTGTGTTGTGTGTTGTGTGTTGTGTGTTGTGTGTTGTGTGTGTGTGTGTGTGTGTGTGTGTGTGTGTGTGTGTGTGTGTGTGTGTTCGTGTTCCAGCTACACCATAGTGTTGATCTACTACGCTCTGTGCTTGGTGCTGATGATGATGCTGCGCCCTCTGCTGGTGAAGAGGATCGCCTGCGGCCTGGGGAAGTCGGAGCGCTTCAAGAGCATCTACGCAGCGCTCTACTTCTTCCCCATCCTCACCGTGCTGCAGGCCGTGGGGGGAGGGCTGCTCTGTGAGTAGAGAAACCTTTAGTTGTACTTCTTATTCAGGCCGTGGGGGGAGGGCTGCTCTGTGAGTAGAGAAACCTTTAGTTGTACTTCTTATTCAGGCCGTGGGGGGAGGGCTGCTCTGTGAGTAGAGAAACCTTTAGTTGTGCTTCTTATTCAGGCCGTGGGGGGAGGGCTGCTCTGTGAGTAGAGAAACTTTTAGTTGTACTTCTTATTCAGGCCGTGGGGGGAGGGCTGCTCTGTGAGTAGAGAAACCTTTAGTTGTGCTTCTTATTCAGGCCGTGGGGGGAGGGCTGCTCTGTGAGTAGAGACACCTTTAGTTGTACTTCTTATTCAGGCCGTGGGGGGAGGGCTGCTCTGTGAGTAGAGACACCTTTAGTTGTACGGTGGGGGGAGGGCTGCTCTGTGAGTAGAGAAACCTTTAGTTGTACTTCTTATTCAGGCCGTGGGGGGGAGGGCTGCTCTGTGAGTAGAGAAACCTTTAGTTGTACTTCTTATTCAGGCCGTGGGGGGAGGGCTGCTCTGTGAGTAGAGACACCTTTAGTTGTACGGTGGGGGGAGGGCTGCTCTGTGAGTAGAGACACCTTTAGTTGTACTTCTTATTCAGGCCGTGGGGGGAGGGCTGCTCTGTGAGTAGAGACACCTTTAGTTGTACTTCTTATTCAGGCCGTGGGGGAGGGCTGCTCTGTGAGTAGAGACACCTTTAGTTGTACTTCTTATTCAGGCCGTGGGGGGAGGGCTGCTCTGTGAGTAGAGACACCTTTAGTTGTACTTCTTATTCAGGCCGTGGGGGAGGGCTGCTCTGTGAGTAGAGCCTTTTAGTTGTACTTCTTATTCAGGCCGTGGGGGGAGGCCTCCTCTGTGAGTAGAGACACCTTTAGTTGTACTTCTTATTCAGGCCGTGAGTAGAGAAACCTTTAGTTGTACTTCTTATTCAGGCCGTGGGGGGAGGGCTGCTCTGTGAGTATAGAAACCTTTAGTTGTACTTCATATTCAGGCCGTGGGGGGAGGCCTCCTCTGTGGGTAGAGAAACCTTTAGTTGTACTTCTTATTCAGGTGGTGGGGGGAGGGCTGCTCTGTGAGTAGAGAAACCTTTAGTTGTACTTCTTATTCAGGCTGTGGGGGGAGGGCTGCTCTGAGTAGAGAAACCTTTAGTTGTACTTCTTATTCAGGCGGTAGGGGGAGACAGCCTCTGTGGGTAGGAAGACCTTTTAGTTGCCTATGCGCCAGCCACGGGTGCAGAGAAATGCACTCTTGCAGGATCAAATTAATGGTTCCTACTTATTTTATTCTATAGTCTAATTTTAATAAAGCAGTAAGTTTAGATACAATGGATAACGGGAACGCGTCGCTCCAACGATGCACTCATTGTGCTGTGATGTAAGTTGGAACGATCTTTAACACAACATGGAACGTGAAATAATAATCAAACCAACACTGTTTTTTTTTCTTAGATAACTATTTCTAATTCTATGCATTTGATGTATTGATATTAATATATTGATGTATTAAGAGCGTCTGCTAAGCGACCGCGTATTTCCCGGTGAACCTGTGCGCAAAGGTGGGGGCCGATGTGCAAGGAGGGTTGCGAGCTTATGAGAAACAACTAAATTAAGACCTTAAAACATGGCAAAAACAGTTGCGTGCATTAGCACATGATTAGATGAGGATAAAGGAAATCATTAAATGGAAAACATGAAAAGGCTTCTAAGCTTACACTATAGCCTACTAAAAACTAGTGAACCGCGATCTTGCCACACGTGAATAATGGTGGTTGTAAACAATAACACAGACAATATAAATCCTTAGTCTAGTTGTGGGAAGAAAAGGATATCATCACTTTTAAATAACTTTTAAATATCTTGCAATTGGCGACAAGTCTCTTACTAAATCGGCAAGAGTGCCTCTCATTCTCAATACATAAAGGCTAAGCTATATAACCTCTCCATCATCAGCAATAGTCAGTGGTGCGTGTTCCCCACACTCCCAAGCCCCCACCGTTGCGATCAGGTTCACCGGGAAATACTCGGTCGCGTCTGCTAAATGTCTACATTGTAAATAGTACAGTTGGTTGATGCATGTGTAAGTGACAATTTTATTGCCAGTGACTGATTCCACTGCTTATCAGTTTATTGATAGAACAGTGTATTTATGATGTTTTGCTTCCTCCTCCAGATTATGCCTTCCCATTCATCATCCTGGTTCTGTCTCTGGTCACCTTGGCTGTGTACATGTCTGCCTCCCAGATAGAGGTACTGTGTGTGTGTGTGTGTGTGTGTGTGTGTGTGTGTGTGTGTGTGTGTGTGTGTGTGTGTGTGTGTGTGTGTGTGTGTGTGTGTGTGTGTGCGCGTGCGTGCGTGCGTACAGGTTGACACTAATGCTTCCTGACTCTCCGTGTCAGATAAATAAAACATTGAGGCTGGTGTGTTTGAGTGGGAAGCATCCGTTTTTAGTTCACTCTAAATACAACCCTAGACTCAGACTTCACTCCGTTAACACAGTGCAGAGTTCCTCTCCTCCGTCTTCATACCAGTCAGCGCGTTGGAACCAAGTCCCCGCTCCCCGTCAACATACTGCGCTGTGACCCCCGAGGTGACAGTGATTACTGAGTGTCCAACAGTCTCTCCAGTGAGTGCAGATCTAGTTTCTTTGGCTCTCTGGTTGTCTGTACGACTAGCGGCATCTCAAACTACGGAGTGGACCAAGGCTCAAACATCACTGCGTTAAGCTGGTTGCACTGCGTGTTTTCGTTGCGTTTTGGAAATCCGAAATCCTCGAAAGCATTTTTCAGGCCAAGGAGAGAGAGAAGAGAGAGCAAAGGAGCAAAGGACTCAGTGTTGACAGTTGCGAAAATCTGAAAAAATCAACCCTGGTCCGAAAATAAATATGAAACGGGCGGCAGTGTGCAAACGTGATTGACATAACATGAGGTTGGTTTTTTTCTTCACTCGCTCCGAAATTCACTCCGATATTCGGCCCGAAAAACACAGCAGTGTTCAAAGACCTTTAATCATGCGTCAAAATCATTTGTGCCGTTAACTCTGACAGCCTCGCGCTCGCTTGTAGATCTGCCATTTTCTGCACTAAAGCGGAGTATAGCCATCATGGCAGACAATATCAACTATATTAAACAGGGCTGCCCAAAAGGTAGATCGTGATCTACCAGTAGATCACCAAGGGTGTGCATGTAGACCACATGATAAAATATATAAAAATATAATATATAAAAAAAATATATAAAAATATATAATTAAAATATAAAAAGAATATGTCAATATGACATCAAGAATCTCCCTTCGTGGCTTCTAAAGTAGGCTAACCTCCAATGCAATACTTTGTTCAAGAGTCAGTAGCATTACAAAGAACCCCAAAACCTACCACTGCCATTCTGTAGAATGGGATGAAGACATTTCCCCCAGTATTTCCCATGTATTTCCCCCTTACAGAAAGTGTGTTTGTCTAAAATATAACACCAGTGCTGCTATTCCAAAGCCCCCCTCAGGCCCTCAGCTAAAACATTGTGGATGGGTAGATCATGTTGAGATAGTCATTTTAAAAGTAGATCTCACGTCAAAAAAGTGTGGGCACCCCTGAACTATAACCTCGGAAAACAACATACAAAATACCAAACACTAATGGTGTGAAGTGAAAACCACCCACATTTATCCTGTTATGAGTTCATGTTGTGTTATTTATTTCACTGATCTCCTGCCATCAGCAGCAGACACAGATCCTAGACTGAGACACCAGAGAGCCATCAACGATGATTAAAAACATCATCGTCATCATCATCAGTGCAACATTATTTTATTGTGTTTTATTTCTATTTAACCCATTTAGAACGGGTACACATTATTGTGTATCATTATTTTATGCTTTAACTATTGAAAAATAGCAGATATACAAGCTCACAGCGTGGCACCGAGTGTCGCGCTGCAAGCTTGTAGATCTGCTATTTTTGAAAAATCGTGAAAATTCGAATTTTGACCCGATTCTATAATCCTTCTAAGATCTTTGAATCCTAAGATTTTTTGAAAAACCTGCGTTTCTATGTCAGCAATCTGGCCAGCCATCGTCAAAGAAAAGGTCCTTTTTACTTAACTGGAGCTCAGTTAGTCTGTTCTTGAGAGACTACTATGTCAGTGGTTCTCAAACGTTTTCATGTGAAGGACCCCCAAAATGATATTTATTTGGCCACGGACCCCCATCTCAAAATATCTAGTTCCAGGGACCCCCCAGAAGCAAACTTTGAGTTACAAACGTAAATACATATATTCAAAGATTTGTACATTTTCACAACTTTTTTCAAAAATAGCAGATCTATAAGCTCGCAGCGCGGCACTCGGTGCCGCGCTGTGAGCTTGTATATCTGCTATTTTTCACTGGTTAAAGCATTCGATAATTCTCGGCCTAAATGGGTTAATGAGGTTTAATATGCTTTGATGGCCCTCCTGTGTCTCCAGTGTCCAGGAGCTGGTCTGCTGTTTGATGCCAATAAGTATGGATTCAAGTTCTCTGTCTCTTGCAGTGGTGATTGTGAGCTTGTAGATCTGCAGCGCAACACCCCAGCTCAACCAAACATAAAATGACTTGTCTTTTAGTTCTACTGGATCTCTTCTCCACCATGCAGTCCCTCCCTGACATTTTAGTCTAGTTTTTATTTGTTGACGACATTGTCAATATATTTGGTCATCTTAGTTTTTAATCAGCTCTTCTAAACCTGTGCTCACAATAAGAACGCGCTGCCTGCACGGAGCCCCCGAAAATCAAGTAAATACAATAGGAAAAGCAGTAATCTATTTGTTCTGGCAAAACTATGGCTACGTCTAAAGGTCTCTACACACTGGGGGTGAATTTGCAAAGCGAATAATCTGTGGAGTAGAAGGGGAAAACAAGGCTCTCCCTACTCCGGTTTCGTCATGATCGCCATCGCGAAATGCATGTTTGACTCCCAGAGAAGCCCATGGCAGCCATGTTTGTTTACATTTGAAGAAAACACTATAGCCTATATCTTTTGAATGCCTGAATGAATTTCCAAGTGGATTATTTTGTTTGGAAGCTGTGAATGGCGTGCATTATGCGTGCACACTGTGCACATTAAAAGGTAAGAATCTAAAGATTCTGGTGATGGAAGACATTGAAGATTTTAATGCTTGGCAACAAAAATGTTAAGTGTTAAAGACACAATGTACCTCGGAATTCATTTGTACTTTTGAGTAGGGATGGAGCTCGTTAATTTGTATTGATAAAGAGCACCTTATTGATCCCACTTATTGATCTGGGCTTTTATCAGCCCACTGTTGAGCCTTTTATAATATTTTGTGGAAAGATGTGAGACCACAAATTCAAAACAAAGGATAATAATCTTTTTTTATTGGCCAGTTGTTGCGAATGTGAGTTTGTTGCTCCATCCATGAAGATGACAACTGACAAAAGTATTAAATATCACCAAAACAATCATTCATTAGTGTGCAATAAGTGTTAAATGGCTTTATATTATGGATAATACTGTAATCATTTCTTGATCACCTCTTGTCTTGATTGGGCCGCTATGCTGGATAACAAGCTTGATAAGCCCAAAGCGTATTGATACCGGGTACTCAATAAATCTGTTATCAGGTTATGGAGCTACCCTTGTTTAGGGCTCCATCCCTAATGTTGTGTGACTTCTATGAATTCATATTCTCTCCATTCTTGTTCTCTCTCTCTCTCTCTCCATCCCTCCCTCCATCCATCAGTCCTTCCAGAGTCTGGTGCTGAAGAAGAAGCGTCTGGTGGTGCTCTTCAGCCATTGGCTGCTGCACGCCTACGGCATCATCTCCATCTCCCGATTGGACAAGCTGGAGCAGGACCTGCCGCTATTGGCCCTGGTGCCGTGCCCCGCCCTCTTCTACCTGGCAACAGCCAAGTTCACCGAGCCCAGCCGCATCCTGTCTGAGGGGGGCAACGGGCACTGAGGGGCACGCACACACATACATGCATACACACACGCACGCACACACACACACACACACACACACACACACACATACACACACACACACACACACACACACACACACACATACACACATACACGCGCGCACACGCACACACACACATACATACATACACACACACACACACACACACACACACACATACACATACGCATACGCGCACACACACACACGCACACACAGGCCTGTCACAATTATGACATAATCGTCCAATCGCAATCATATTGTCATAATCGTCATAATCGTTTCCAAGTTGAAAAATGTTCATATATTTTCAAACATTTTCAAAAATAGTGGAAATAGCAGATCTACCAGCTCAGAACGCGTCGCGATGCGACGCGTTGTGAGCTTGTAGATCTGCTATTTCCACTATCGATGTTATTTCCTAAGGTATAAAGTTGCCGAATATGTCAGTCATTTCTTTGTATAATTATTTAGGTGATGTGTCATATCTGCCGTGTGCAACTTCAAAGCCAAACAGGAATGTAATTGTCAACGATAAAAACACAATTAAAAATCGTTAATCGCAATTATTTGAGTGACAATTAATCGTTATGTGAAATGTCATAATCGTGACAGCCATACACACAAACACACGCACACGCAAATACACACACATGCACACAATAAATGCCTCTGTGTATAAAATGTATATTGTTGCTGTATATCTTCAACCTGGGCTCCCTGCTGCTTTGTGCATGTCAGTTTACAGTTACAGGGGAGAACAGTCACATGCTTTTGACCTGAATAATACCTAAACATGTCTTCTAAATCTTAATGGTTTTCGGAAAAACCTACGTTTCTTTATCTGTGCTGCTCAAAGTTTTTAATGTCAAGGACCCTCTAGAATGATATGTACCTGACCGTGGACCCCCCCATCTCAAAATGTTTTGTTCTAGGGACCCCCCCCCCCCCCCCAAAAAAAGCAAAGATTTTAGTTAAAAATGTTCTCTTTAAAAGAAGGTACAGTGTATATTCAAAGATTTGCACACATTTGCATGGTCTTTCAGAAATAGCAGATCTACAAGCTCGCTATAAGCTTGTAGATCTGCTATGTTTGAATAGCCAAAGTATTAAAAACAATAATGGTTAAAGTGGTCATGTGACACAGATGCGTTCCCGGTCTCAACTCATTTAAACTGCTGTTAAAAAATGGTATATCTTTCGGGGTTGACTGCTGCGATCTTTGTACCTTTTAGCCTGCACAGCCCTCCTCTGAGACACTTAACGAGCAGGGCAGGAAGTTCAGGAAGTTCATGAAAGCCATGGCCGTCGTTGCCCCTCAGTTTGGCCTTGTTGTGCCCCTCTTAAAAATGGCATGACCTGAGACCACAGTGGCCTTAATGCCCCAGCTGACTGTACCACTTTCTGCTCTGTCTCTTTCTAGTCAGTATGTAGACAGTAGACACCAGTGTCTTTTGTTGAGATTCTGAATTCTTAACCCCCCCCGAGTCCCCATCTTTAATCCAATCCAGTGACTTTGATTGGTGCAGGGCTGAGCATGGATCAGATTGAAATGTATTTATTGCACAGCAGATAGTCTACTTATAACATTTGAAACCCCTTAAATTCAATTCATTCTTTCAATGGACTAAAATCTTGTTTTATTTGATGGCCTTCCTGTCTTGGCATCTGGCCTTTGTGCCCTTAAAACAATGGACAATAGCAAGTGGCCTTGCCCCTAAAATGACGAAAATTACCGGCCCGATAAAGAGACAAGAACGGTACCATATATTATCTCGAGCATTAGACAGGACCAATCAGAAAACCCTTTAACTTTATACTGTAAAATTTAAGAAAGGGTCAAATCAGCCATCTTAGTTTTAGGGTATTAAAACAACAAGAACTGTAAAAAATAGTGCAATATCACTTATCTACTATACCTATAATCCTTTAGAACAGGGGTCTTCAATGTTTTCAGGCCAAGGACCCCCTAGCTGAGAGAGATGAAGCAGGGACCCCCACAACCTTTTCATAGATTCCATATAGTTTCATTGTTTGACAGCACAATCATCAGTGTATTTTGGATTCATGTCAATTTGTGTTTCAGATATTTAACCACTTGAACCGTCAATACTTAATAAACTTGACCTTTCACTGTGTTCTTTTTCCCCTCTACACCAAAGCTCTTTGCCAAAAACAGCTGATCTACAAGCTCAGCGCGAGGCGTTGTGAGCTTGTAGATCTGCTATTTTTGTCTAAAGTTCCCCGAATAAGGACAGACACTTAAGGGTTCAAGTGGTTAATATAAAGAAAAACGTTTCTATCACACAAAGATTTGGAGGACCCCCTGTAGTAACTCTGAGGACCCCTTGTTGAAGACCCTTGCTTTAGAAACAGACACTTGATAAGATACCATACGTTGATATCAAGGCAGAGACTCAACCAGGTCATCCAAGGTGTTTTATTCACCCTGCTGTCTCAGAACGGTGCTTTTCAACCCTTTTCATACCAAGGTCCATTATTTATTGCAGCCACAGAACCACAGTTTGATGACATTTAGCCTCTCAGACCCAAGATGCAGAATATTTTGTTGTCATTTAGATCCGATTTTTGTCCACAATTCCATGCTGTATTGATGTTGGTACCATAGGAGAGATAACAGGCAAACATTTATCAAAATAACAATTCTTCTAAATTCTCTGATTGTGTAGACTTCTAAATGAAGTTACTCTTCTCCAACTCTCCATTTAGCTGGGGACCACCTGGAGCCCCCTCAAGGACCACTGGTGGTCCCCAGACCACTGGTTTTACACATTCATCTTGCTTCTTTACAGTAACTGTTGTTTATTAAACTGTAAATATATTATAAATATGTAAATATCAGGTGATGTACACGATTGAATCAATGTTTGCACCGTAGAATCCACAGTGTTCTTTTAAACGTTGACAGCGCACAGATTTAACCAAATGCACCCTCAACGGGTCCATTTGGTTACATTTCGGCTCTCCCAGAGTTAAAGGAACATATTTTCTTTTCCCGTTTAAAGCCTCTATCCCTGGCTCCAGTGCCAAACATGTCTTGATCAGGGACCCTCTAAACCAGTGGCTCTCAAACGTTATTCATGCCAAGGGCGACCCCCAGACGACCCCCCAAATGACAATGATATTTTACCCCCATCTGAAAATGTGTTTGTGCCAGGGACAAGGGACCGACCCCCCCGCCCCCTTTTAGATTTATTTATTATATATATATTGTTTTAAGAATCTTCAGAAACAGCAGATCTACTTTTTATTTATTACACAGATTTTTTCCCCCCAGGTTTTAATGTGCACGTGCTCCTTCGTGCATGCGCTCGCGGGCAGCAAGAGCTGGATTGTGGTGATCTTTGTGAAACACCGCCAGGCGTTTACTCACAGAACGATTGTGTTTGTTGTCTCCACCGTGGCGCGATCCTGCAGCTTTGCTGTCAAAGTTAACACTGCATTAAGGACTAAAGGACTGAGATTTTGATGTTTGGTCGCCCAAGACACACACGTGTGCATGTACATACTGTAGTTCTATTGTTACACATCTATTGCTGTATTCTTGTTGTCTTTGTAAATAAATATAATGTATGATGTGATAAAGAAATGATGGAGCAGCATTCATTCATCCTCCAGGATCCTCCTATAGCATGCTGAGTGATAGAATAACAACACACCATGGACTCATGTACAGTATTATTGCTTAAATAGTTCAGAAACGTTATTTTAGTTGATTATTTCTCCCGTTCAGTAACAAGATTCAACTTGTAAGGACTGTTAGTGTAATGAGCAACACAGCCAGCTACACAATTACACAATGTTCTATTGTTTTTTAGATGGGTCTGTATATATTGCCCCACAGGCCCTATCCTGAAGGAACAAAGGTGACATGAACACACTTGAAGCTCAGAAGAACAGTGAATGCCAACAGAATTATAGTGCAGGGGATTTGGGCAAATTAGTGTGGAGCTCTACTGCTCTACCTACACACACATTTAGCTGTGTTGCTCATTACAGGAATGCACCATATGTATATGTGTGTCTATAGCAGGGTTCCCCAATAGGCGGCCCGCGGGCCATTTGCTGCCCGCGGGGGGCTACTGTCAGGCCCCCACCAACCCCAGTAATAATGGTGGTATAAGAGCAGCAACAACACTAGTATATCGTCGTTGTCAGGTGGAAACCTCGTATCTCCAAATTTGTACATTCTTTCGCAAAGTAAAGCCCTTCTTCATCATTCAAGGCCGTCTCACAAAAGTAGTGAAAACAGCAGATCTACAAGCACACAACGCCTTGCTGTGCGAGGCGTTGTGTGCTTGTAGATCGGCTGTTTTCACTAGTTTAAAACATTTTCAAAATGATAAATGCAAAACGAACGGTTTTGGACATACAAGATTTTCACCTGACAACGACGATATCTGAACTGTCACTGGAGTAGCGGGAACGCCACCGTCGCCCCCTGCAATGTTGTGGCCCTCGGCTTTTGGTACCCTAGACATGATTCAATGTTGTGACCCTCAGCTTGGTACCCTAGACATGATTCAATGTTGTGACCCTCAGCTTGGTACCCTAGACATGATTCAATGTTGTGACCCTCGGCTTTTGGTACCCTAGACATGATTCAATGTTGTGGCCCTCAGCTTGGTACCCTAGACATGATTCAATGTTGTGACCCTCAGCTTGGTACCCTAGACATGATTCAATGTTGTGGCCCTCAGCTTGGTACCCTAGACATGATTCAATGTTGTGGCCCTCAGCTTGGTACCCTAGACATGATTCAATGTTGTGACCCTCAGCTTGGTACCCTAGACATGATTCAATGTTGTGGCCCTCAGCTTGGTACCCTAGACATGATTCAATGTTGTGGCCCTCAGCTTGGTACCCTAGACATGATTCAATGTTGTGGCCCTCAGCTTGGTACCCTAGACATGATTCAATGTTGTGACCCTCAGCTTGGTACCCTAGACATGATTCAATGTTGTGGCCCTCAGCTTGGTACCCTAGACATGATTCAATGTTGTGGCCCTCAGCTTGGTACCCTAGACATGATTCGGCCCTTGGGGAAAACTAATTGGGGAACCCTGGTCTATACCGTGTACATTGTATGCAGAGTTGGGTAACACGATTACTGTAATGGAGTTAATGCAATCAGATAACCTTTTTTGGTAACAAGTAATGTAACGACGCTACTCCTCCTAAATTGAGTTATCACATTACAGTTACTGGTCAAACGCTTTAGGCGTTACTTGCGTTACTATGAGCCCCCCCCCCCGATGTCCTCCTTAGTAGGATAAGGATTTGTGCTAATATGTTGTCATACGTAAGGTTATGTTAAATATTACAATATAAGTTAAGTGACAGGCGAGTTTATGGAGTAACACAAAAGTAATGTAAGTAGTGTAACTAATTACTTTCTCCAGAGCGTAATCAAGTAAAGTAAGGTGTTAACCTTTTTCAAAAGTAATGTGTAATGTATTACTTTTCTGAGTAACGGACCCCAACACAGAGTGTTGTGTGTGTGTGTGTGTGTGTGTGTGTGTGCGTGTGCGTGTGCGTGTGTGCGCGTGTGTGTGTGTGTGGTTTATCTGTTATGTAACATTTGAACATGTTTTTGCCTCCTTTCTAATGGACAGGTTCAACACCACTTATTGCTGCTAATGGATGGGCTGAGAGATCCACCACGTCTGGTTCATTACTCCTATGAGTCAAGCTTTGCACAGAATTTACTGTCTCTTATTGAGATTTCTATTTACCTCCTATGCATTGTCCTGTGATGATGGTGATGATGGACTATTGCTTTAGTATAGTGCTTCTCAAACCTTTTCATGTCAAGGACCCCCACAATGGCCCACATTGATACTTCTCAGCCCGTGTACCCCCATTTGAAAAGAGATGCCAGGGACCCCCATTAGAGAAGGTTTTTACGGCTCTAGCAGTGATTCTCAACCATTTAAATTTCTAGCACCCCCAATTTGACATGCATTTTAGGCTGCAGACCCCCATTTCATTTCAATCTCTGAGACCCCAATATATATTGTAAAATATGTTTTTTATTAATTTCACTCAGAGAGTGTACACTCTGAGTTACATACCCATAAGGGTCCATTTGGTTCCTAACTATCATTTAGCTGGAACTCCCTCAAGGACCCCTGGGGGTCCCCAGACCCCACTTTGTGAACCAATGCTTTAGTCGACCTATAAAGGAAGTGATGTTAATAAATAAATAAATATGCTTTATCACTCCAGGAGTGAACCGTGAAGGGAGGAAAGGCTGCTTTCATCTCCGCTCCAGACAACATGGAACAAACAGCACTCTGTGAAAGTGGATCAATGTGTCTCTGTGTCCGTAGAGACTCTTAGTTCTACTGGAGGATGAGTTACAAAGGACTGCACCTGCTTTGTGTCGCCCCTCGGGTACTTTAACATTTTGATGCCCATACTTTCTGTACTCAAGTAAAGTCTTGAATTCACCGGCCAGTATTTCTGCATTGCGGTATTGATACTACATCTACCTAAGTAAAACATGTGAGTATTTTTTCCACCACTGAGGTAGTACTAGTCCTTGCCCCGTTCCAACATAATGTGCTCTGAATTATGTGCAGTTTGGGTTACTTTTACTTCTACTCCACTACATCTCGGATCCAAATATTGTACTTTTATGCACAAATTTTTTTTTTTTACTTTAGTTACTAGTTACTTACTGCAGATATAAATGATTATATTATAAAACAAATATTAAACAACTTTAGCCCTATTTCATACCTCGGCTATTTGAAAATGGCCGATCTAGCCGGACAGACAGACAGACATCCGGTAAATTGATAGTCAGATTATGTATACAGTACACTACAGGTTTACTGAGAGACAGTTATGTTGGTAGGAGCTCTCCATGGTACTGATAGACAGTTATGTTGGTAGGAGCTCTCCATGGTACTGATAGACAGAGTTATGTTGGTAGGAGCTCTCCATGGAACTGATAGACAGAGAGCTTCTCTCACAGACGGTGGGATTCCATTAATGTGTACACGTGGCTTCACTGTGATGTCACACTAACAGAATCCCTTGTATGCCCATATATGGAGTTCCCTGATGAGATCCCTAGTGTGATGCCAGGGGAACAAATCCCATTTATGCCCGTATATAGAGATCCCTAATGTGTCCACATCCCTGATGTCCACATCACTGTGGCGAGGTCGTTTGTCGCCCTGAGGCGTCTTACTAGTATTAATGTGGAGAAATGGATGAATATGTCAGCCGTATTTACAACAAGCCAGACTCACCCAGCTATGGAATTACACAGTGACACTGGTGTGTGTGTGTGTGTGTGTGTGTGTGTGTGTGTGTGTGTGTGTGTGTGTGTGTGTGTGTGTGTTTGTAATGTGTTACATGTAGGAGCCTGTTCCTATGGAAACTGGCCCCTTGCTATCTCTGTACCCACGCACACACACGCACGCACGCACGCACGCACGCACGCACGCACACACACACACACACACACACACACACACACACACACACACACACACACACACACACACACACACACACACACACACACACACACACACACACACACACACAGGGAGGGTGGGGCTGTTCGCTGCCATCTCTCATTAACAGCATCTTGTCCTTCACTGCCCCCCCCCCCCCTCCTCTCTCTGTCTGTTCCCCCCCCCCCCCCCCCCCCCAGCAAATAATTAAGTGAAAAATAGGCGATCAAGCTGACAATGGTTCACTGTTTCATTGTTTGAACAGTTTAGATTTATTTATTTTAGGTTTTTGAAGAAAAAAGGATTAGGGGAATGTTATGAACAAAAACCTATAAATATTTAGCCCCTCTATATAGTATATATTCCGGACCCCCTACATATTGGTCCGCGACCCATCGAGGGACCGGGAGCCACCGTTTTGTGGGGGAAACTATCTGGACTGTACCATGTTGAAGTGAGAGCCGGACTGTACCATGTGGTGGGGACTCACCCTGTGCTGAGAGGCTGCTTTGGTTCAATCCAACAAAAATAACACAACAGACACACAGAGAGAGAGAGAGAGAGAGAGAGAGAGAGAGAGAGAGAGAGAGAGAGAGAGAGAGAGAGCATGATGGCGATGGAGGGTGAGTAAGAGAGGACCTTTATTCTCATCATCATTAACAATAACAACATGCTGACAGACAGACAGACAGACAGACAGACAGACAGACAGACAGACAGACAGACAGACAGACAGACAGACAGACAGACAGGTTTTTAGGAGTGCTCTGTGTGTGTGTGTGTGTGTGTGTGTGTGTGTGTGTGTGTGTGTGTGTGTGTGTGTGTGTGTGCGCGCATGGTGCTGAAAGGAAAGCGACACGCGCACGCTCGCTCTTGGCTGTAGAATTCAGACCTCCTCCCCTCAAACATGTCCAGAACAGTGACAATTAGCAGATCTACAAGCTGACAATAGAAGCTCTGCAAGCTCAGCTGGTGACACGTTGTGAGCTTGTAGATCTGCTGTTTTCACAGTTTTTATTTTGGTTATTGTCATTGTTATTGAAATGGGTGCAGACGTGATGAATACATAAATAATAATTGTCCTATGTTTCTATATTTAGAATTAAGCCTAATTATATGGGAGTTTAAGCCTAATTATCAAATTATCAAATGTTCCTCTGGCAGCATTGTTTTGGAGTCGCGTGCATAGCCTATATACACGCACGCTCCGTGCACGCAGACAGCCGGCTATTTTCGGCGCCGCGCTGCGCGACACCTTTCTATAAGACCAGGACAAGAGTAAATAAAATGAATCCATCTGTTATTACAGCCTGAGATATGGAGCAGAGGTCCTCAACGTTCTCAGGCCAAGGACCCCTTAGTTGAGAGAGAGAGATGAAGCAGGGACCCCCACAACCTGTTCATATAGATACCATATAGGTTCATTGTTTGACAGCACAATCATCAGTGTATTTTGGATTCATGTCAGTTCGTGTTTTCAGATATTTAACCACTTGAACCGTCAATACTTAATAAACTTGACCTTTCACTCTGTACTTAGTCTGTTCTTTCCCCCCTCTACACCAAAGCTCTTTGCCGAAAATAGCCGATCTACAAGCTCTCAACGACTCGCAGCGCGAGGGGTTGTGAGCTTGCTATTTTTGGCTAAAGTTCTCTCAGAATATCGATCGACGCTATAGTTCAAGTGGTGAATATAAAAAAGAAAACTATCACACAAAGATTTGAAGGACCCCCCTGTTGAAGACCCCTGATATAGAGGTTTATGATTTAACTAGCCGAAAACATGATGATCTGACATCACACGTTGTTTGTTTGTTTGTTTTGTGGGTGGAGAGGATCGAGGGCCGTTGGTTTTCGGCAAGCGACATCCATGTAAGGCATGACAGTGGAGTGTAGATCGTTAAGATCAATGCTCTCCTATGAGTGGTCATCATGTTGTTTTCCCTGGTTTTATCGTTTGATGACGGATATGACATGATTAAATGTGTTTTGATGATGACCAGTGGTGTAAAGTAACCAAGTAGGCCTACATTTACTTATAAGTAGCCTACTAATACTTGAGTACACGTTTGCGGTATTTGTATTTTACTTGAGTATTTCCAATTTCCAATACTTTTTACTTCTACTCCACTACATCTCAGCTTACAATGCGTTTCATTGTAAGCTTGTAGATCTGCAATTTTCAAATTGCCGAAATGTATATAGGGCTGAACTGGTTAACCGTTAATGCATAATCTACAAAGTAACTAGTTACTTTAAGTTTTCAAATAAATGTAGTGGAGTAAAAGTACAATATTTGATGACATTGTGACATGTTGATTGATTGAATGATTGAATACTTTATTAGTTAAGTCTTTTTAGTATTTCCAATTTCCAATACTTTTACTTCTACTCCACTACATCTCAAATCCATATATAATACTTTTACTTATAGGCATACATTCTGAATGAGTACATTCTACTTTTGGTACTCTTTAGTACATTTTGAATACTTTACTCAAGTACATTTTTAATAATGGAATTTGACTTGCATTGTCAGAGTATTTCTATATTGATACTTTTACTCAAGTAAAACACGTGAGTACTTTTCCCCACCACATGTAGATGGTTGAGCTGCTGCTGTATTTCATCCACTGAATGTAATAGAACTGCTGACTGATTACATTATTACAATTACAACCGGTAATTGTAATCTAGTCAGGAACACTCACGTCAAAGTAGATTCAACCATTTATTGCAACAAATGGAATACAGTTGGCGTTAAATGGCTCTGCGTTCTGAGATGTTCCCTGAATGTTGTACACATGATTACTAAGCAACATCAGGGAACTTGAAGCAAAACTCCCCCATAAGGATACAATAGTAGAGCAATAGCAATACATCTGTACACAACTATGACACCATGTCCTTATTGTGGGCTTGTCTGAAAGGTGAGAACACTATGTTATCCTCATTATTTATATATATTGAGTTCCGCCGCATATTTCCGCCGCAGACAGTACAAAGGCAGGGCCCTTAGCCAATGAGGCGCAATTGGTGGAAAAAACAATCTGGGAGTGGTGTTAGCTGGAGTATTGGTTGAGCTTGCATGCTGCAGAGTATAGTCACGATCGAGCCCACACTGTTTCGTAGGAACAGTATTTCTAGTTTTATTATTATTATTTTGTGATACACACTAATACAATATTCTCCCTAAAATCACGCAAATCGGTACACTGTATGTCTACACTCATGTCATCAACATGGATCTGTCCGAGATAGCGTCACCATCAGGGCGATTTTTTCAAAACACATTTTTGGACACTGCTCCTACAGATTTTGTCCTAAAATCACGCAAAGAGGTACACAGTATCTCTACACTCATGTCAGCAACATGGATCTGTCCCATCTAGCGCCACCATCAGGCTGATTTTTGCTAAACACATTTTTGGACACTGCTCCTACAGATTTTGCTCTAAAATCACGCGAAGTGGTACACACTATCTCTAAAATCAACATGGATCTGTCCCATTTCCCATCTTCCCTCCTGATTGGCTACCATTGCCTTCTAAAGTTTGTGTATGCGACGTGACGGTCGCTTATCTCCCGATTTAGGGAGTCTTACTGGTACAGTAGGTCTTGTTAATGTACTTTGTAACATTGTTTGGCAAGTTCATAAGGTGCAATTCTGGGAAATAGCAAGTGTGGTTGCACTGACGCGAGTCGCCAGGAATCCACTGGGAAATGAATTCCGTCTTACAGTTTATTATATTATATAATGTGATGACCAATCCTGTCTGGGTTGACATTGTGTTATGAAAACGGGTGAACACAAAATATTAACTGAAAACAAACAGGTTTGCTTTAGGAGACAACAGTCTGGTTGTCTATAGCAACAACACTAGTACTTAATGGAAGACAGACATTTTGAATCATTTGAACATCAAGCGCATGCAGCAGGCTGCTACCCAGGCTGCTACAGAGGCACTTTAAACCTGTGATTCTCCAACATTTTCATGTCAAGGACCCCCAGATTAATGTGTACTTGGCTGTGGAGTCGGACCCCATCTGGGAATATGTTGTGGGACATGCATATAAGATTTGTGTTTTTCAAATAGATCTACAAGCTCACAACCAGACGCGACCCATTGAGAGATTGTAATAGCCGATGTACAGTAAATAGAGTTAAATAGATTTTTAGCGGCCTATTATAGTCACTTTTTTGGGGCTTGTTTTCGTAGACGTGTTTGCTTGTTTCTCTCACTAAATCCTACAATGGTAACGCAGCAAACTCTGGTGGCCTGGATTTAGCGGGGCTGGGCTGGAGTCTGCAGACTGTTGAAGGGAAACTGGGACGAACCCTGAAAAACACGGACCTGGCCTCTGTGAGGGAACAGGCTGTTACTGTACACTGACTTACTGCAAACCAGGGCTGGGAAAACTATCAATACTGCAAGGAAAAGTTAGGAATTCAAAATGTACTTGAGTAAAAGTACAAAAGTATTGTCATCAAAATGTATTTAAGGGTACTTATTATATTGTATTTTATATTATAAATACTTAATTATAGAATAAAATAGACAGTAGGTATCCCATTCCTTTCTCTTGCTCGCTCGTTGCTTTAAGGGTTTCTCTCCCTCTCTCACATGCAGGTGGGTGCGAGAGAGAGAGAGAGAGAGAGAGAGGGAGAGAGGGAGGGAGGGAGGGAGAGAAGGAGAGAGAGAGAGAGAGAGAGAGTATAGATGTCTATAAATGTTTTCTAAATCCTTCTAAGGATTCTAAGCACATGTTTCTGTGTGGTGGTTCTCATTCTCAAACCTTTTCATGTCAAGGACCCTAGAGTTGTTGCGGCCGTCAGGTCGCAGTTACTATCAAAACCTCCACCGGCTGTCCGTCACGTCTGTCACACTTTTGCCCTACTCATATCTCCGCTACGTTGCCCCAACCCATGATTGCACACACACTCCTTGGCTGTCCTCATTTTCTCACATGGCCATCTCCTAGCGCCACCATGAGGCAGATTCTTGCTAAACACATTTTTGGACACTGCTCCTACAGATTTTGCCCTAAAATCACGCAAAACGGTACACAGTATCTCTACAGTCATGTCATCAAAAAGCATCTGTCCCATTTAGCGCCACCATCTGGACGATTTTTTTAAAACACATTTTTGGACACTGCTCCTACAGATTTTGCCCTAAAATCTTGCAAATTGGTACACAGTATATCTAAAGTTATGTCATCAACATGGATCTGTCCCATTTCCCATATTCCCTCCTGATTGGCTACCATTACCTTCTAAAGTTTGTGTATGCGACCTGACGGTCGCTATCTCCCGATTAGGGAGTTTTACTGGTATGTATTTGGCCACGTATTTGGTGTGTGTGTAACTTCCAGATGGTGTGTGTAACTTCCTGATGTTGTGTGTTTGGTGCATGTGTGTAACTTCCAAGTGTTGTGTGTTTGCAGTGTGTAACTTCCTGGTGTTGTGTGTTTGCAGTGTGTAACTTCCTGATGTTGTGTGTTTGCAGTGTGTAACTTCCTGGTGTTGTGTGTTTGCAGTGTGTAACTTCCTGGTGTTGTGTGTTTGCAGTGTGTAACTTCCTGATGATGTGTGTTTGCAGTGTGTAACTACCTGATGTTGTGTGTTTGCAGTGTGTAACTTCCTGGTGTTGTGTGTTTGCAGGAGGCGAGCGTAACTGTGGCGTCAACGAGCTGATCTGTGTCAGAAAAGGTAGGACACGAACGCAATACGTACTCGACTGCACTCTGTCCAGGTGGCCATGTATCAGTCCATGGGCCATACGAGATGTCATTATCGGAAAAAGGGCTAAATCTTCCCCCACAAAACTGTGAAAAGTGATGACTCGTCATCACTAAACCATAGTTCTTTTAGCCAGCTGCCTGTCAGAGTGTCAGTGCAGCTGACACTCTGGACCAGAACTACTGTTGGTCAGGGACGTGCTGGGCCCCTGATTCAGCCCGGGAAAAAGAGTTGGAGAGGCCCTCATTGCGCGCTATAGAGAGAGATCTATCTCTATAGCGCTGCTGCTGCTACTCAAAGATTTGCCATTTACATGAGTTATATTTTGTTGTCGGGTGGAAACCTTGTATGTCCAAAACCGTTTGTTTTGTATTTATCATTTAAAAATGATTTAAACTAGTGAAAACAGCCGATCTACAAGCACACAACGCCTCGCACTGCGAGGCATTGTGTGGTTGTTAGTGCGAGGCGTTGTGTGGTTGTAGGGCTCTGCTTTGCGAAAAAAATGTACACATTTGAAACTTGGAGATACAAGGTTTCTGCCCGACAGTGACGATTTACTTTGTTGGCCTCCCAGCCCCCAAAATGGAACGAAGGCCGACATTTTATTTTTATTTTTTTCCTACTGTCTGGCCTGGAATGAACCGGCCGTTCGGGAGTTGTCCCGCTTTTCCCAATGGCCAGCACGTCCCTGCTGTTGGTCCAAAAGTTTGCAAAGTGAGCTTTGGGATCAGGGTTGATTTTGTCAGTGTTGGGAAGTTACTTTGAAAGTAACTCACCATGGCAGTAACTTGATCAAGTTAAAGTTACTGTATACCCCTGGAGAAATGTAACTTATAAAGTTTCAAGTTACATAGAAAAAAAATCAAACCTCGGTTCGAAGTGAAGCGGTGAATTTGTATTCTATGTGTTCTAGATCTATACATTCTGTGATCTCTACCTTCTATGTGCTTTAGTTCTAGTTCTGAATGAATGAATGATTTTGTCTGGGGGGCCAAATTGTCATTTGAAGCTTGGCCAATCCTCAATTCTTCATTCTGGACATGCACGGGACAGACAAAACTAACCAATCACAGCGCAGAGATGCACGGGACAGGTACGGGACACACGAAGCCACACCTTGGAAGCGGCTTTCACCGCTTCAAAAAGTAACTTGAGTTGCTTTTTTTTTCCAGCGTTAAATTGAGAATGTACATTTGGTGTACATGAAACAAAATATTATATCCTACAAAAAAGGTCACATGCCAGAAGAAATATGCCTCTCAACTGAGTTTTATGTTTTATTTCAAAAAGGTTGACATCTTCTTTAGTAAACATCTGTGTTCCTAAAATAAAGTAAAAAAATCACACCCAATGTGAAGTGAGCGGTGGTCGTGCTTGCATAACGTCTTCAGACTAGGATATAAGTCTAGAAATAGCTTCCAAAATGGCTACAGACACACACACACAGCCACTCTATGGAGCGGTTTACCACTGCTCAAAAAAGAAGATTATGATCTGTTGAGAACATTTGATCGTCCATCTTAACAAAACTTAAATCGAAAATTATAACTTCGCATGTAACTTGTAACTTGGGCCAAAAGTGTCCCAAAAAGTATCTCAGTTACTGAAAATATGAATGTAACTCAGTTACCAGCAAGTTACAGCAAAATGTAACTTAGTTACGTGACTCAGTTACATACTTCCCCAACACTGGATTTTGTCGACTAAAAACCAATGTTTCGTCAACAACCTTTTCTCACTGAGGAAAACTAAATAACAACTAGAAAGGTGCATTCTGGGATGTTGTTGACTATATCCTCATTCCTCAAATCCATGACCTTGTCTTTTGGGTTTTGGGGTTATAGAAAAGGTTACAGATAAAAGGTTATAGAAAAGGTTACAGATAAAAGGTTATAGAAAAGGTTACAGATAAAAGGTTATAGAAAAGGTTACAGATAAAAGGTTATAGAAAAGGTTACAGATAAAAGGTTATAGAAAAGGTTACAGATAAAAGTCCACTGAACTCAAAGGACTTTTGGGGTTTACTTTAGATGAAATAATAATAACAAAGCTGGCCCTGTAGGCAACCACACTAACTAAATAAAAGGAGAAGCTATGCTGATCAACATCAATGCATCAAATGCATAGAAATATCAATCTAGGCAAAATAACGTAGGTAGACCAAGCACCTAATCAGTAAAACACTTTATATAAAACCTAAATAATTGTATCTAGCTTGCATGTATGGTCATTGAGGGAAGGCGAGAGCTACAATAAGTGCTATGGGCTAAGGTGGAGTCTGAAGAGGTGAGTCTTCAGACCATGGCGGAATCTAGGGAGTGCGTAGAACAACAGACTCACTCCCTAGCTTCACTTAGAACTTTCTAAGTGAAGCTATGGAGTCTGTAGTTCTAATGGAAGCTAGGGAGTGATTCTGTTATCTTCATTATCAGTATTTCTAGTTAAAGTTAAAGATCTTTGGCCAGAGCTCTGGGCTTGCTGTAGACATAGAGGTTCTGGAGGTCCAGCAGAACCTCGTGGTCCTCCTCCGGGTCTTTCCTCCCTCTCTCCTCCAGCCTCTCCCTGAGGCTGCAGATCTCCCTCCGCAGGGCTGCGTTCTCCTGCTCCACGCTGCCGTACCTCTGCTCCAGGACGGCGTTGGCCTCCTCCAGAGCGCTGTACTTCCGCTCCAGGGCGGCGTTGGCCTCTTCCAGCGCGATGTACCTCTGCTCCAGGGAGGCGTTGGCTTCTTCCAGAGCGCTGTACTTCCGCTCCAGGGCGGCGTTGGCCTCCTCCAGCGCGGCGTAGCGTTCGCCCACCAGTGCGGCGCAGCGCTCCTCCACGGCGCTGTTGGCCTGGTCGAGGGCGTGGTTGCGCTCCTCGATGGAGGCGATGAGCTCCTCCAGGCTGCCGTTGTCTCGGTCCAGCGCAGAGTCCTCCTCCTCCAGGGCGCTGATCAGCTCCTCCAGGGTCCTCTCCAGGTGCTGCTCGGTTCCGTCGTGCATTGGAGCTCTGTGATCGTTTGATCTCGGTATATATCTTTTAAAATAGTATAGAAAATACGGAACGTCTATAATGTATATCTACCAAAAATCTAATTAGATTGTGTCTATGCTGTTAGAATAGCCGGTACGGTGCGGTTTGTGGATGCCTCGGCCGGGCTTAGAGATGAGTGTTAATGAAGTTATTCTACATGGTTGGTCGTAGTTATGTAGCCTACATGGCGTAAGCACAGACGTAGCACAAACAAACCGTTGCCCCACACTCCTAGCCTTGCATAGCCAGACTAAATACCAATGCAGCTAACTAACGGCAGGATAGATGCCCACCTTGTTTTAACTTGGGTGGATTGTTTAGCTGTGCTAGGCTACCACACTCCTGCCAGCCCTGCCTTGAGCTCCAGCTGGACTATGAGCTCCAGCTGGACTATGAGCTCCAGCTGGACTATGAGCTGGCAGCAGTGTTGATTTTGTCTACTAAAACTATAAGGAAACACATTGGTCCACCACCTTTTTAAGCAGTGCACTTGAACGGAGCTAATCTCCAACATCACCGGCTTTGTTTCGGGCTCCGAAGCGTGGCCTACATCTGGCCTACATCTGGCCTACATCTGGCCTTCATCTGGCCTTCATCTAGAGAAAAAACGACCGCTTCACAAAAAGTGAAGCGGTGAACTTTTATTCTATGTGTTCTAGAGTTATGAACTCTGTGATCTATACATTCTTTATATTCTGAATGAATTTATGATTTTATCTGGAGGGCCGAATTGTCATGTGAAGCTTGACCAATCCTCAAAGTATCTAATCATCAGACCAGGACGGACACTACACACATACGTACGTAGGTACGGACGTAGGTACGGACGGACGGACGGACGGGACAGGACAGATAAAACCTGTTCATTCTGGACTGGAATGACCATATATGGACATGAAACACACATTTTGTTTTTGATAAAACCTGTTCATTCTGGACTGAAATGACCATATATGGGCGTGGGACACACAAAGCCACTCATTGGAAGCGGTTTTCACCGCTTCAAAAATGCTCAATGTTTGTTGTACGCCCAGAGGGTCACATTGGCCAATGGAGGACATAAACCAAACACTGGCAGGCGGTATAGGGAGGGGTTTGTGCTTACGTCACGCCCTGAAAACCTCTGACCCTATAAATCCACACCTGGACCTGCGCTGTGCATAGACTTACGCAGCAACACGCCATACGAGTCGGAGCTTTTGTAATTTGATTTGGTTCAGACCGTCTGCATCTGGGCATCCAGAGAGACACAGATAAACATACACACTGAGATCCATGGCGGACGAGGAGGACAACACGGCCCTCAAGCAGGAGATGGACCTCCTGGACAAGCAGAACGTGGCCCTGGAGATGGAGAACATCGACCTGGAGGAGGAGAACATCGCCCTGGAGGAGGAGAACATCGTCCTCCAGGAGGGAATGATCGCCCTGGAGACGGAGAACGACGAGCTGAAGAGGAAACTCAAGGAGAACCAGGAGTGATCTGGGATCACAGATACAAAGAGCTAGATGCCTCGTTCGCCTCTGATCTGGGAACACAGATATAAAGAGCTAGATGCCTCGTTCGCCTCTGATCTGGAACACAGATACAAAGAGCTAGATGCCTCGTTCGCCTCTGATCTGGGAACACAGATACAAAGAGCTAGATGCCTCGTTCGCCTCTGATCTGGGAACACAGATACAAAGAGCTAGATGCCTCGTTCGCCTCTGATCTGGGAACACAGATACAAAGAGCTAGATGCCTCGTTCGCCTCTGATCTGGAACACAGATATAAAGAGCTAGATGCCTCGTTCGCCTCTGATCTGGAACACAGATACAAAGAGCTCGATGCCTCGTTCGCCTCTGATCTGGAACACAGATACAAAGAGCTCGATGCCTCGTTCGCCTCTGATCTGGGAACACAGATACAAAGAGCTAGATGCCTCGTTCTCCTCTGCAGTTAATTGGAGCGATGTGCTAAAGTTCTAGTCCGGACTTCCTGAAAAAACGAAGGGAACGCTGTCAGTCAAAGTGACTACTGGCCAATCACAGCGTGTCTTTTCCGCGACTTATCCAAGGACCACAATTCAATTCAACAGAGCCAGTTCCGATGTTGCGCTGCTCAGCTGTTCTTATAGGCTGCATACTTAAAGACCAGCCCCTACCTGCCTCTGATTGGCTTACCGACTTCCGTATGTGTGACGCACGCGGAAGCAATGAACACGGAAGTGACGAAGATTCCCTTAGTTGCTCAATGCATACGGCCCCTAGCCGAAGGAGGCGTCTACCTTTCTATGTCTATGATCTGGGAACCCAGAGTTTTAGAACACCAGGAATGATCTACTGTAGGACAAGGGTCTTCAACAGGGGGTCCTCCAAATCTTTGTGTAATTGAATTTTTGTCTTTTTTATATCAACCACTTGAACCCTAGCGTCCATATTCTGATAACTTTGGCCAAAAGTAGCAGATCTGCAAGCTCGCAGTGCCTCACAGAGCGAGGCATTGTGAGCTTGTAGATCTGCTATTTTCGGAAAAGAGGTTTGGTGTAGAGGGGGGGAAAGAGCAGACTAAGTACAGAGTGAAAGGTCAAGTTTATGAAGTTTTGACTGTTCAAGTGGTTAAATATCTGAAAACACATACTGTATTGACTTGAATCCAAACTACACTGATGATTGTGCTGAAAACGAGTCCTTGGCCTGAAAATGTTGAAGACCCCTGATCTATGAACAATAAAAACCCAGAGGTTTAGAACACCAGGAAGGATCTAGGAACAGGGGGTAGAATCTTACATCATGTTACGCAACGTAAACATGCACATCTTTCCACCTGAGATACGGTAGGCTAAAGCCTCGATCAGAGTCTGCGGTGAAATTTGAGGTGGAAAGCTTTCCACCTCAAGTCAGAAAATAAGTGAAGACCATCATAGTCCGTCACGGTGGAGTCCTATTCACCGTGACTGACTGGTCCAGTTCGACCAATGAGTGAACGGGGTAAAGTGCCTGTCTGTCTGATAGTAAAAACAGAGAAATGTGTCGGGACTCGCGGTGGAGGGAGCTCTTCACCGCGAGGAATGACGTAACGTTGTAGTTTCATGACTCAAAAAGACTACACCACGGTGGATAGCCTTCCACCGCGGAGCTGACTCTGATCGAGGCTTTAGTCACAGAGAAATGTTTCTGACTGAGAATAGCAACAGTAGAACGCAGATCTTTAGAACAGCAGGAGTGATCTCGGAACAGGGGTTTTCTAACTTTTTTTAAACTCCAGGGCACCCCTTAAAGAAGTTTTTCTTATGCATTATTATTGGGTCCCAGACCCCCCTTTAGATACAATTAGCTTTTTCTTTAGAATATCTGGGACCTCATTGTACACTCTCAGAGTTACGGACCTCCAGTAGGGTTCATTTGTACACCTGGTGGTCCCCAGGACCAGGGCATCAGGCCACGGACCCCCATTATTCATTTATTATTTATTTATTTATTGTGGGCTCGCCTGAAAGGCGAGAACACTATGTTATCTTCATTATTTATTTACCGAGTACCGCCATGACAGTACAAAGGCAGGGCCCTTAGCCAATGAGGTGCAATTGAGGTGTGGAACATCTGGGAGTGGTGTTAGCTGGGGTATTGGTTGAGCATCACATGACAGTTAGCATGTTGCAGAGTATAGTCATGAGCGAGCCCACACTGTTTCGTAGGAACAGTATTTCTGAGTTGGCAATTCATGTGAAAAATTCATTTTATTGATTTATTTTTGAAGCGGTGAAAGCCGCTTCCAATGAGTGGCTTTGTGTGTCCCACGCCCATATATGGTCATTTCAGTCCAGAATGAACAGGTTTTTTCAAAAACAAAATGTGTGTTTCATGTCCATATATGGTCATCCCAGTCCAGAATGAACAGGTTTTTATCAAAAACAAAATGTCTGGTTTTGAACAGGTTTTATCTGTCCCGTATGTCCAGAATATCAGTCCAGAATGAATAGGGTTTTTCAAAAACAAAATGTGTGTCCCATGTCCATATATGGTCATATCAGTCCAGAATGAACAGGTTTTATCTGTCCCGTCCGTCCGCCCATCCGTCCGTCCGTCCGTCCGTCCGTCCGTCCGTACGTACGTGTGTAGTGTCCGTCCCGGTCTGATGATTGGATACTTTGAGGATTGGTCAAGCTTCACATGACAATTCGGCCCTCCAGATAAAATCATTAATGCATTCAGAATATAAAGAATGTATAGATCACAGAGTTCATAACTCTAGAACACATAGAATAAAAGTTCACCGCTTCACTTCGAACCGAGGTTTGATTTTTTTCTGTATGCATTTCGTCGCTCAATGAATCAAAAACAAACTGAATGTGTCTAGGAGAATGATCTCTCTGTGTGTGTGTTTGTCTGGGGATAATCTCGCAAACGTTTTCAACCAATGTAACCGCCATACATTTATTACTTTCTTTCCACAATTTTTGAGCGGTGGTAAACCGCTCCATAGAGTGGCTGTGCGTGTGTCTGTAGCCACTTTTTCCTCAGCGTTTTGCCATAGCAATGTGTTTTTCCTCAGCGATTTGCCATAGCAATGTGTGTGTGTAGCCTGTATTACATCACCAATCACATCCTAGACCTATATCCTAGTCTGAAGATGTTATGCAAGCACGACCACCGCTCACTTCACATTGGGTGTGATTTTTTAAATGTATTTCATAATGAAAGTCAAGTCAAGTCAGAATAGACCTTATTCACACCGCGGCCATCTTGGATCACATGACCATATGGGGTGGCAGCCTGCATTACAAACCATTGTAAACAATGGAGCGATGGTCCCAAAATATGAGTTCTGTTCAACCAATTTCTTTTGACCAATTGACAAATGGGCAGATGACAACATCAACATCCCCCAAAAGGATTAAATAGAAGGGCTACAGTAACTGGATTGATTAAATCCACTATAATGATATTCAAGGTAAGTTAGGTTGCAACCTTGTACAAAGACTTGCTATCTGTGCATTGCTCGCTCCACCATCATATTAACTAGTTGTTGTTAAATTGTTCCTGATTAAAAATCACGATACAGTAAGTTAATATGATGGCAGAGCAAGCACTAGTCTGCACAGATACTGTAGCAAGTCTTTGTACAGAGTAACATTGCAACCTATTGCACTGTTAGCAGAGGAAAAAAAAACTCTCTCGATCAGTAAGAATCGCCCCAAGTCACTCTTTTCTCTGACAGTAAACATTGCACATCAAAGCCAGCTGCTAAACTCTTGGAATTCCTTTTGTCTTCACAGTGTCTGTCCGAAGAAGAGAACGTAACGTTTCTTCTGTCAAAGTATTCTGAGGCACCCCTGGAGTGGGCAGTGGTTCTCAAATTATTTTGGGGGGGTCCCCAGATGATTAGCTTAATGTGAAACATTGTTTTTTTCACTCAACAGTAAGCAAACTAACATAACGTTTAAGTAGAGGGTATCTGCACATTTCTATAGTGACAATTTAAGGATTTTTTGATACCTAAAGAAAAATTACAAATTAAACATTGGCCAAATTGTCAAATATTAGAGGCAGAAATTGTGAAAATAGCAGATCTACATGCTCACAACGCCTCACAACGCAGTCCCACTGCCCATAAGTATGACATCTTATTACTCCGACGTTGGTTAGGGTTAGGTTTATGGTTAGGGTTAGGTATAGTTTTACTGAGGTTAGGTTTAGGCATAGTTTTACTGAGGTTAGGGTTAGATTTAGGCATAGTTTTACTGAGGTTAGGGTTAGGTTTAGAAATAGTTTTACAAATTAAAACACAAAATGGAACCCATAGCTGAATGATAAGGTCATCATCGTATCATTGGTTTTACATTAGAGTTCCATGGTTTTCCTCTGAACTGAATTCTGGGAATTGCAGTTCTAAAAGCCCATAGAGAGCCAGACAGGTCCATATATAGACATATTATGTATTTGTGTTCTTCTCTGCAGTGTCCCAAGAGGCTCTGGGCTTCCTGGCAGCCGTTGGCGTGCTCCTGGTCCTAATGATCGTCCTGTTCGTGTACCTCAACAACAAGCTGTCCCAGCAGAGATCAGCCAGTCTGCCGGCCCTCAGGAGCACCCAGGAGCAGCCAGGTGAGCACCTTGATGATGTTTTGCGTGAATGAAACCCCACTGATTTATAACTAGTTGCGTTGTTGGTGTCTGAAGCTACTGCTGCTGTTGCTGCTGCTCCGAAAACTTCCGCGGTCTGTGCTAACAGCCTATCAGCGCATCGTTGTCATAGAGATGACAACCCATAATACTATGTTGCCCGGCATCAGCCAATCAGCGCGTCGTTGTCTCTCTCTCTCTCTCTCTCTCTCTCTGTCTCACACACACACACACTCAGCGCAATGAGCGCATGCAATGAAAGTGAATGAATACAACGAGAAGTGGAAACAAAACGTGGAGATATTTTTCCACTTTTTTAATTTTTTTTACTATAATTCGTCCTGGGTCCGGTCGGCGGTGCCTAGCGGTCCGGACATGGACCGCGGTCCGCCTATTGAGGACCCCTGGTATAGAGCATGGTAATAACGTACAACTAAAAGGTGTTTCCTCCGGTATAGAGCATGGTATTAACACACAACTAAAAGGTGTTTCTTCTAGTAAGGATCATGGTATTAACACACAACTAAAAGGTGTTTCCTAAGCATGGTATTAACGTACAACTAAAAGGTGTTTCCTCCGGTATAGAGCATGGTATTAACACACAACTAAAAGGTGTTTCCTCTGGTATAAAGCATGGTATTAACACACAACTAAAAGGTGTTTCCTAAGCTATAGAGCATGGTATTAACACACAACTAAAAGGTGTTTCCTATGCTATAGAGCATGGTATTAACACACAACTAAAAGGTGTTTCCTATGCTATAGAGCATGGTATTAACACACAACTAAAAGGTGTTTCCTATGGTATAGAGCATGGTATTAACGCACAACTAAAAGGTGTTTCCTATGCTATAGAGCATGGTATTAACGCACAACTAAAAGGTGTTTCCTATGCTATAGAGCATGGTATTAACACACAACTAAAAGGTGTTTCCTATGGTATAGAGCATGGTATTAACACACAACTAAAAGGTGTTTCCTATGGTATAGAGCATGGTATTAACACACAACTAAAAGGTGTTTCCTATGGTATAGAGCATGGTATTAACACACAACTAAAAGGTGTTTCCTCCGGTATAGATCATGGTATTAACACACAACTAAAAGGTGTTTCCTATGGTATAGAGCATGGTATTAACACACAACTAAAAGGTGTTTCCTATGGTATAGAGCATGGTATTAACACACAACTAAAAGGTGTTTCCTCCGGTATAGATCATGGTATTAACACACAACTAAAAGGTGTTTCCTCCGGTATAGAGCATGGTATTAACGTACAACTAAAAGGTGTTTCTTCTGGTATAGAGCATGGTATTATTAACACACAACTAAAAGGTGTTTCCTCCGTTATAGAGCATGGTATTAACGTACAAATAAAAGGTGTTTCCTCCGGTATAGAGCATGGTATTAACACACAACTAAAAGGTGTTTCCTATGGTATAGAGCATGGTATTAACACACAACTAAAAGGTGTTTCCTATGGTATAGAGCATGGTATTAACACACAACTAAAAGGTGTTTCCTCCGGTATAGAGCATGGTATTAACTCAGTTACTGCCAAATTAAATATGCCTTCTAATGGCATTATTGCCAGAAAATCTCCATAGACTCCCATGTAATTTATAGTGCACAGATCATGCAGGCTGTTCACAGCTTTCAAACAAAAAAAAAAAGATGGACATTTTTTTCCCCCCCTAAGTAAAAGTCGCCAAAAGTCGTCTGGCAGGGAAGTCCATAGTGAGATAGTTGATCTGAAAGTCGTTTGGCACTGTATGAGTTAACGTACAACTAAAAGGTGTTTCTTCCGGTATAGAGCATGGTATTAACGTACAACTAAAAGGTGTTTCCTATGGTATAGAGCATGGTATTAACGTAAAACTAAAACGGGTTCCCTCGGTATAGAGCATGGTATTAACCTACAACTAAAAGGTGTTCTTCTGCGTGGCAGGGAGCATGGTATTAACATACAACTAAAAGGTGTTCCTCTGCATGGCAGGGAGCATGGTATTAACGTACAACTAAAAGGTGTTCCTCTGTGTGGCAGGGAGCATGGTATTAACGTACAACTAAAAGGTGTTTCCTCTGGTATAGAGCACGGTATTAACGTACAACTAAAAGGTGTTCCTCTGCATGGCAGGGAGCATGGTATTTACGTACAACTAAAAGGTGTTCCTCTGCGTGGCAGGGAGCATGGTATTAACGTACAACTAAAAGGTGTTTCTTCTGGTATAGAGCATGGTATTAACGTACAACTAAAAGGTGTTCCTCTGCGTGGCAGGGAGCATGGTATTAACGTCCAACTAAAAGGTGTTTCCTCTGGTATAGAGCATGGTATTAACGTACAACTAAAAGGTGTTCCTCTGCGTGGCAGGGAGCATGGTATTAACGTACAACTAAAAGGTGTTCCTCTGCGTGGCAGGGAGTGGCTCGGTGGTGACGGAGAGGTCGTGCTCCAACACGGAACTGCAGGGCTCTTCGTCGGACAGCGAGGAGGAGATGGTGGGCCAGTACCACCAGGAGGGGGCGCTGGCGGGCCGCCCCCGGCCCCCCGCCCTGCGGGGCGGCTGCGGCGGCTGGGACGGCCGGCCCATGTACAGCCCTCTGTCCGCCGTGTACGACGGATACAGCAGCGACGCGTCCGCGCAGGACGGTAAGGCTGACCCACGCGCTGCACATCAGGGGAGGGCAGCTTGGATGATGGAGACGTCCACTAGGACACTATATTTACACACTCACTCCAGAGCAGTGGTCCTCAACCTTTTCAGTCCGTGACCCCCAAAATAATCATATTTGAACTGGGGACCCCCCCCCCCCCCCCCCAGACGAGCACTAAGAATTGAGGCATTACATTTTGTATAACACGGTACTATTGTGAAAATAGCAGATCTACATGCTCACAACGCCTCGCAACGCGAGGCGGTGTGAGCATGTAGATCTGCTATTTTCACAAAGTTCAATTTGTCATTAGAGGATTAAAAAGTCCTCACTTGTAACTTTAGAAATGTACACTTAAATATTAAGCTGGTTTGTTTACTGTTGAGTGAGAAAACAATGTTGCACATTAAGTTAATCATCTGGGGACCCCTCAAAATAATGTGGGGACCCCCCTGGGGGTCCCGACCCACAGTTTGAGAGGACCACTATATTTCCACACTCACTCCAGAGGGCCACGTTGCCCTCTGTAGTGACTTCATTGTCAGTTTGCATAGGAAAAGGTACAGTTTCATGGCAGTACAGTTCACTGGTACAAGTTCAACTAAAAGGATGAACAAAAGAAAAGCCTATGGCTTTCCTTTTTTAACATTTAACATAACATTGAATGACAGACATATAGAACTCAGTACTATGAAGAAGATATCATTAAAAAATGTTGTAAAACACAATGCAAAATAGGAGAGTGTGGTGGAATTCAGATCAATCAATAATCATGAGAAAATGAGGAGACAAGACAATTCATATTAGGTGGTGGTGTGGGCAAGTTTATATATAACATGATATCATGGACAGAAGTACAATTAATACTCTGGGCAGTGGTAAAAGAGTTCTGCCAAGAAGAATGGTCAAACACTAGAGTTATACTGTGGCTTCAAGGCCTCTGGAACGAGTTGTACCATAACAAGATAGGCTTTACCAAAACAATAGTTACTGAGGCCCACTGAAGATTTCTCGACTCCTAACTATCAAGTATTAGTATCATCATACCTAGATATTAATATAATGAATGAATACATGATCTAACGTCATACATAATCAATCATGATAAACTCTAATCTACTGCAATTGTTAGTGTAGTTTTACAAGAAAACAAGAGAGCAGCAGGAGTTTGTCCTCAAAGCGGTGGGAGTGTATTTAGATCTATAAATACATGCATCTATCAGAGAGGTGTAGTGTATATTTAGATCTAGTTGAAGTGCATGCATTTATCATAGAGTTGTTGTATCCAGGCCATCAGAGGGTCAGCTTAGAACACACATAGAAGCTCCTCTTCAGTGTTCAAGGTGCAGCATTATGTTTAATGACCCAGAAGGGCTGTTTGTAGTACAGCCAGCAGTAAGCACATCACCATCAAGCAGTGCAGTGGTGTAAAGTAACTAGAAAGATGCAATTGGAAATTGCAAGTGTCTTTGCCTATTGATTGTCTTGATAGCTTGTCAGGAATGTCATGGAGGTCATGAAGGCCATGGCCGTCGTTGCCCCTCAGTTTGGCCTTAATGCCCCTCAAACCAATGGCATGACCTGAGACCACAGTGGCCTTAATGCCCCTCAAACCAATGACATGACCTGAGGCCACAGTGGCCTTAATGCCCCTCAAACCAATGACATGACCTGAGACCACAGTGGCCTTAATGCCCCTCAAACCAATGGCATGACCTGAGACCACAGTGGCATTAATGCCCCTCAAACCAATGGCATGACCTGAGGCCACAGTGGCCTTAATGCCCCTCAAACCAATGACATGACCTGAGGCCACAGTGGCCTTAATGCCCCTCAAACCAATTACATGACCTGAGACCACAGTGGCCTTAATGCCCCTCAAACCAATGGCATGACCTGAGACCACAGTGGCCTTAATGCCCCTCAAACCAATGGCATGACCTGAGACCACAGTGGCATTAATGCCCCTCAAACCAATGGCATGACCTGAGGCCACAGTGGCCTTAATGCCCCTCAAACCAATGACATGACCTGAGACCACAGTGGCCTTAATGCCCCTCAAACCAATGGCATGACCTGAGGCCACAGTGGCCTTAATGCCCCTCAAACCAATGGCATGACCTGAGACCACAGTGGCCTTAATGCCCCTCAAACCAATGACATGACCTGAGACCACGGTGGCCTTAATGCCCCTCAAACCAATGACATGACCTGAGACCACAGTGGCCTTAATGCCCCTCAAACCAATGACATGACCTGAGACCACAGTGGTCTTAATGCCCCTCAAACCAATGGCATGACCTGAGGCCACAGTGGCCTTAATGCCCCTCAAACCAATGGCATGACCTGAGGCCACAGTGGCCTTAATGCCCCAGCTGACTGGACCACTTTCAGCTCTGTCTCTTTCTGGTCATGTAGACACCAGTGTCTCTTTCTGGTCATGTGGACACCAGTGTCTCTTTCTGGTCATGTGGACACCAGTGTCTTGTTGAGTCCCCATTTATTTTTATTTTTTTTCTTTATAATTTTTATCCCGTCATTTTGCAACCCATTTTCACCCAGTGCCAATTGCCTATGTAATCCTGGGCTCTGCTCTCCTTCTGCCGCGCCTGGGGAGACAACGGACTGACCTCATGCTTCCTTCAATGCATGAGTAGTCCAAGTTGTTTCTTTTCACCTGACAGGGGGGATTTCCGCGGGATGGAAGTAACGCGTGGAAGGAACACGTTATTCCAACCAGTTCCTTTCCCCTCTATCAAGCGCCCCGGCTGGCCAGGGGGAGGCATTATTGAGACCAGGATTACTGCATGTTTTTGTGAGGGTATCAACCCTAGGAGACACGGGGAGAACATGCAAACTCCACACAGAAAGGCCCTTTCGCCTTTGATTTGTGCAGGGCGCAGAGCTTCAGATTGTAAAGACCCATTTATTTATTTCACAGCATATATTCTACATATTAAATGTAATCCTTAAATTCTATTAATTATATCAATGGACTAAAATCTTGTTTTATCTGATGGCCTTCCTGCCCTGGCATTTGGCCTTTGTGCACTAAAAAAATGGACAACCCCAAAGGCCAAGTGGCCCCTAAAACGATGAAATTCCAGGCCTGCTCTGTGTTGTGGCCGCCAAGTGTTGTTTTTGACAGCAAATTTTTGATTTAGTTTTAGTCATCGTTTTTTGAATAAAATGTCTTTTAGTTTTAGTCATAATTTAGTCACCTGAAAAGTTTTAGTTTTAGTCTAATTTTACTGTAGAATTGTATTTTGGCAGGCCTTGATGGCATCGTAATGGCTGATTTTACACTTGGTTGCATGCTGAAAATAGCCGATCTACAAGCTCACTACGCTTGAGCTTGTAGATCTGCTATTTTCAGCACGCAACACCTGAGAGCAACCAAACATAAAATAACGTTTTAGTCTAGTTTTTATTTTGACACAAAATTGTCAATATATTTAGACTTAGTTTTAGCCATCACAGCTTAGTTTTAATTTCGTTTTAATTTCGTTTTCGTCAGTGAAAAAACACAGTCGACAAACATTTTTCGTCATAGTTTTAGTCGACTAAATCAGCACTGTGTTGCCCCCCCCCCCCCCCCCCCCCCCCACAGCCAGCTACATCCAGAGGATGAGGCGGACCCCCCCTCTGGACGAGCTGCAGCCCCCACCCTACCAGGACGAGGACAGCTCCCCCCACATGTCCTGCACCCCGTCTGACCTGGGCAAGTCCCCCACCGGGGGAGGGGAGCGGGACAGCCCCCCCCTGCTGCTCTATGGCCTGGGGAAGAAGATGCCCCCCTGTCCCGGGACAGGGGAGCGGGAGCGGGACAGCCCCCCCCTGTTGCTCTATGGCTACGGAGACAACAAGTGTCCCAGCGACAGCTGCAGCGCCGGCGGCGGCCACCAGGAGGACATGGAGCGCTACCTGCACAAGGCCTACGAGGAGGACGCGCCCAGCGACAGCACCGCTGTGATGAGCGCTGAGGTAAGATCTGTAGACCCTACCCCCTAACCCTCACCCTGACTATTAGATAATATATAGATCTGTAGACCCTACTCCCTAACCCTCACTCTGACCATGAGATAATATAGATCTACTATAGACTGGACGCACCCAGTGACAGCACCGCCGTGATGAGCGCTGAGGTAAGATCTAATCTATAGACCCTACGCCCTAGCCCTCACCCTGACCGTTAGATAATATAGATCTGTAGACTGGACCCGCCCAGTGACAGCACCGCCGTGATGTGCGCTGAGGTAAACCCTAGTCCGGGGGTCAGCAACCCCAGCCGCATGTGGCCCTTTAGCGCCACCCTAGTGGCTCCCTGGAGCTTTTTCAAAAATGTATTAAGGGAAAAAGATAGGGGGAAAAATATATATTTTTTGTTTTAATATGGTTTCTGTAGGAGGACAAACATGACACAAACATTCTTAACGCTTTCCAATGCTGTAAAAAATGTGTATTAAATGTAATCCTCATTATGTATTTGTAGCCTACTTAGTCATTTTGACAGTAGGCTAATATAGACTTTCATTCCCTGCCAGGCCCGATAGTCCCGAGAATTTCCTGTTTAAAAAAAAAAAAAGATTTTAGGAAAACATAATGGCTACTAGTTCATGAATGCCTGAACGGATTTCCATTCGGATTTTTTTGTTTGAAGGCTGTGAGCAATGTGGACACACGTGGTGCATTATCTAGGCATGGGTGTGCCTGATCCGTGCACTATGAATGACATGGAAGTCTATGGAGACAGAGGCATATGAGAGTACGAAGGTATTTACAAATGGCGGGGAATGTATATTGTCACTGTCGGGCAGAAACATCGCATCTCCAAGTTTCACATTTGTATGTTTTTTTTTTCTCGCAAAGTAAAGCCCTGCTTCATCATACAAGACTTACGCACAAAAGTAGTAAAAACAGCAGATCTAGATCGGCTGTTTTCACTAGTTTAAATCATTTTTAAAATGGTTTTGGACTTACAAGGTTTCCACCCGACAATGACGAAATATAACTCATGTAATTGGCCCACTGGCTTGTCACTTGTCATGATCTGAAATGGCAAATCTTTCAGTAGCAGCAGAGCTATAGAGAGAGATCTCTCTATAGCGCGCAATGAGGGCCTCTCCCACTCTTTTTCCCGGGCTGAATCAGGGGCCCAGCATGTCCCTGCCTCACCCTGACCATTAGATAATATAGATCAATAAATATTCAATGAATATTGCAGTTTTATCTAAGTTATTCTTCTGCCTCTAAAACATACGCGCAAAGTCGCATTTTCATGATGAAATACTGTAGAGGGTTAGTCCAAATATCACTGAAACCAATCTTCGCCCAATTGGCCAAAGGGGGGCGCTATAGAATTTTGAGCAGTTTGTAAAACGCTTAAACCCGTTTTTATCCTGGGATTTTTTTTTTGCAATTTGCATGAAACATTCTACACACAATCTAATGACCTTTATCTAACATGCCGATGAAGTGCACACAAAAAAAGAATAATAAATATAGCTGCAAGCAGCGATAAAGTGGCCAAAAACACCTCAAATCATGAACACAGCCTGCGATGTACGTGAAACTTTGCGCACAGCTTTGCATTGACCAAGCCTCATGGAGACGTTTTTGAGCAAATATATAAAGGCACCGCTCGGCACACGGTGGCGCAGTCTGTAGTGCTGTCGGCTCACAGATAGAAGGCCCTGGGTTCGATTCCCGCCGGTGGACGCTGTGATTGCTGGGGGCGTGTTCTCTCCTCCGCGTCATCAGTGTCCACGCCCTAGGTGGGCTTGGCGAAGGGGCTTTTCTGTGGGAAGTTTGCATGTTCTCCCCGTGTCTCCTAGGGTAGATATACCCTCACAAAGAACATGCAGTAATCCTGGTCTCTACACTGCCTCCCCCAGGCCAGCCAGGGCTCCCCAGGCGTGGCAGAGGGAGAGCAGAACCTAATATTACAGCTTAAGCAGTTTGGCACTGGGTGAAAAATAGGGTTACAAAATCATGGGACAAAGATTATGAAACAATAAATAAATAAATAAAGGCACCGCTCACTTCACACTGGGTGTGATTGTTGTGCTCCCACCTCCACCCCAGCATCCACCTTTGGGCTGTTTCTATGATTCCCTTATGGGGTGTATTTATTTTGATTCTATCCCCATGCAGTCAAATCTAGTTGGCAAATCATTTATTATAACTCAGTGCTCAGGGGATTGATGAAAGAAATTAGACAGAGACACAACGCCAAATAATTATGCTTCAATATTTATGCTCAATACATTTATTATTCATTCCAACAGCTGAACTGGGCTTAGTAGGAATGTTGAAAATATGAGGAAAAGAGATGCTTCGCGGACGTGAAGGTCGCAGAGAGACCAATAAAACCACAATGCAGCAGTCGCAGACTCTATCAGGGGGCAACATCATCATTATCTCTTATTCAGCATCTGTTTGCTGATGGGTAAAAACTCTTGTGGTGCTACTCGCCTGGTCGGGGGTGTGGGAGGGGCTTAAAAAGACCATGGCTGGGGTGATGGATGTCCCTGATTACACTGTGAGCCTTAAGCCCTTATCAGAGTGAAGAGCTATCACCTTAACTTTTAGGTGATAATCTATCACCTAAAAATGTGATGGCCATCATAGTCATGGACTCACGGTGAAGTCCTATCACCGTGCCTCTGAAACCAGGGGGTACACTGATTGGTCTAGATCGACCAATCAGTGAACGGGGTGATGGGGAGATGTCTGATAGTAAAAACAGAGGAGAGATGTCTAAGTCCACGGTGATAGCTCTTCACCGCGGCTAATGACGTAATGTTGTAGTTTTCTGACTTAAAAAGAGTACACCACGGTGATAAACCATCACCGCGGACTACACTATGATAGGGGCTTTAGCCACACATCTCTTCTCATCTATTGCCATGAGGGGAGGAACTCTCTTTGCATAGATGTCATACGTAGCCTCATAGACCTGTTTGACAGCTCTATCAACAGAGTTGAGTCTTTAACCCCTTAAACCTTCGTTACTTAGAAAACCTGACCGTCGGCTCTGTACTTGGTCTGCCCTTTTTTTTCCCACTACACCAAACATCTTTATGGAGAGTAGCAGCTGGAGGCGTTGTGAGCTACAGAATGTAGCGTTACTCTAGGTGACGTGTTGTGAGCTACAGAATGTAGCGTTACTCTAGGTGTTGTGAGCTACAGAATGTAGCGTTACTCTAGGTGACGTTGTGAGCTACAGAATGTAGCGTTACTCTAGGTGACGTTGTGAGCTACAGAATGTAGCGTTACTCTAGGTGTTGTGAGCTACAGAATGTAGCGTTACTCTAGGTGACGTGTTGTGAGCTACAGAATGTAGCGTTACTCTAGGTGTTGTGAGCTACAGAATGTAGCGTTACTCTAGGTGACGTTGTGAGTTACAGAATGTAGCGTTACTCTAGGTGACGTTGTGAGCTACAGAATGTAGCGTTACTCTAGGTGACGTTGTGAGCTACAGAATGTAGCGTTACTCTAGGTGACGTTGTGAGCTACAGAATGCAGCGTTACTCTAGGTGACGTTGTGAGCTACAGAATGTAGCGTTACTCTAGGTGACGTTGTGAGCTACAGAATGTAGCGTTACTCTAGGTGACGTTGTGAGCTACAGAATGTAGCGTTACTCTAGGTGACGTTGTGAGCTACAGAATGTAGCGTTACTCTAGGTGACGTTGTGAGCTACAGAATGTAGCGTTACTCTAGGTGACGTTGTGAGCTACAGAATGCAGCGTTACTCTAGGTGACGTTGTGAGCTACAGAATGCAGCGTTACTCTAGGTGACGTTGTGAGCTACAGAATGCAGCGTTACTCTAGGTGACGTTGTGAGCTACAGAATGCAGCGTTACTCTAGGTGACGTGTTGTGAGCTACAGAATGCAGCGCTGGGTGACGTGTTGACGCACTACTAGGGCAGTGGTTCTCAAACTGTTTTGGCTGCAGTTCCCCGTTATCCCTGCAAGACCCAAATTAATTTCTACTTGCCAAAAATGTTTTAAAATAAATCCGATGGTGTTAGGAGTCCTAATCTCAGGAAAATGTAAAGTTTATGTAAGGTTTTATAGCCATGAATCATAAATCATGCTCTAATTTACATTTGGGGGATATCTTTCACAATAATAACATATGTACTAGACATTCTAATGATCATCAAAAAAATATTACAGGTATTTCTTTCTTATGTTTCAGTGAAAAAGTGAGATGTTGTTCGTCCAGACTCAGTGGGGGGTACTGTATTTATATGTTGTTCGTCCAGACTCAGTGGGGGGTACTGTATTTATATGCAAATATCGTGTTGTAATACTAAACAATAGGATCCAACGGTGATGTTAAAGTGAATAAAGAACAGGAAAACTAATTTTTTATCAAATACAGATTTTGCCAAAAAGCAACGCAGGGCCTTGCAGGGATTGTTTCTGAAGCCACACCCCCTTTTGGCCCCTCCCCCTGACTACAGCATTTTGCTCATCAAAAGCTCATCAAAAGTCCAGTTCCAAAAAAAATAAAACATCATAAATGGCAAATAGACGTTGCTTTCTATTCAAAAACGGTTGTACCAGTCAAGTTATTGATGTCATTTGGTTTTACAATCTACAGAAGAGCAGGTTCACGCTAAAGACTGTCAATGTTTTGTCGTTACCCATAATAACAGTAAAATACATATTCCATTTCTCCTTTACCCCCTGCAGTACCCCCGCGTACCCCTAGGGTACGTCTTCAACGTCTTCAGGCCAAGGACCCCTTAGTTGAGAGAGAGATGAAGCAGGGACCCCCACAACCTGCATAGATTCCATCTAGTTTCATTGTTTGACAGCACAATCGTCAGTGTATTTTGGATTCATGTCAATGTGTTTTCTTTTCACTTCAGATATTTAACCACTTGAACCGTCAATACTTAAAAAAAAACTTGACCTTTCACTCTGTACTTAGTCTGCTCTTTTCCCCCTCTACACCAAAGCTCTTTGCCAAAAATAGCAGATCTACAAGCTCACAACGCCTCGCACTCTGCGAGGCGTTGTGAGCTTGTAGATCGGCTATTTTTGGTTCTCCGAATATGGAAACTAGGGTTCAAGTGGTTCACATAAAAAAGGAGAACAAAAGTTTCTATCACACAAAGACTTGAAGGACCCCCTGTAGTAACTCTGAGGACCCTCAGAGTCCGGGACACCTAGGGGTACCTACCCGTACCCCCCATTTGAGACCCACTACCCTAGGGCAGACACTGGAGCACCAGCTCCAGGGCCTTGCAGTAGGCCTCGCCGAGCCACCCGTAGCCCGCCTCCTGGACCCGTGGGTCGGTGGCCTCCTCCCAGAGCGCGTGCATGTCCCTGCCGTGGTGGCCGTGTGACGTCATCATCCGCCTGTAGACGCAGGGGTGGCGCGGCGCCGCCACCGCGCCCGCGAAGTAGACGTGGTGCTGCGGCTTCACGCCCGCCACGTGGGCGCAGATGCCCATGAACACGTCGTCGATGAAGATGGTGGCGTTGAGGCCCAGCGCGGCGCCGTGGACCTTCTCGGCCGCGTCCCGGGACAGCACGTACCCGGTGCCCGGCATGAAGTCTGGGTAGGTGGACCAGGGGTACGTGTCGCGGGACACGTAGTGCTTCAGCTTCTGGTTGCGCACGGCCGGCGCGCCGCGGTACACGCGGCCCAGCCACAGGTCGGCGGTGGCGTTCCGCCGCTCGGCGTCGCGCAGGTGGCGCAGCAGGTTGGGCGTGTGCACCAGCACGTCGTCGTCGGCCGTCATGAGGAAGCGGGCGCGGGCGCAGCTGCGTCGCGCCCAGCCCAGCTGCGAGAGCAGCTTCAGCGTGAGGTTACGGTACGAGTCCACGAAGTCCCGTTGGATCAGGTCTCCGTGGAGGCGGTCCTCGTGCTCCAGAGCCTCCTGGACGGCGCTCCCGTCGCCGCCCCCTGGCGTCCCCAGGAAGAACAGCACCTTGACCGCCGCCCCTCCCTGGGTGAGGCGGAGGTGCGTCTCGTTGCCCCACGTGGAGCGGATGGCGTCGCGCTGGCCGGCGTTCCCCGGCGCGCTCTTGACGGCGACCAGCAGGAAGACGTCGCCGTCCTCTCGGGAGCAGGCGTCGGGGTGGTCCAGGAGGTACGGGAAGTCGCTGAAACGCAGCGCCTCCTGGCGCGACACGGCCAGGCCCGGCGCCAGGAAGGAGAAGTCGTTGACCAGGCGGCGGTAGGCGTAGGAGCCGACCGCCGCGCCGCACGACTCCAGCTGCTCCCGGCAGCACAGCAGCAGCGCCAGCAGCAGCAGAGAGGCGCCGATCAGCGTTTGCAGGCGGCGTCGCTTTGTGGCCGGAAAACGGAAAGGAAAAGACATGGCGTTAGGAAAAGTCACCTATTTGCTATTCTCTGGTCTGAAACTCGGGTCAGGATCTCTACGCGTCTGGCACCAGGCGGATGTGGATCTGGGATTTATTGTGGCCAGGCTGTGATGTCATCGTACGTATATGACGTCAGCTGACAGCTTGCAGATCTGCGATCTAACTTTAAATTAAGGAAATCTACATCCGTCCGTCTGTCCGTCCATCTGTGTGTGTCTGCGCTGACGTCATCCAATGGGAAAACCCTTGGAAAGCCACACAATCGGGTATTGACGACATCATCATCATAAAAGCCAATAAGGGACCAGCATTCCTGGTGACATCGTCACCATCAATAAGTGATGTCATAATATTGAGGCATACAGTAGGCTATATAAGGGCCATGAGAGGGACCGTCTATGCCCGGCCAGATGGGCATAAATGGGCATATGTCCGATAAGCTTGAGGATTGGTGGATTGACACACCAATCACATGACACTCTGACCAGACTATAAAAGTGGGCCAATGTCCCTGATTGGTCAGGTTTCACGTCACTATGAGACGGGCGAGGCGGGCACAAACAGTATTGCCACCATGGTAACAGCCGCATGCTGAAACAATGCCCCAATTTGCAGATGACTCACTGACATCACAGAACACCATATATGGGCATAAACAGGGTTTAGTATCAGTAATGTCAGCATGCAGACAGACGACAGGCGGTGGACAGACAGACATCGGGTAAATTAATAGTTAGATATGTTTGTCTGTCTGTCTGTCTGTCTGTCTGTCTGTCTGTCTGTTTGTAGCACACCTGGTAGTCAGGGGTGTGGCACCACATTTGGGCCCTGGGTACAAGGATTCACTGCGGGCCCCCCATGAATGTTCTTCATAGGGGGAGGGGGTTTAACCCATCGAGCCTGGGAACGCATTATTACGCATTATTTTGTGCTTTAACTATTGAAAAATAGCAGATATACAAGCTCACTGTGAGCTTGTAGATCTGCTATTTTTTTTAAATCGTGAAAATTGCTGCAAGGTTTTTTGAAAAACCTATATGTTTCTATGTGAGTGGTGCTCAAACTTTTTCATGTCAAGGACCCCCAAAATGACATGTATTTGGCCACGGACCTCCATCTCAAAATATTCAGTTCCAGGGATCCAACAGAAGCAAAATTTGATTCACAATACATTTTGAGCTTTGATATACAAGCTCGCAGCCTCGTACCACTCAGTGCTAAAGCATAAAATAACCAGTAAGACTCCCTAATCGGGAGATAAGCGACCGTTGGTCGCTTATCTCCACAAATAGGCCAAAAGTTTGTTTTACCAATTATCAAGACATACGGGCAGTTGACAGTTTGCCATGGTTACTCATTGAAGTTGAATCTCCATATATGGAGATAACCTACGCACCTACGCATCACACTAAGTCTGACCTCACCAGCCCATATTTGGGCATGAGCAACTTATGTCTCCATATATGGAGATATGATGACATCACACAGTCCTCAGCCGATGATGTGGCGTGATGTCATACAATACACAAACGAGCCCTACAGTATAAAGGGGCAATTCTTGCCAGGAAAGAAGCATTTCTTCGACTCAGACCTTATCGCCAGGGTTGGCTTATAGCAGCTGTCGGTAGATAATGCCGGTCTTATATACTCATTGAAGTTGAATCTCCATATATGGAGATAACCTACGCATCACACTAAGTCTGACCTCACCAGCCCATATTTGGGCATGAGCAACTTATGTCCTCAGCCATCAGCCATGCCCTTTTATGCCCATATATGGAGATATCATCTGTCTGTCACTTCTATGTCCAAATATGGAGTTCTGTGTCAGCCATTCCCACATCTATCTATACTACAAGGGGACAAATACTCATATTTGTTGATTATTTTGGTTTCTATGGTTACCAGATAAAGATATTTCACTTTGCACAATTTGTTGATTTTTAGTTGCTATGGTTACTTGATAAAGGCCTTTCACTCGTTTGTTGATATTTTGCCACACATGATCTCCAAATTTGGGCATGGTGCATTGTATGACATCACGCCACATCATCAGCTGTGGACTCTGTGATGTCATCGTATCTATATGAGCAGGGCAAAGGTGTGACGTGTGACGTGTGACCGACCGACCGACCGACCGACCGACGGACGGACGGCCGGTGGAGGTTTTCATAGTAAACTGCTCCCTGACGGTCGCAATCAATGCCCCTCCACCTTGGGCCCTAGTAACTCAGCCCCCCCCCCCCCCCCTCACATTTTTGTCTTAGGAATGTGACAAAAAACTAAAAATATTATTGAACTCTAGTCTCCATGGCATGACTAATCAATAGAAAAAAAAGTCATTTTGGGGGTGAACTACTCCTTTAAAGGTTTATCAGACAATATAATATAATAACATGAAGGTGTTTCCTCTCCAGGGCATCTCCGCCAACGGTTGGGAGGCTCTGTTCCCTAAAGGTTACGACCCCGACCCCGACGCCAAGTACGGAACGCTGGACGTTCTGTTGGACTACGAGAGCAAGGAGCAGCGTCTGGCCGTCACCGTCACCGCCGTCACCGACATACCAGCGCTCAAACGCAACGGGAACTTCTCCTGGCAGGTCAGAGGTCAAGGGTCAGGGGTCAGGGCGGACAGGAACTAACTGAGTACCTGAGACGAATAACAGTCTTAAGTCCATATATATCTTTTTGAATATAGATATATTTTTTTGTAAACCACAAACAAGTCATTTTTAATCTGTTAAATTGTTAATGCACTTCCCCCTCATTTTGTTTAATTGTCTGTTTTAATGTTTACCATCTCCATGTGTCTGCTGAATATTGCTTGTATGGACTTATACTGTTGTTCCACAAACTGTTGGAGATATACTGTTTTTTCCACTTTCCAATAAATATTATGTTTTATAATTCCTAATATACAGTATATGAGTTAAGTAAAAAAAAAAATCTAATTCAACAAAATGAGGGGGGAGTGCATTAAGAATTTAACAGATTAAAAACTTCTAGTTTGTGGTTTACAGTCTGGTAAATCAAAAGAAAATCTATATAAAAAAAAATTAAATATGGATTTAGACTTTTTTTCATCTCAGGTACTCAATTGTGGGCTCGCTGTTATCCTCATTATTGTGGGCTCGCTGTTATCCTCATTATTGTGGGCTCGCTGTTATCCTCATTATTGTGGGCTCGCTGAAAGACGAGCCATGTTTCCATAAACGTATTCGAATTAGGGAAGCGAATTATCAGAATTGCACACAATGCACAGAGCTGGGATGGGGCAGATTATTTCTGACCGAATCCGAGATGTGAGCACTGCTGTGACTCGCTGCACACTCATCCTGCAGCGTTGCGGATGCAAGCTGCTGTGAGCTTGTAGATTGGCCACTTTTGGCACGCGCAACACGGTGTGATGACGAAGGGTCACTCTGTGTGTAACAACCGGTTTGTTTTGTGGGCTAACGCTATACAATGGATGTTAATTAAGCGGTGGGGGAAAGTGTTATAGGAGGACGATATGGACCCAGAACATCATAATTTATTCGCATTTATTGTCTGACCCGTTTCCATTCACAAATGCGCATTTAGTTTATTCGATAAAGCCTCAAAATCCACCTCCTCCAAGCGGATAAATGTTTTTGCGGATAATGAAAGTTTATTCGAATATTTGAAGTGTTTCCATGAAAAGATTTTAGCGCAAAAGGCTTAATGCGCATTAAGAGGGTTTATGGAAACATGGCTTATGTCTCATAGGAGGGCTGTGGTCAGTTCAGATCTTTATACATTTTACACATTTGAAACAGGAAATTCTTTATGGTCAGCACTTTGTACTTTTGATACCACACCACACCAATACTTTTGTACTTTTACTCAAGTACATTTTGAACACCAGACCTTTTTGTTCTGTGTTTCTGAATCACGGTATTGACACATTTACTTAACCCATTCAGAACGGGTACACATTATTGTGTATCATTTTATGCTTTCACTATTGAAAAATAGCTGATATACAAGCTCACAGCGCGTCACACGTCAAGGACCCCCAACATGATATGTATTTGGCCACGGACCCCCATCTCAAAATATTTAGTTCCAGGGACCCCCCAGAAGCAATTTTCTTTAATACATATGTTCAAAGATTTGCACACATTTTCACAACTTTTTCAAAAATAGCAGATCTACAAGCTTGCAGCGCGGCACTCGGTGCCGCGCTGTGAGCTTGTAGATCTGCTATTTTTCAATAGTTAAAGCATAAAATAATGATACACAATAATGTGTACCCTTTCTAAATGGTGTAAAGCAAATCTAAGCCCTTCTCCCATTGGCCGGTGTGCATCTAAGCCCTTCTCCCATTGGCCGGTGTGCATCTAAGCCCTTCTCCCATTGGCCGGTGTGCAGGTGCACATGATCCTGTTACCGGGCAGAAAGCAGCGGGCCAGGACGGGCATCCAGAAGGGACCGTGTCCCATCTTCAGCGAGACGTTCCGTTTCAGCCACGTGGAGGCCCAGATGATCGCTGACTACGCCATCCGCTTCCGCCTCTACAGTGTCCGACGCATGAAGAGAGAGCAGGTCCTCAGCACCATGTTCACTTTAATTCATGAAGAGAGAGCAGGTCCTCAGCACCATGTTCACTTTAATTCATGAAGAGAGAGCAGGTCCTCAGCACCATGTTCACTTTAATTCATGAAGAGAGAACAGGTCCTCAGCACCATGTTCACTTTAATTCAAAGAGTGTTGGCCTGAGAGGGAAAACATGTTGCCAAAGCATGTGTCAAAATATAATAAAAAAAACAGTTGAAAAAAGAACATACTTTATATACATGTTTTCACATTTCCATCAATAGACCTTATTCACACCACGGCTATCTTGGATCACATGACTTCCTGGGATGGCAGCCTGGCATTACAAACCATTGTGAACAATGGAGCGATGGTCCCAAAATATTTGAGTTCTGTTCAACCAATTTATTTTTACCAAATTGACAAATGGGCAGATGACAACATCAACATCCCCAAAATGATTAAATAGAAGGGTAGCCTACATCCACAATATTCATGGTAGTTAGGTTGCAGTGTTAGGGTCGATTCACACTCATCGACCCAATAAAGAGCCTAACTAATTTCGGTTCGGCACTAGGCAAACCCAAATTGATTGATTGATTGATTGAAGGCTTTATTAGAAGTTTGCATAGGAAAATGTACAGATTCATGACGGTACAGTTCACTGGTACAAGGTCTACTAAAAGGAGATCCATGAAAAGACTAAGCTTATTTCAACAGGAAACCATTAAAGTATCTCATATAACATTGAATGACAGACAAATAGAACACAGTACTATGCAGTAGATATGTAAAGAAAAAAAGAAAACAGTAGGTCTATACAATCAGTAAGTACAGTATATACAATATATACAAGGAAGGGGCAGGTAACAGTAAGTCTAAACAATCAGTATGTACAGTATATACAAGGAAGGGGCAGGGAGGGTAGGGTTGGGCTAGGTTTTTTACCAGTTGCGAACGGCTGCTGCCTGTAAGTGGTTTTTCAGGGCATTTTTAAAGGATGCTAGTGATCCACACTCCTTTATGGCCTTCGGTAAGGCATTCCACATTTTTGTGGTGTAGCAGAAGAACGAGTTCGACCCTTTCTTTGAGTTGACTCTGGGTTGAACGTGATCTGTGGCACTGCCTCTGGTGTTGTAATTATGGACATCCTTAACGTTTATAAAGTATTTTGACAGGTACTTGGGTATCATAGTGGTGTGGTGTATCTTGTACACCAGGCCCATTGCAAGTTGCTGTACTCTGTCATCTACTCTGAGCCACCCTACTCTTAACTGGTGAGTAGCGGTGAGGTGAGTCTGATAGGGAAGGTTAAGCAGGACCCTAATTAGTTTATTTTGGGCTGTTTGGAGTTTAGTTTTAAGGGCTTGTGGGGCGTCACGATACCATACGTGGACTCCGTAGTCAAAGAGGGGCTGGATTATTGCACCAGCTATGGTCTTCAGTGTGTTGAAGTTGACCATTGGGGCGATCCTCTGTAGGAAACGAGTTCGTTGGTTGATTTTTGTTATTACTTTTGAAGTCATCTTTTCGCTGGAAAGATTAGCTTCAAGGATACATCCTAAGTAAGAGATTTCGTTTTTTCGTGTTATGACCTTGTCACCCACTTTGATTGTGAAGTCATCTACCTTTTTGAGATTATGATTTGATCCAAAGAGGATGGACTCGGTTTTTCCCAGGTGAATTGATAATTTGTTGTCGTTAAGCCATGTGCAGATCTTACTCAGTTCAGAGTTAAGTGTCTTTTCAACCTGCAAGTGGTCCTTGCCCGAGACTAGGAGAGCCGAGTCATCCGCGAACAGGAACAGGTTGCAGTCGCAAGCAGATGCCATGTCGTTCACGTATATTAGGAACAACAGAGGTCCCAGTATGCTACCTTGAGGAACACCACAGCTTACTGGGAGGGGGGGGGACAGGGTTCCGTTAATCTCCACCACCTGTTCCCTCCCCACCAGGTAAGATTGCATCCAGCTCACTGCTGCGCTGTCAAGACCGATGGCTTTTAGTTTCTCAATCAGAATAGCATGATCCACGGTGTCAAATGCCTTCTGGAGGTCCATCATGACCATGCCACTATATTTGCCCTGATCCGCTTCGCGTTTGATTTGGTCAGTCAAATAGAGAAGGCATGTGTCAGTGGAATGGGATTTTCTGAATCCAGATTGGAACTCGTAAATCAGATTATTCTCATCGAGATAACTTGCAATCTGTTCGTAGACTATTTTCTCCATGACTTTGGATATGGAGCTAAGAATGGAAACGGGGCGGTAGTTTCCAGGGTCTAGTTTGCTACCTTTTTTGTGCAGGGGGGTTACTTTTGCTAGTTTAAAGTCCTGGGGGACATGACCCTGTTCGATGGAAAGGTTAATTATGTGGGTAATGATTGGAGCAATGGTGGCGGCTGAATCTCTGAGAAATCTAGCTGGGATTTTATCAAGGCCAGTGGCCTTGTGCTGAGGTAGGGCGCTCAATTTTTTAAACACTTCATCAGTTGTCACTGTGGAAAGTTTAAAGCTGTCTTTTCTGACGCCCAGTTTTTTGTAGAATTTTTTAACAAATTCTTCACCATACCGCCCAGATGGGGCGACCAGTCTTTCGACCAGTGAACGGGCTGTGGTGGTAAAGGTTTTGTTAAGATGGGTAGCCACTTCTCCTTTGTCAGAAATGAGAGCGGCGTCCGTTTTGATGTTTATGTTGTGGCATATGGTTTTTGATTTTAAGCCTAATTGGTTGTTAAGCAACTTCCATAGGTCTCGTGGTTTGTTTTTGTATTCCTCGATTTTGTCGTCGATGTAGTTTTTTTGGCGGATCTAACTAGGGCGGTTGTCTGGTTTCTACGTTTCTTGCATTGAGCAGTAAGATGCTCAATGTGGATTTTGAGGTCATGGTTGTATTTTTTTCTAAGCTTTTTGCAGCACTTTCGTTTTTCATCGTATTTTTTGTCTCTGAGTTTAGCTGATTCTGCAATATCTGAGTTATACCATGGCTCTTGGCGGGCTTTAACCCTGGTGGTATTCAAGGGGGCCACGTCGTCTAGAGCATTGGTCAATTTGGTTTTAAAACCACACCATGCTTCTTCGACATCTGTACACTGCAGCTCTGGGGAAAAGTCTACACCCGCTAGTTTGAGATTAAAAGCCTCACTGGAGTAGTTCTTCAGGCTTCTAGCAACGACAGTTCTGTGGCCACTAGCCTTGGGTTTGTGTATTTTACGGGTAGAGTAGATCATATAATGATCACTAAGACCGCATACAATAGCCCCGCTAGCGGTGACTTTGGACTTGTCAGTGGTTACGACGAGATCTATGAGGGTTTGAGAGTGCTCTGTCACCCTGGTGGGTACTGTGACAAGCTGAGTGAGGCTGTATTGATTGCATAACCCATCAAAGGACTTGAACATGGGTGCGTCTTTACGCAAAACGTCCACATTCCAGTCGCCCAAAATGTGATACTCAGTACCGTCCACCTTTGCTAAGCTCTCATCAAACAGCTCAAAGAAATCATTCTGATCAGGTGGTCTATAGACAGCGCACATTAGTATGTTTTTGGCATGTTCAAAGATTACCTCAATCCATACAGTTTCAAGTGAACTGTGGTGTAAGTCTGGACGGGGGACAAAATTGACATCATTATGTACATACATGCAAACTCCGCCTCCATACCTGTTTCTATCATTCCTGATTACAGTATAGTTGGCAATTTCAATGCTAGCATCCGTAAACGAGTCATCAAGTTTAGTTTCAGAGAAGGATAAAATCTTTGCCTTACCGTCATGAAACATTCCCTTAATTAACTCCAGCTTTTTGGGATTCAAGCTATTGATGTTTAAATGGACATGATGAAGTCCTGGTTTGGCAAAAACAACAGAGTGCATGTTCTCTGTAGTGATCGAGCCATCGTCGGAGCTGGGGGGCTCTTTGTCTACGACCGAGACAGGAAAGTTTGTCGTGGGGGGGAGGTGGTCATCATAGTCCGGTTGTAGTTGAGACTGAAGTGGGGGAGCGGTGGTGGTGGTGGGGGTGGGGGTGGGGGGGAGCTCAGGTTCCTGTGTTGACTGTGAGCTCAAACAGGAGGAGATCCATGCCTTTTCGACCGCACGGGGCGTCGGTGTGGCGGCGCCGACAGCTTCAAAGCCAAGATATTGCGCCAGCCACGACTGATCACGATCCCTGGGGGGTGGCGGGACCAGCGGGGGGGCATCCGGCTCGACGGACATCTCCGGCGATCCAGCGGCTGCGAGCTGGGCACCAGCATCCTCGGTGACGAGGGGGGGCGGCAGGGGGACATCCAGGTCCACGTCGGCGCTGTTGTTATCGGGCGGCGGCTCGAAAACCACGGCCGCGAGCTGGTCACGAGTAGCCTCAATGTTGGAGCTTTGCTGTAGAGAGCCGCGTGGGCAGCCATAGCACTCGTCACCAGTAGAACCCGTGTCGATGTTTCCTCCTCTGGGGTTCTTTGTCTCAGAAAGCAGCTGTAATTCCCTCGTGAGACGGGCGGCTTGCCGAGTGACTACGGGACCTGGATGAACCTCAATATCACCAGAAAGAAGCAGAATAAAGTATATGATGGACCGTCTGTCCATTCTGCCTATCTGGGGTTTGTTCTTAGTCAGCAGCAGCGTCCCAAGGACCGTCAGTTTACCGAAGCCGAGATGTTTTGGCTCCGAATCCTCCGATCCAACGTGAAGGAAAAAAAACACTGCGTGATTCCTCTCCATTCCGCACATAATTCTCCGTATATACAATTTATGAGCGTTCCACGAGTCGGCAAACCATAAAAGAAACAATAGGAAAAAAAGAAGAAAAAGTATCCTTCCTTTCCATTGTCCCTGGACGGAGCGAAAATGCGACTGCTCAGGTCGACTGCTACAAAGGTGACATGAAATGCTACAAATATGGGTTTCCCCTCCCTGTTCGGGGGGGGGGGGGGCGTCAACCGACTAAATTCGGCTCCACGGTGCTGGCGAAATGTTGTGACCTCCCGACTTAATTTCGGTACTCAACGGTGTCTTCTCATTCATTCATCCCGGCTCCAAGTTCATATGCTCGGCTGTGAAGCCAATGAAACAGCGGTCGTTTGGGAGGGAGGCACGCCGACTTCCAATGCTTGTCTGGCCGTGTATTGATCGTCGCAGAGCGGATACATTGACAGCTAGTTCTCGCTGGGAGGCGCGCGCGCGACACACACACACACACACACACACACACACACACACACACACACACACACACACACACACACACACAGCTTTGCTGCGTGTATCGCTAACGCGTCGCCGACCGTTTTAAAGACAAAAGAAGAGCTTAAACACAACTTTGCTAATTGCTAGTGTTCCGTGTTGATAGGTTTTCCACAGAGTTATTCCACGACGAGTTGTGACTGTGTGATGACATGCATGCAGCAAGCAAGGGAGGCGGCACGTCTAATGTGAGCTTGTAGATTAAATGTTTTTTGACAGAGCTCGATCGAGCGTTTGTGAGTGAGTGAGAGAGAGAGCGAGAAGAGACCCCGCTGGTGCTGCTGCCTGCTGGAGCTGCTACTCACTGGACCTCCAGTCATTCAGTGTGCAGCGCGAGGGCAATTCAAATATGTATCCGCCCTGCAATGCTCATTCATCGGCCACAAACGTTGTCATGCCACGGACCTCCAATATTCACAAGCGACTTCGGCACTAGCCGTTAAGAAAGTATGGATGAACTCCCCCCGAACCTATATAATTTCGGGTCGGGGAGCCCTCCCGAACCGAAATTAGTTAGGTTCCTTATTAGAGTGTGAAACGACCCTTACTCTGTACAAAGACTTGCTACAGTATGCAGACTAGTGCTTGCTCTGCCATCATATAGTTAATATTACTGTATCGTGATTTTTGCATATTAATCAGAAAAAATCTAACAACAAATAGTTAATATGATAGTGGAGCAAGCACTGCACAGATAGCAAGTCTTTGTACACAGTAAGGTTGCAACCTAACTACCATGAATATTGTGGATGTACCCTTCTATTTAATCCTTTTGGGGATGTTGATGTTGTCATCTGCCCATTTTGTCAATTTGGTAAAAAGAAATTGGTTGAATAGAACTCATATTTTGGGACCATCGCTCCATTGTTCACAATGGTTTGTAATGCAGGCTGCTATCCCAGGAAGTCATGTGATCCAAGATGGCCGCGGTGTGAATATGGCCAAACCTCATTGAACAAAAAGATTGTCATGGAATGATTAATGATGAAATGATGAAGTTTCTTCATGAAACAAACTAAATAGCAAAAGATTGTATAAAACAAGACAAAAATAGTTTCCTAGTGGTTTTGGAGAAAAACTGAAAAATGACCTCAGAAATGATTTGTCCAAACTGAAAATAGACAAAATATATTTTAATGGTGTGACCATGAGGGACCGCATAAACATGCCACAGGGGGCGCATGCGGCCTACGGCTCGCAGGTTGAATAGTGCTGCTCTACGCTGTCTCTCTGCATTCTATTGTTCACGTTGCCAAAGTCTGCTAAATGCCTCTGTGAGCTTGTAGATCTGTTTTAAACATACTGCAGGTCCTGTTGTAATGCCTCTGTGAGCTTGTAGATCTGTTTTAAACAAACTGCAGGTCCTGTTTTAATGGCTCTGTTTTAAACAGTGTTTTAATGCCTCTGTTTTAAACAGTGTTTTAATGCCTCTGTTTTAAACAGTGTTTTAATGCCTCTGTTTTAAACAGTGTTTTAATGCCTCTGTTTTAAACAGTGTTTTAATGCCTCTGTTTTAAACAGTGTTTTAATGCCTCTGTTTTAAACAGTGTTTTAATGCCTCTGTTTTAAACAGTGTTTTAATGCCTCTGTTTTAAACAGTGTTTTAATGCCTCTGTTTTAAACAGTGTTTTAATGCCTCTGTTTTAAACAGTGATTTAATGCCTCTGTTTTAAACAGTGATTTAATGCCTCTGTTTTAAACAGTGTTTTAATGCCTCTGTTTTAAACAGTGTTTTAATGCCTCTGTTTTAAACAGTGTTTTAATGCCTCTGTTTTAAACAGTGTTTTAATGCCTCTGGTTTAACCCTTTAAACTGCAGGTCCTGGGGGAGAAGGTTTTCTACCTGTCCAAGATGCACCTGCAGGGTAGGATGTCTGTGCCCGTCATCCTGGACCCCTGCTGCCCTCTGCAGGTCAGTACATCATCCTAGATCATCCTATCCATCCTAGACCATCCTAGATCATCCTTCCTATCCATCCTAGATCATCCTTCCTATCCATCCTAGATCATCCTATCCATCCTACATCATCCTAGACCATCCTAGACCATCCTAGATCATCCTAGATCATCCTAGATCATCCTATCCATCCTAGATCATCCTAGATCATCCTAGATCATCCTATCCATCCTAGATCATCCTACATCATCCTAGATCATCCTAGACCAGTGTTTCTCAATCTTTTTTGGCTTGAGTACCCCCTTTCCATGATTTCTGAATCCAAGTACCCCTTTACCCGACAACATTTTGCTTATAAAACTGCAATTAAAATATAAATATGATGCTATGATAACCCCCCATTTCATAACATAAAATAACAAATGGAAATGGGGTGAAGGAGTTTCAAATGGTGCCTCCTTTTCTCGTTTTCAACACTGTGGTCATAACATTTCAGTCAAGTTTTCATGTCAATAACTTCCAAACAACTTTAAAACACATATCCCAGTTGCCTACTGTAGTACCATGTAATTTGGGTTAACAACTCAAGCTCATATCAAGTTTCTCCATGTGTCTTCATTAAACATAACAGTAAATGCTTTTTCCCCTCCTAATTCAATTGTAGTTAATTCTTTAACTATGAACAAGCATGATTTATACTAGTTTTCTTTTTTTGGGGCATTTTCTGAGTACCCCCTGGAGTACCTCCGCGTACCCCTAGGGGTACACGTACCCCCATTTGAGAAACACTGTCCTAGACCATCCTAGATCCATCCTAGATCATCCTAGACCTTCCTAGATCCTCCTAGATCCATCCTAGATCATCCTAGATCATCCTAGATCATCCTAGATAATCCTAGACCATCCTACATCATCCTACATCATCCTACATCATCCTAGACCATCCTAGATCATCCTAGATCATCCTAGATTCATCTCTGCAGGTCACTTTTCATGTCCCAAGAATCCATGGGCATACCAACATACTACGGGGGTGTAAATATCGTCACTGTCGGGAAGAAACCTTGTACATCTTTGCAAAGTAAAGCCCTGCTTCATCATACAAGGATGTCGCACAACAGTAGTGAAAACAGCAGATCTACGGCTGTTTTCACTAGTTTAAATCATTTTTAAAATGATAAATACCATACTGGCTTTCAAGCAGTTTCAAGGGGCACACTTGACCCTTCTCAGGGGCACACCAAAGGTCCCCAGGACCAGTGGTTGAGAAACACTGATCTAAATCATTTCTCCTCCTCAGGTGGGGAACTCTCAGGTGACGGTGTCAGAGCTGTCGTGCAGCGACAGCGCCTCGTCCTTCCAGTCGGGGGCGTTCCAGAGCGTCAGCCCCGAGATCCTGCTGGGCCTGCTGTACAACGCTACCACAGGACGGCTGTCTGTGGAGGTCATCAAGGGGAGCCACTTCAGACACATGGCCACCAGCAAGCCCCCCCGTAAGTCTGACCCCTTCACCAGCAAGCCCCCCCGTAAGTCTGACCCCTTCACCAGCAAGCCCCCCCGTAAGTCTGACCCCTTCACCAGCAAGCCCCCCCGTAAGTCTGTCCACCTCAAACACATGGCCACCAACAAGCCCCCCCGTAAGTCTGTCCACCTCAAACACATGGCCACCAACAAGCCCCCCCGTAAGTCTGTCCACTTCACCAGCAAGCCCCCCCGTAAGTCTGTCCACTTCACCAGCAAGCCCCCCCTCCGTAAGTCTGTCCACTTCACCAGCAAGCCCCCCGTAAGTCTGTCCACTTCACCAGCAAGCCCCCCGTAAGTCTGTCCACTTCACCAACAAGCCCCCCGTAAGTCTGTCCACTTCACCAACAAGCCCCCCGTAAAGCCGGCATCATAGTCGCCTGGGCGGTGGAAGGCTTTACACCGCGGTGTAGTCTTTTCGAGTCTTTTTGAGTCATGAAACTACAACGTTACATCATTCCTCGCGGTGGAGAGCTTTACACCGTGAGTCCCAACACATCTCTCTGTTTTTACTATCAGACAGGCAGACTCTACACCCTGTTCACTGATTGGTCGACCTGAACCGGTCTAGACAGGGTGAAGGACTTCACCGTGGGCCGTGACTATGATGTCCTGCACTTATTTTCTGACTTGAGGTGGAAAGCTTTCCACCTCAAATTTGCGGTGGATAGGTCTCCACCGTACACTCTGATACGGGCTTAAGTCTGACCACTTCAAACACATGGCCACCAGCAAGCCTCCCCTGACTACCTCACAAATATACCATATAGAGCATCGCAGTGGGCGTGGTGACGCTAAAAAATCTCCCATTCATTTTCCCCATAGACTTTTACAAAAATAGAATTGCATTTCATCAGTTTAATGGAAACAGGCTAAATTCGCTTTGTCTTAATGCACATTTCTGATAATTCGCTTCCTTAATTCGAATAAGTTTATGGAAACATGGCTTATGTGTGTGTCCCAATTTACACTGGACACCCGGCACGCAACGATGTGACTGGGCTACAGTCTATCTCTAGACCAAGAGTTCCCCCAACGCCAATTTTTCATGATTTAAAAGAAATAGCAGATCTACAAGCTCGCAGCGTGGCACTCTGTTGCAGCAGAAACATTTCCAGGTGTTTTAAATTAGGTCATTTGGCCAGGCTGCTCAAGCATCTACAGGCGGCTGCAGCTTTTATGGAAAACCAATATGGTCATAAATTGTTTAAAAAAAAGGAAATAAAATAAGAAAAAGAAAGCCTGCTGTATAATTTTATCTATCTCTCTATGCTATCTATTATCTTATGCCATCCAAAACGGGGTTGTAATCATCAGTGGAGGCATTTATAAATACCTAGATTTGATCCTCTTTATATCCGTCTGGCCATAATTAGCTTGTCATTGACCTGTGGATTTTTATAGCTCTCTCTTTAAATGAACAGGCTGGAATGAATTTATGAACGCTGTTGGTAGCATCGTGGGTGTGTTTTAAGTCTGTCAAATCAATATTTGAATATTATGTACAGTAAAGTGGTAAAAAAAAAGGTTAATTGATTCATTGATGGTGAACCTGATGAAGCTTAGACCAAGCCAGTTTATTTACATATTTGCTCATTTTAATGTATGACACAAAATGTAACCTTTATTAAATAAAGATGGGTACTATGTGATATACATCCCTGTGCACACCTGTATTATAAACCTGTATTAATACACGTCTGCATTGAGATATTTAATAACTGGACGATGCTTTGGTTGTTGATCGTTCCTGCTTGACACCAAATGTCAAATCAACGAGACAATCAACAATTCCTGATTTCAAATACGGCCCTAAAGTCTGTCTGTTTGTATTTGATGCATTCAAACCATGGCAGTTTGAACACTGCACTTTACATACCTCTGTGTTACTGTGTACGGTTAATGGCCGTTCTATGCAGGACACAGTGTATGGAAGGCCATTTATACAAAAAAAAAACTGAAACCTTTCTCACAATTCTCATTTTATTTCCGAAGCCTGAGTTCTTTCCTAAAAATCATCCTAATTCAGGCATTTGTTTCCATTTTTATTTTGCGGTGAAATGGTCTTCCACATTTTGCTTCAGTTCCCCTTTGATGCGATCCCCGATCACACAACGCACGCAACGGAACACACGCACACACGCACGCACGCACAGCCTGGGAACCAGACGAATCTACCAGTGCAAAAAAACACAAAAATCCCGCATGCATGCACGCACACTCACACACACCCACGCATGCACTCACACGCACGCACGCACGCACGCACGCACACACACACACACACACACACACACACACACACACACACACACACACACACACACACACACACACACACACACACACACACACACACACACACACACACACACAGGAGCATCTTACCGATACACTTGACCCTCTGACCCCTCCTCTTCTCTCCCTGCTCGTCAGTGTGTATCTGCGTCCCGATTGGTCCATTATATAGTTCCGCTCGTCAGCTGTATTGACGTCTGATTGGTCCATTATTTCCTCTCCTTCCTGTTGTCAGACGGGCTGTTCTGTTGTCTCAAGCATTTGATTGGTGGACAGGTTTATATTATCAGAGGTGAGTTCAGATACCGGCCAATCACGACACAGAACACGGCTGTCTTCCTGTCTGTCTCTCTCCCACCCTCTCTCTCTCTCTCTCGCTCTCTCTCTCTCTCTCTCTCTGTCACACTCTCTCTCTCATTCGCTATGGGGCTTTTAAGCCGTGACATCATTTTGTAGGCAGAGGAGAACTCTGCCCCCAGAGCATTTTCTGTCCCTCGCTATTTCAACAGATCCGAGACAAAAATAACGACTAAAGTATAATTCTACCACTTTCCTTTCAACAACAAAGAGAAGAATAATGTGTAAATAGTAAAAATAGTAAAAAGATTCACGGAAACTGGGGGCAGAAATTCTCCTCTGCCTACAAACTTATGTCATACTTAACAGTCCCATACCTCTCGACTACATGGATGAATGGTGTCACATCCGATACACAAAATCTGTTGCGTATCTGTTTGCCGTAGCCAATCAGGGAGCAGCATTTTTCATGACGTCACTGATGGGTGTTTTTCTGACTGATTACCTTTGGCATGTACTGTAATTAAGACAAGAATAAATACAGTTTTTCCCCAAAAGATTAAAAGTAATCCTCACAAGAAAGACATAAGTGTATCTCTGTTTTCTCGTACTTAATATTAAATCAAAGTCAGCTTACAGTATAATGATGCCAGTGATGTATATCGGACCAGTTACCCATATATGGAGGAGACCCCTGGTACCCATATATGGAGATCCATGTACTGTATATGGAGATATGCTGTGAGAGCCCAAACATGCTTACTCAGTTATTCGTTATGTGAAAGTCCTATGACGTCTATGACATCTGACATCATACCCTTGTATGCCCATACATGGAGATCCCTGCCTGTAGAACCAGCCACACAGATATGGGCTGTCTTGGCCATCTGTCTTGGCCATAATATGGATTCTGTTAGTGTGGTATGTGGCCGATGTGGCCTCCATATATGGGCATTCCCATATGAAGTCCTGTTAGCTATGGGCTTAATATTGATGACATCAGGGAACTCCATATATGGGCATAAAAGGGATTCTGTTAGTGTGACATCACAGTGAAGACAGAGTGTGATGTCAGAGCGGCAAACCCATTCTGTTAAGAGTGGTTCCCCTGACATCACAGTGATGTCAGAGCGACAAATCATAGAACCACAGTATCAGGTGTTACAGAGCCATCGTCAAAGAAAAGGTCCTTTTCACTTCAACTGGAGCTCAGTTAGTCTGTTCTTGAGAGACTACTATGTCAGTGGTTCTCAAACCTTTTCATGTGAAGGACCCCCAAAATGATATTTATTTGGCCACGGACCCCCATCTGAAAATATCTAGTTCCAGGGACCACACCAGAAGCAAAATTTGAGTTACAAACGTTCGCTATATAAATACATATTTTCAAAGATTTGGCACACATTTTCACGACTTTAGCAGATCTACAAGCTCACTGAGCTTGCATATCTGCTATTTTTCACTGGTTAAAGCATTCAATAATTCTAGGCCTAATAATAACATTTAATAATTGTAATTTATACTAACAGTCACCATCAATCATCAAGTGCAACCAGATATAAATAGCACTGGGCAAACAGATACGCGACAGATATTCCACAGAACGCAGTAAAGTTGTGCAAGTAACAAAGCATCCATGAGGATCACTGGCAGCCGTTAACCGTCCTGAATGTTTCTGGTCTGTCTTCCACCTCTTTCTACTGTCGCCGTCGCTTTTTCCACCCGCGCTGTACTGTACTGTACTGTACTGTACTGCACTGTACTGCACTGCACTGCACTGCACTGCACTGCACTGCACTGCACTGTACTGCACTGCACTGCACTGCACTGTACTGTATTGTACTGCACTGCACTGTACTGTACTGTACTGTACTGCACTGCACTGTACTGTACTGTACTGTACTGTACTGTACTGTACTGTACTGTACTGTATGCGGACTCCATTCTGTGCTTCCTTGTGTAGCCAGTGCTCTTCACACACCAAGGCTTCCACATGTGGAACACAATCATATCACATCTGTAACGCCTGAAAGCCGGGGTCATCACCTGCTGCATGGCTTGTGGGGGACATGTTGTCAAAAAAAAAATTCTTTTGCCACTGACATACAAAATGAGTGGACAATAATGTCCACACAAAGAGCTCTGTAACTCTGAGAGTGTACAAATGGAACCAATTGGACCCTTACAGCTCTGTAACTCTGAGAGTGTACAAATGGAACCAAATGGACCCTTACAGGTCTGTGACTCTGAGAGTGTACAAATGGAACCAAATGGACCCTTACAGGTCTGTGACTCTGAGAGTGTACAAATGGAACCAAATGGACCCTTACAGGTCTGTAACTCTGAGAGTGTACAAATGGAACCAAATGGACCCTTACAGGTAAAGATGGAGGTCAGAGGTTAAAGGGAAACTAGGTAATTTTAACCTTATTTTTAAATATACAGTATATGTACATAAATATACAGTATGTACATAAATATGTTAGCAGCCATATTCCGTCTATCAGCCGCTATATTGTTGTGCAGGGGTGTTTCCCTGGGGAAAGACACATCCCTCTGGCTGCACTTTGTGGGAATTATTAGCCCGTCATGAATGCTACGCTCACCCCGTTTTTTATCAGTTGCATTTGTGGCTTCCAGTTTATGTCTCATTCTTTTTGGTATGCATGCAAACAGAAGCATGTGTGATGTATCGGTGGATTTTGATGCTGCGTTGTTTGGATAGGAATAGGATAGGAACACCGATTTATTAACTAGAGGAAATCAACTAGGAAGGGGTGCATGCGTGCGCGTGTGTGTGTGTGTGTGCGTGTGTGTGTGTGTGTGTGTGTGTGTGTGTGTGTGTGTGTGTGTGTGTGTGTGTGTGTGTGTGTGTGTGTGTGTGTGGGTGTGTGTGTGTGTGTGTGTGTGTGTGTGTGTGTGTGTGTGTGTGTGCGTGTGTGTGAGAGAGAGCGCAATAGAGAGATAATAAGAGTGTGTAGTCATTAATAATATTAAAAAATATAATAATGTGGTACTAATGGTTACCTCGTTAATATGTAATTTCTTATATTGTTGTTATGACATTTTGTTCTAAACGAGGTGACATTTCTCTCTAACGGTGGTGGTGTTCCTCAGACACCTACGTGAAGCTGACCCTGCTGAACGCTGTGGGGCAGGAGATGTCCAAGTGTAAGACCTCCACCTGCCGGGGGCAGCCCAACCCCACCTACAAGCAGAGCTTCACCTTCCAGGTAACCCCACCCACCTACAGCCCAACCCCACCTACAGCACAACCCCACCTACAAACAGAGCTTCACCTTCCAGCTAACCCCACCCACCTACAGCCCAACCCCACCTACAAGCAGAGCTTCACCTTCCAGGTAACACCACCCACCTACAGCACAACCCCACCTACAAACAGAGCTTCACCTTCCAGCTAACCCCACCCACCTACAGCCCAACCCCACCTACAGCCCAACCCCACCTACAAACAGAGCTTCACCTTCCAGCTAACCCCACCCACCTACAGCCCAACCCCACCTACAGCCCAACCCCACCTACAAACAGAGCTTCACCTTCCAGGTAACCCCACCCACCCACAGCCCAACCCCACCTACAAACAGAGCTTCACCTTCCAGGTAACCCCACCCACCCTCAGCCCAACCCCACCCACAGCCCAACCCCACCTACAAACAGAGCTCCACCTTCCAGGTAACCCCACCTACAAGTATACCTTCAGGATGGGGTGCCATGATTTTTTTCTCTCCCCTAAAACATGATGATCATGTATTATGGAGGAAGATTTTTTTTCCAAAAAAATTGAAGACTACAGAATGTGTTAAAATTATATTTTTATGTGGCCACACCCACCAGTTCATTAAAGGACCTACACCATGAATTTTCACTTTTTCTATTTTAAAACCTTTTTTTGGGGTCCCACTGGCACCTTCTATCCTCACAAAGTCCTATTTCTGTACATTGTGTCTTTCTCTGGTTTTGGGAAGACAGAGATGAAAAGCTTTCCACAGGTTCTCAGAACAGTGCTGTTCTGAGAGTTGTGACGTCACACGGATTCCCGTTTTTTTTCAGAGTCAAAAAAATTCTTTTTTCAAAAAAGATTTTTTTTTCAAATTTTTTTTTTTCAAAACTAAAAAAAAAAAAAGAAAAAATGCAATGCAGAGTCAAAAAAAAAAAAAAGTTTTTTGAAAAAAAAAAAGTTTTTGAAAAAAAAAAGTTTTTGAAAAAAAAAAGTTTTGAAAAAAAAACATTTTTGAAAAAAAAGCTTCGTAACTCGCGCGGCGCTCCGCCGGCCGCGCGGCCCTGGCCCTGGACCAAGGTCCTCCGCGCCGCTTGCAATGTCGTGGACAATAACTGTGACATCTAACCATAAAACGAGCGCTCTACTCCTAAACATGCTTGGTAATCTGCTAGACGCGCCCAGATTGTATTCTTTTTGAGGGCTCAACTACACTCCTCCTCCTCCTCCTCCATCTCCTCCTCCAGGTGGCGCTGTTCCAGCTGTCTGACGTGACTCTGATCCTGTCTGTGTTCAACAAGCGTGCTCTGCAGCGCAGGGAGCTGATTGGATGGATCAGTCTGGGGTTGAACAGCTCTGGAGAGGAGGAGCTGGCTCACTGGACACACATGAAGGAGTGCAAGGGACAGCAGGTGTGGAGGGCAGGGGGTTTCAAAGTGGGTGACGGCCGGGGCACCCTGGGGTGCCCTGATGCCAGTCCAGGGGTGCCTCCGAATACTTTGATGATATTTGGAATTCATCAACATCACTACGTCAATATAACTTCACTATGTTAATATCACTTCACTATGTGGAGACCTGATTTGCACTGTACTTGATGAGTTCTTTTTCCATCTACAGCCAACTCTCTTCACCAAAAATAGCTGATCTACAAGCTCCCAACGCGTCAAGTTGTGACGCGTTGGGAGCTTGTAGATCGGCTAGTGTTCAAGTGGTTAAAGTATAAAGTATCAGTATAAAATATAAAGTTATTTTCAGTCAGTTATGATGGAAATGGATATTTGTCCATAGCCTATTTTCTCAGGTGGGAAGATGTGGATGGATGTTCACATCGATTATATAATGTAAGATTCTAAAAATTAACAGCGTAATTCATGGGTTCCGTGGATGGAAAAGTAATTTAGAGGAGTGACCCGAGTCAAAAAAGTTTGAAAACCCTTGGTGTAAGGGACGGGACCAAATGAACATTTCGTATCAGCATTATTATGACCAAAGAAATCGCGATTTACGATATTATCGCGATAATCTAAATTCCCCCAACATCCATTATCCTATCCACGAGTTTCCAACGTCCCACAGGAGGATTGAGGCATTTCCGGCGTCGCAGCCGAGAGTGATCTACAGTACATCTGTAGAGTGATCTACAGTTACTGCGACGCGACGTGAGCTTGTAGGCCTACTGTATGTCTGCTGTTAACCGGATGTGTCCCACAAATAATTCTACTGTAAATTCTGGTGGAAACGGGTGGATAGGGAGGAATATTTGCCAAAAAATAGCAGATCTACAAGCTCACAAGACATTTGGTAGAGACTAGAGAGTTGGCCCTGAATTTCATCATTTTAGTGGCAAGGCCACTTGGCCTTTGGTGTTGTCCATTTTTTGAGGGCACAAAGGCCAAATGCCAGGGCAGGAAGGCCATCAAATAAAACAAGATTTTAGTCCATTGAAAGAATTAATTTAATTTAACACTTTGCCGTCCGAAATAGAATGGTGGTTGGTAGATTAGCCGTGAAATTTCTATTATTGTATTGTGTTTATAAACATGAGCCCGCCGCCCCTCCTTCTTGGACAGCGCCGTTGTTTTTTCTTTTTTTTCCCCCCCAGGTCATTAGCTCACCATGATTTTCTCGATCTCCGTTGGGATAGAATGGGGGTTTTGGCCGATCATCGATCTCCCCGTGCGTTTCGCGTGCGCGATCCGTTCACGTAAATGTCCCCGCAAATAATCCATGTGTGACTCAAGAGCATAACTGAAAATATTCGCTAGCATAGCCCCTAGCATGGCTGCTGTAGGAGCACCAGGGTACAGACAGCAAACGGATGGCTGGGAGTAGCCTTGGAGAAGGAAAGGAGCTGACGTCACCTCTGCTTCATGTCAGACCGTGCATGAGCTATCAATGCACGAGTGGTGACTAGGGAAGGTTAGACGATCGCCGATTTTCGGATGAAAATCATTTATTTCGGTAAATACGGGAAAGTATGGGAAAAGATGACGTGGCTGCCCCTCCCCCCCAGGAAGTCCGATATAGTCCGATTTTAACATTAAGGGGCTCCCGTGGCTTACAAAGGGTTAAGTGTTACATTGTATATCTAGAATATCTGTTGTGAAATAGATAAATGGGTATTTACAATGTGATCCATGCTCAGCCCTGCACAAATCAAAGATACTGGATTGGTTTAAAAATGGGCACTCAACAAGAGACACTGGTGTCTACTGGTGTCTACAAGACAGAGAAAGTGGTACAGTCAGCTGGGGCATTAAGGCCACTGTGGTCTCAGGTCATGTCATTGGTTTGAGGGGCATTAAGGCCACTGTGGTCTCAGGTCATGCCATTGGTTTGAGGGGCATTAAGGCCACTGTGGTCTCAGGTCATGCCATTGGTTTGAGGGGCATTAAGGCCACTGTGGCCTCAGGTCATGCCATTGGTTTGAGGGGCATTAAGGCCACTGTGGTCTCAGGTCATGCCATTGGTTTGAGGGGCATTAAGGCCACTGTGGTCTCAGGTCATGCCATTGGTTTGAGGGGCATTAAGGCCACTGTGGTCTCAGGTCATGCCATTGGTTTGAGGGGCATTAAGGCCACTGTGGCCTCAGGTCATGCCATTGGTTTGAGGGGCATTAAGGCCACTGTGGCCTCAGGTCATGCCATTGGTTTGAGGGGCATTAAGGCCACTGTGGCCTCAGGTCATGTCATTGGTTTGAGGGGCATTAAGACCACTGTGGTCTCAGGTCATGCCATTGGTTTGAGGGGCATTAAGGCCACTGTGGCCTCAGGTCATGTCATTGGTTTGAGGGGCATTAAGGCCACTGTGGTCTCAGGTCATGTCATTGGTTTGAGGGGCATTAAGGCCACTGTGGCCTCAGGTCATGTCATTGGTTTGAGGGGCATTAAGGCCACTGTGGTCTCAGGTCATGTCATTGGTTTGAGGGGCATTAAGGCCACTGTGGTCTCAGGTCATGCCATTGGTTTGAGGGGCATTAAGGCCACTGTGGTCTCAGGTCATGTCATTGGTTTGAGGGGCATTAAGGCCACTGTGGTCTCAGGTCATGCCATTGGTTTGAGGGGCATTAAGGCCACTGTGGCCTCAGGTCATGTCATTGGTTTGAGGGGCATTAAGGCCACTGTGGCCTCAGGTCATGTCATTGGTTTGAGGGGCATTAAGGCCACTGTGGTCTCAGGTCATGTCATTGGTTTGAGGGGCATTAAGGCCACTGTGGCCTCAGGTCATGTCATTGGTTTGAGGGGCATTAAGGCCACTGTGGCCTCAGGTCATGCCATTTCTTTGAGGGGCACAAGGCCAAACTGAGTGGCAACGACAGCCATGGCCTTCATGGCCTCCATGACATTCCTGCCCTGCTAGAGAGTGAAAAATAAGGATGTATCAAGTATGTATTTTATGAGTACCTTTTACCAATTATAGAGGGTTTAAATGGTACCGGATAATATGCAGCTCTGCAAATAAAAGGTGAATTGATCCCAGTGCATGACGGAGGACGATATCACAATGAATTAAATCTCCACGATACGATTATCATGAGTGTTTTTTATCACGACAAACGATAATATCGCTTATCGTCTAATCCCTACAGGTCTGTCGCTGGCACGGCCTGCTGGATTCTTAGGAGGAGTCCTGGGCATCCACCGAGAGGACACCACAGGGGGCAGGGGGCCCGCCGCTGGGTGGGGCCCGCCGCTGAGAGGGGCCCGCCGCTGAGAGGACACCGCAGGGGGCAGGGGGCCGCCGCTGGGTGGGGCCCGCCGCTGAGAGGGGCCCGCCGCTGAGAGGGGGCCGCTCCAGGGGCGCGCCAAGAGGACGCCAGAGGGGGCAGTAGAGGCCCGCCACTGAAGAGTTGTAAAAGGTGGTGGTTGCACTTTTATGGGACTTAAATTCCCTTTGACATTTCTACGTAACCTCCGAAAACGGCCCCTCTACAAGGCTCACAACACGTCACATGCGTGACGCGTTGTGAGCCTTGCAGATCGTCTGTTTTCGAACGGTGCACTCGACTGAGGAGGATCCGAGCCCTTTGCCGGAGGTGCTGCTACGCGGAAGGCAATTCTGACAACGAAAGGAGTTGGAAAAGGTGAATTCTCTTGAACGCTGCCTTCAGGGATACGGAGTGGATTTGTTCGTTTCTTTCACCATAGCAAATGCTCTATCCATGGTCTGGAGAGAGAGGGCACTTTTTAACAGACAGATAAAAGGGCAGGGGCTCAGGCCCCCTCTTTGAGGTCTATGTGTGTACGATGTCATCCTTTCACGATGTCATTGTCAACATTTTGCGGAGGAGTACCCAGTAGGGTACGTTTTTACCACACTATATAATGTCAGTAAATGTACGTCAAAAGGGGTTGAAAATGTGTACCTTTAAGTGAAGAAGTACAGTGTGAAGACGGGAGGACGGACAAGTCTATCCCAGGTGGTGCACAGACTAGTCTCACCAGCCAGACCTCCTGCACTTTACAAATGCTTAAAAACTGTCTCCTCATTGCAGTCGCATACGTTTGTCCTAGTGCAAATCTTAAGTATTTGAAGTAGAATGTATTTGCTGCTTAGCAGAAGTAACAATGTAATATATTTTAAAGATATTTTAAAATATATTTTCGTGAACGGAAATTACGAACAGGTGACAGCTTAATTTCTAGGGATGGAGCTTGTCAATCTTTATACTGTATATGTTTTTATTGGCTATAGTGGTGAGTTTGTGGCTCACCACCATCTAAGATTAAATATCTGACAAAAGATGATAAAAGTAAAAAAAATACAAATGAAATAAAAAAAACGTTGCCTATGATTAAGACAATCATGCATTAGCGTGCAGTAAGTGTTAAATGGCTTTATATCATGAGTAGCACTGTAATAAATTCTCGCCTTTTTCTCGATTGTTTAGACATGACGTCATGAGCCGATATGCTCGATAACAGGTTCGATAAGCCCAAATCTTATTGATGCCGGGTACGTGTCAATAGTTTGTAATGGGCTCAGGTTTTACAGCTCCATCCCTATTCATTTAACAGCTTTCGGGAGGTGTAGTTCCAGACTCTACATGTGGCATTTGGAGATTGTGGGAACAGTTGTCTGGCTATGTGAGACTACTGCACAAACATGAGCTGAATGTATGTAAGTTAGTGGTTGTATTAAAGAGCACAAGGATGGGCGTCACAAGGGGGGAAAGGTGGGACTGAGTTACCAGGGCCCAAGGTGGAGGGGCCTTAATTATTTAGCTATTGGAAAATAGCAGATATACAAGCTCACAGCGAGCTTGTAGATCTGCTATTTTTGAAAAGTCATGAAAATGTGTGCAAATTTTTGAATATATATTTTTTTCTTTGCTTCTGGGGGGTCCCTGCTGTCACTAAATATTTTGAGATGGGGGTCCATGGCCACATTTTGGGGGTCCTTAACATGAAAAAGGTTGAGCACCACTGAAACATATTTAAAAAAAACCTTAGAAGGATTTGAAATATTCAAAGACTTGAACGCCGCAAGCTTGTATATGTGCTATTTTTCAATAGTTAAAGCACAAAATAAAATAATGCGTTCCCAGTCTAAATGGGTTAATCCCCCTCCCCCTATGAAGAACATTCATTCATTCACAGTGAAGCCACCCCTGCACACCGGAGGACATTAATAGGTGGTGCAAACTAAAGAGAGCCTGTCTGGACGAGGTTCCAGCGTCAACGTTTTAAAAAGGAATCACTCTTAGAACGGAGCAGGGGAAAATCACTCAGTAAACTACCTCACACCTGAGGTCAAACATGATGTCCTTTACGTCGTCGACACTGCCAAGGTGAATTATTTCACCCTTTCTTTTCTATCTCCAGTTTAGATTGAACCATAGGAATCTTTCAGCCTGATCCCAGCACTCAAAACCTCTGTCCTCCGAGTCCTCTCCGCTCACTCGTTGTCGCTTCCTCGCAGCCTCAGTGTTGGTTTCCTCATCTAAAACATTCCCACCACAAAACGTCTGCAAAGGAGTGGTGAAGGACTCACTGTCCTTCTCCATGTGTCCTTGCTGATTGTTGCTCCAGGTTAAAGGAGTAGTTCACCCCCAAATGACTTTTTTTTTGGAGACTGGAGTTCAATAATAATATTTTTAGTTTTTGTCGCATTCCAAAGCCAATAATTGTATTATCATAAAGGTACCCCCATTGATTCCGGATGGAGACACAAATGCATTTGGGTCTCCATCCGGAATCAACGGGCCTACAAGGAGCCTCCTCAAATTATTGGCTTAGGAATGTGAGTAATTGATAGGACAATGTTTGGGGGTGAACTACTCCTTTAAGGTTCTCTGTTGCCATGACTGATTCCAGTCATTTGGATTCCATGGAAGCCAGCACTATGGAAATAGCCGACCTACAAGCTCACAACGCGCCACAGGGCAATGTGTTGTGAGCTTGTACATCGGTTATTTTCCGGCTATTTGTTATTTCAAGACTATTTGAAGTGATCAAACTTTATAAATAGAATACATGTGCCATAGAACCCTCACGGACTCAGATAGTTCATAAAGGCAAAGGGTAAAGCTTCAATCCTACGGCTTTGGCTGACAGCAATAACGATAAGACCCATAAGGGGAATATGAGTTACGATTCTGCCCCTATCGGGACATAACTCAAACGGTGCTGAGGCGGCTTATTCGGACTTCGCACACCTCGAAGGGAACCTCCTTCAAGGCACTGCTTGACTGGAAAGGAACCCCCTTTGAGTCACCGTTTGACGTTTGGTCAATAAGTCACAATATGGCTTTTGGAGAGTGAGACAGTGTGGAGGAGGCAGAGATTTGAGTCGTGGGATTTTTAGCTAAAGTCACAGTAGCGACACAGTTGGCGACACAGTTAAGCCCTTGCACTCTCGTAGTTAATGCTGGGAGGAAGTTGTATTGTAATCTCACGTCTATGTCATTATATCACTGTTTCTATTTTTTAAATGAGGCCATATTCAATATGGACATTGATGATGATGATGATGATGATGATTGAGATATGTTAACAAGTACATGTTTGAAGAATTATCAACTCTGCTTTTGGAATGTTCCGCACTAGAATGAAGACATTAGAAGATAGTGTTAGTTTTTTAAGCACTGTCACCTGTCCTTTTTGGTCTGCTAGAGCAGTGGGCAGACACATATTAATTATTTGGTTTGGTTTCTTATTAAAGCCCAGAGAGGATCTACATGTCTGTATCGTTGACATACAGTGGGATGTGTTGTGAGCTCGTACATCAGCTGAACACAGGTCTTTATCAAAGAAGTATAGCTTACTGCTACAGTATGTTCCAAAAGGTGTGGACTGCAGACTTACAAAGAAAATAACCCAAAGCACTCCGTCTTTAATGAAAAGATATAGATTTTATTTTCTGAGCAAGGCAAGAAGTTATGACCAACGCATATAAAGAGATCAATTATCTTCAATGGCACAGAAACAAAAAGCAGACATCCCAAGTCTCCCGGAAATCAGCGTCTCCTCCCGGACACCCGCGAGTGGCCCTGAACCTCCCGGAAATCCCGTCCGCTCCCGCAAATGCTTGCCATATCCGTCTGGATCCGGTCTAGAACCGGATCTGCGACCCGTGATGCAAATAAATGTGTTCTCATTCGTCGTCAAACTGTCAATCTTGCAGCCTGTGCGACGCACGGCAGCCTGCAGGCAGGCTGTTGTGTGTGTCTCACTGTGAGAGTGACAGAACCTTCTCCATATAGGTAAGAAATACATCATGCTATAAATTAACCCGATTATATTAAGCCTGAAATGGTTTGGCCGCCGTGCAGAACCGTTTTTAACAGTTTTTAACCGTAGAAAAATTAGTAAAATCCGAGAAAAACCTGCGCGCACGTGCACAGGGGACCTCCCGGAAATGCTGATCTCAAAGTTGGGATGTCTGAAAAAGCGTGGCTGATTAGCCAATAGTTAAGACCCAGATGAAGAGTCCACACCTTTTGGAACACAGCAGTAAAGTTCTTTGAAAACCCTTTTTGTCCATATATCCATATATACCGTACCATATATCCATATATACCGTATCACCAAAGAGCACTTGTCTCTCAGAGCCAACTGATCCCTGCAGCACTTCTTTTTTCCCTCTTTCTATCTTGTACATCAGCTATTTGCACAACACCGTCAGATAGGGGCATTTATTAATGGAGAGAAGAAAAGAAAACAACATAAACATTCTGAGATGAAAGGTTTGTGGCCAACACACAGCAGACTGCGGCGGTGAAGGAATGCAAGCTGTTTGACAACTCATATTTTTAGTTTGATCTTTTATTTATCAAGGTTTGATCCAATCCAAAAACACATGAATTGCTTTGCACTGATGTTGCTGTTCTTCTTTCAATGATGTTTTTTCCTATATTTGATGATTGAATGTCTTTTTTATTTATTTCTGCACAACATATTATTATTATTATTATTATGATTATGCTGGTGGCATTTGGTGCCTTATTAATATTAAGTCCTGTTATAGCAGTGTGTGTCAGAGTGTGTTCTACCTTAAAGGGACATTTCTCTTTAAAAGAATGAGTCATTTTATTGTCTATGAGTCACCAGAACCAACCACTGGTGTTTTCGATGAATCTAACACGGTCAAAATGGAGTCTGAAGTTACACTGGTTTGTATAGGAAGGGGGCGTGTCAATGGTTTCCAGTGGAAATAAGCTTAGTCTTTTCATGGATCTCCTTTTAGTAGACCTTGTACCAGTGAACTGTACCGTCATGAAACTGTACCTTTTTCTATGCAAACTTCTAATAAAGTCTTCAATCAATCAAATCTGATGAAATGAATATCAACGATCTAAATACGGAGGCGAACAACTTAAAATCTGTCTTGGGTTTTCCTAAGACCCTGATTAGAAGATAAAATGACCCTTTTATCAGTCAAATATCCTTTTAATGCAGTGGTTCTCAACCCATGTGACCAGGCAGTTGACCAGGACTCATTAATAAGTCCGTACACAACGTATCTGTGGCAAAGACTTGGCCCTGCAGGTCTGTGGCACATTTAGTTGTTGTTTTCTCACACCAATATAAATGTTGGTACATTAGGATCATAGATCATAGAGTTACTGAATGTCAGTCTCCAGGTTTTCTTCAGAAAATGGATCCCACTTATTATTTACTAGGACACATGAGTAGTCCACTGTCTGCTACAGTGGTTCTCTAACATTAAAGGACCCTCATAACTCTGAGTGAGTACAAATGGAACCGTTTGTTACAGAGCTGTACTGGCCGTTTAGGGACGTGCTGGCCATTGGGAAAAGCGGGACAACTCCCGAACGGCCGATTCATTCCCGGCCGGTCCAGGCGGCCAACAAAGTAAATTGTCACTGTCGGGCAGAAATCTCGTATCTCCAAGTTTCAAATTTGTACATTTCTTCGCAAAGCAAAGCCCTGCTTCTTCATACAAGGCCATCGCACAAAAGTAGTGAAAACAGCAGATCTACAAGCACACAACGCCTCGCGGTGCGAGGCGTTGTGTGCTCATTTTGTCTGCTCATTTTGACTCTGGCAAAAATGTCCAGCAGGGAAATGACCCCTGCGCAACAACGGCTTAAAGGAGTAGTTCACGCAAAAAGAAATGTTTTTTTTTTCCTATTGATTACTCACGCCATGGAGACTTGAGCTCAATAATATTGTTCGTTCTTTGTCACATTCCTGACATTCCAAGACAATAATTTGATTACAATAAAATATCCCCCATTGATTCCAGATGGGGACGCAAATGCATTTGAGTCCCCATCCGGAAATTTTTTGTCTTAAGAATGTGACAAAAACAAAACAGTATTATTGAATTCAAGTCTCCATCGCTTGTGTAATCAATAGGGGGAAAAAAATATTTTTGGGGTGAACTACTCCTTTAACACATTGACCGCCATTTTAACATACCTCCGTACTCCCACCTGCCATTCGTCTCCATAGACTTCCATGTAATTGGGTGTGCACGGATCATGCACACCCATGCCTAGATAATGCACCACGTGTGTCCACCTTGCTCACAGCTTTCAAACAAAAAAATCCGAATGGAAATCCGTTCAGGCATTCCTGAGATAACAGCCACTATGTTTAACAAAGATGGCTGCCAAAATGGCTGCCATGCTTGAAAGATGGGGTTGCTATGGGGGTTAAACATGAAATTTCGCGATTGCTATCATGCCTACTCCATTTTTTGGGGTCAAAATTAAAAAAAAAAAAAAAAAAAATTGATTTTTTTTTTTTTTTTAAATTCTCGGGACTATCGGGCCTGGCGGGGAAAGACATTGGAATAATCTCGGGACTATCGGGCCTGGCAGGGAATGAGTTAAGTGAGCCGTGTGCATTTCCAGAACATGATTATTTTCATCATCAGTCAATCGATTGTTTTCCCATATGGAACCAACACACAGTATACTTTAAGTCCTTATTTTTTTTCTATCACTATAAAAAAAAGAAAAAAAAGAAAATCAATGTTAATCATAATGCTACTTTATGATTCCTATAGTGTTTTGCCAATTATTTGGGGGGCCCCTTGCAATACCCTCATGGCCCACGAGTGGGCCCCGGTCCACAGGTTGAGAACCACTGACTTAATGACCTTCAGGTTCTATTTGCTTTGTACAAATGTCTTAATGTGACACAGATTTATATGTTTCTACTTGTTCATTAAATGGAGAAAAGAAATCTTCAGTCTTTTCTTCTGACTTTCTCGCTTGGATCAGCGGGGATCGGAGCGGTAGTTCCACGCTCACCTGCACATAAATAGTGTAATGTTGGGGTTTGGAAAACGGTTTAAGTCGATTATATAGTCATATGTTTCCCCATTCAACCCGAACCCCCCCCCCCCCCGGCGGCAGTAGCCTACTGGCACCTGGGGGGGCAAACATGGCACAGGCTGACTAAATAATCGATTTTACCGTTTTCCCAACCCCGACTTTTTATGTACCCATGTTTTGGAAAATCATACTCTGGGAACGTGGAACTGCCCTTAATTGTTGAATACGTTGTGGCGAAAAGGGTGATCCCCGCCGTCGTGGAGGAATTCCTCCGCAACGGGCAGAGAGGTTCATAGGACCTCATCTGGAGCACAACAGTTCTTCTATACTCACACTGCTACTGCCCCAGGCCATTAACAGGAAATGCAGCAGAATAAAGCCCTTTGCAGTTTGTACACAGGACAGTTGCGTTTTTTTCGTTTGCTGCATGAATAAAACACATTGGATTTGGTGTGTAATGCTGTGTGGAATATGTTTATACACTTCAGTGTTTCAGTGTTATTTATAGTTTCATCTTAGGGATGGGGGGAGGTTGTCTAGATTTATTTTTAATATGTTGAATCTAGAGTTGCAAAGCCAACCATCACAGCCCATGCATCTTAACAGGAAAAGTGCTCTGATTGTATTAATTAACCCGTTAGGACCTGGACACTTTAGACTTTAACCACTTTAACCATTTGTTTCTGCTTTAACTATTAAAAATTAGATGTGGAACAACTAATGACACACAGACACGCGCATGCGATAAGCACGCACACACACGCATGTACAAAATGTCTAATCCTAAAACTCTAACCTGAATCTTTTTTTAAACATCTCTTAAAAAAAAAGAGAGAAAAAAAGAAAAAAAGAAAAACGTTGCCTCAAGTGTAATTTATCCTTCAGGAATCTCTCCGTCATAATATGTCAGTCCACATTTTTCAAGTGTTTTACTCAAGCTGGTCTCAGAATGTCATTGCTTGAGTACACATGTTTGAAAGTGGAATATCCCTTTAAGGCCCTCGGTAGGGCGTTCCACATGTTTGTGGCATAGCAGAGGAAAGAATTTAACCCTATGTTTGTGCTGCATCAAGGGCTACAGTATTTAACCCTATGTTTGTGCTGCATCAGGGCTACAGTATTTAACCCTATGTTTGTGCTGCATCAGGGCTACAGTATGTCTGATGATTAATATGTCTAAACATGGTCATGTTGGCTTAAGGCCAAGACGCAGAGAAGTGGTAGAATCAGTTTGTTCTGGGAGGTCTGAAGTTGATCATTATGACGCTGATAATAATACAAAATACAAGGATTTCTCTTTAAAGAAATAGCAGATCTTTTGCTCATTGTGAAGTCGATCTGAGCTTGTAGGCCTACTGTATATCTGCTGTTTTTATAATAGCCAAAGTATAACATGTTCTTAAAGTGGTTAAAATGTAAAATGACATGAATGCTTTCTAGGTTTTAATGGGTAAACATTAAATAACAGATGTTGTTATTGCGGCGCCATGGCATTGGTCCGAAGGTTCATTAGTCCAAAGGTTGATTAGTCAGAATTTGTTAAAAGAATACCCTAACCCTAACCTCAGTAACCCTAACTTCGGACTAATGAACCTTCGGACTAATGAATGTTATTGCATAGTTTTTAGTTTTAAGTAGTTAAGTGCAAGTACTTTATTTGCACAACAGGCATGATGTGTTTTTAAGCGGTGCCAACCGCTCCCATGCTTGACCGCATGTGTAGCTAATAAACACCAATGTACTGATTTAATAGTAACTTATAAATGAAACAATATAAAATACAAGTAAGAGTAAAAGTGCTTTAGCTCAAATCAAAACAAAAAGCCACCACCTTTGGGAGGTCTGGTCCTCACTATGAACATTATAAAAAGGCAACACAGGTGTGGGACAACTTAATTTTAAAAAGGCAAAAACATAAAAATAGCCAGATTACCGGACATACAGCAGTTTTATATAATAGCAGATATACAGCGTAGCACCTCGCTGCAAGCTTCTAGTCAAATAAAAGCAACAGAGTCGTACTTGAAAGGGGGAACACGTTACTTTAATAGGTTTTTCCTTTTTACAAGGGCAACTAAAACGGCAGCTCAACCAACTACCTAAACGAACGAGCGCAGCACTTGCACTCTCTGCTGACGCAAACTTGAAAACATAAAACGGACAAAACCAGCCAGTTGGAGGAAGGGGAGGTGAGCCCGAAAAGGAAGGTTAAGCAGGACCCTAATTAGTTTGTTTTGGGCTGTTTGGAGCCTTGTTTTTAGGGCCTTTGAGTCATCGTGATATCATACTGTACGTGAACTCCGTAGTCACAGTGGGGCTGAATGATTGCACTCGCCCTAGTCTTCCGTGTATTGTTATTGACCAGCGGGGTGATCCTCTGTAAAAAACGAGTTTGTTGGTTTATTTTTTATTATTTTATTACCTTAGTAGTCATTTTTTCACAGGGTAGCAGGGCACCGTTCACCTCCACCACCTGTTCTCTCCCTACCAGTTAAGATTGCATCCTGCTCTATTATAGATTATTGATGGGCTTGCATTCATTCCTATTAAAGTGAAGTTATCTCCCACCGTGAGTGTGTTTTTACAGTTAGAAAGTGCCGGTTGTTTAGAGCAGTGTTTCTCAAATGGGGCTACGTGTCCCCCTAGGGCATGCATGGGCAACTGGCGGCCCGGGGGCCACATGCGGCCCCCACCTTCACTTAAAGCGGCCCTCAGGTTAATACCGGAACACTAATATATTATTGATTTCAGCTGTTACAATCCCAAACATGACCTGCTTTAATTCTGTCAGTCTATATTAGTAGCTTAATGACTAGTATAGTAGTATTGAAATGTATTTTTTTTTGTCCTATGTATTTGTATTTAGGTTCATAAAGTTAACATGAGTATATAACTAAATGCATTTGAAATAAAATCAAAAGCTTAGTTTTCAGGATTACAGTTCAAAAATAACAAAAATATTATTCAAGATTCCAATTCAAAAGAAGCAAAAATAGCCAATCTACAAGCTCAAAACGCATCGCAGTGCGATGCGTTTTGAGCTTGTAGATCTGCTATTTTTGCTTCTTTTGTATGAGATACTAGAATGACAAAGTAGAATGTAGCAATATGCAATGTGGCCCTCTGGAGTGAAGGTGGAAATATAGTGGCCCTCTGGAGTGAAGGTGGAAATATAGTGGCCCTCTGGAGTGAAGGTGGAAATATAGTGGCCCTCTGGAGTGAAGGTGGAAATATAGTGGCCCTCTGGAGTGAAGGTGGAAATATAGTGGCCCTCTGGAGTGAAGGTGGAAATATAGTGGCCCTCTGGAGTGAAGGTGGAAATATAGTGGCCCTCTGGAGTGAAGGTGGAAATATAGTGGTCCTCTGGAGTGAAGGTGGAAATATAGTAGCCCTCTGGAGTGAAGGTGGAAATATAGTGGCCCTCTGGAGTGAAGGTGGAAATATAGTGGCCCTCTGGAGTGAAGGTGGAAATATAGTGGCCCTCTGGAGTGAAGGTGGAAATATAGTGGCCCTCGCCATTATCAAAGTTGCCCACCTCTGCCCTAGGGGTAAGCAGAGGTACTAAAGGGGTTACTTGAGAGAAAATGGAAAATGTTAACATTTATTTTAGTTAAAAAAGTTAAAAACTTGACACATGCATGTGAACCTGCTGCTCCATAAAGCTTTGCCCAAATGAAGTCAGAATGTTACTGTTACTGAATAGAAAACAGACTACTTACTTTTATTTTCAACATATTGACATAAAATCTGGACATTTGGTGTGTCAGTATTTGAGTCAAAATGTTGTCAATTAAATGGGGCACTTGAATTCAACAATCAGGAAACAGGGTACTGAATCCCTAAAGGTTTTAGAACCACTGTTTTTTAGAATTCATTGTGCCTGAACATTCATACCAACACATAGAGTTGGTACAAGGACACAGGTGAGCGGCGACACAGAAGTCCCGCCCTGGATCTCAGGGACTGAACGTAACTATACTGGCCGTCTCATCACTGCCATGGCAATCCACAAAAACAGGATTGGATTCACCTGAACTGTTGGTATTTCTAACCTGCATGATTAACAGACCCGCTCCCTTCCTTCCACTGTTTATATCAAACGTTGCTGTTTTTACATTGTTGCATTGATGATTTGAAAAGGACACTTGCTACTTTATTATTGATGAATTGAAAAGAGTATCCTTTATACATTGCCCTTGTATAAATGTATGTATTTAGACATTGTAATAAGTTGTGTTGAGTCATTCACTTTGTCCTGGTGTGAACTCAGAGTAGTAGCAACTCTCCCCAAATACCTGTCATCGCTCTGCCCCAGTCTGTGGTTGGTTAAACCTGGTAAACTGGTTGTGTGTTATCATGTGAATGCCTGGATGCATTTACCACATACCTCACCTTGTTCTAATCTAAACCAGAGTGGTCTAATCAGAGAGTCCTGCCACTGCGGGGTCAGAAACAGCGCTGGTCACGTGGTTCATTGTCACTTTACACCTCATAGACTTCAATGCATTCTGTAAACTTCCGGTTCGCCGTTTGTCACTATACGCCAATAGATGTGTGTGTAGAAGACCTGGCCCTGTGAAGTGAACGGGAGTGACACAACTCTCCGAAGGTAGAAGGCTCTGATCTAAACCAATCACAATCCAAACTGAGAATACGTTGCATTTTATTTTTATGACAGCTGCAGCCCTGTGAGAGTTACAGTATAAAGCATAGGCTGTAAAGCAGGCAGTTCCTACTTGTCAACCAACCTGGACCAACCTGGACCAACCTGGACCATACTAGACCATAGTGGACCATAGTGGACCATAGCTGCACCCACAAACCCAACAGGTAAATGGGAACACGTCGATATTTCAACATAACATTTGTATACGTCCCAGTATTTCAACGCGGGTGAATGTTAAGGGCGTTTTTTTCCCGATCGAACCCAGTACGATTTGTGCGTCTTGTCGCATGTGGTAAACACTCATCACTCCTTTTAACCCAAACCCTAACGCTAACCTCAGTAACCCAGCCGCTGGTGAATGTTAACCTCTAAGCCTAAACCTAACCCTAACACTAACCTCAGGTGAGTAGCTACTAGCTAACCTGCCAACAACCGTTTATATTATATTCTCCACACTTGTATTCTCCCCAGCTTGACACAATGGTATATTCCCAGGTTTCACAGGTCAGCTGCACAGGTGCAATGCATTATTGTTACAATTGTGGCAAGTTTACTAACATGCTAAGTTTAGCTGCACTTGAAAAACCATTCCAGGCTGCCATATCCAGCCCAAGAAACCGTAGAAACCTGTGTTTTTTCCCCCCCAGACATCTGCGAGGCGTTGTGAGCATGCAGATCGGCTATTTTCACAATAGAACGTGTTATCCAAAATGTAATGCCTATATTCCATGAGGACTCCCATCTTTGCCATACCCTAGCTTTTGCTGAACTGACGCCACTGCATAAAACACTATAGAATCCTTAATATACGATGGTGCTAAGTTATTAAGTGCTTTAAAAACAAATAAAAGAGCTTTAAAATCAATTCTAAAAGATACAGGCAGCCAGTGCAGTGTTGAAAGGACTGGATCCTAGCTGCCGCATTTTGAATTACTTGGAGTTTTCTAATCGACTTTTTGGTTAAACCAGTAAAAAGGGAATTGCAGTATGTATGTAGGCCTGTGTACCAATTGAGTATATTCCATCCGTATGTTCTCAAATGTTAAATGTTTATGATGTAACAGTGCATATTTATAAAATAATTCATAAGCCTTAAAGACACCACACAAAACAGGCAATATGTTTGTCCGTCTTGTCTATCAAATTCATGCAGTTTTAACTTCATTCAGCACTATGTGTTTCAACTGTCCAATGTGTGGCCCTTCACTCACTTTATCAAAGTCAGTGTGGCCCCCTGGAAAGAGATGTTGCCACCCCTGGGTTAGAACTGTGCCAGACGGGAATGAAATAAAAATAAAAATCTTTACTCACATTAATAGTGGAAAAACTTCACTTGAGCAGGGTTTGGGTAAAGTGATGATAATATAGACACATAGTATGTATCTGAAAACAATGTACAAAGTCACCATAGCAAATGTTGTTGTGTTATAAAAAGCAAACATGTTTTGTTGTTTTTAAATGTCCTGAAAAGTTAATACTTTGGACTTTGGACAGCTGGTTTCTGCCTGACAAATATATACAATAATATATGATGATGCAATGTGATATTGGAGGAACATGAAATGAATACAACCCATGTGTTGTACAAGTCTGACCTCTAGTGGATGAATGTCGTAGTGTCCCAAGTAGTAAAATGAAGTAGTTATTATTAGGATCAATATGAGCCACAGTAAAATAAGTTAGAATGGTCCGTTTAAAAAATAAATAATATAAATTGACTTCCTAAACCGTTATTACCAATGATACTAATGAAGGACTCTGTTCCATTCTGCTCAAACAGAGTCAGTGTTACCAATGATACTGATGAAGGCTCTGTTCCATTCTGCTCAAACAGAGTCAGTGTTACCAATGATACTAATGAAGGCTCTGTTCCATTCCGCTCAAACAGAGTCAGTGTTACCAATGATACTGATGAAGGCTCTGTTCCATTCTGCTCAAACAGAGTCAGTGTTACCAATGATACTGATGAAGGCTCTGTTCCATTCTGCTCAAACAGAGTCAGTGTTACCGATGATACTGATGAAGGCTCTGTTCCATTCTGCTCAAACAGAGTCAGTGTTACCAATGATACTAATGAAGGCTCTGTTCCATTCCGCTCAAACAGAGTCAGTTACCAATGGTCGACTCCCACCAGAGAAAGTCAAAAGTTGAAAAATAAAAATAAAAATAATATATATATATATATATATATATATATGTGTGTGTGTGTGTGTGTGTGTGTGTGTGTGTGTGTGTGTGTGTGTGTGTGTGTGTGTGTGTGCACTGTAAATAAGGACTCTTTTGCCAAGTAATATTTAAACAATATATGAAGTGAAATATACTCAATATAATTGCGTCCTTGATTTTGTGGCTATTATTTGAGTTAAGATTAAATAAAAATGTCTCTAATTGGAATCCACTCATTCTATTTGAATACAATATAATGATTCTGAGAATGATACTTGAATGTAACTCAATTTTATTGAGTAGTTTTTAAGGCTGAAATCATTCTGAGAATATTGGTTGGATCCAACTCAATTTAATTAAGTACTTTTTACAAGGCTGAGTAGTTGACTCCACCCCTTCCCCTTGATTGGTCAAATAAGTCACCTGTTATGCAAAGCATGTTATGCAAAGCATGCTGGGAAAAGCATTTGTCTATGTTTCCAGGGACATTTCTAAGCTTTCAGGAGCTAAAAATGCTAAATGTGTCATATCCATGTGTCTGCCTCAGCAAGCTGACTGTCATTATTTCAGAATTTGATTTATCAGTATTTTAGCCGAAACCCTAACCCCAACTGCTATGCTGTTAGTTTAGGTTTGAGCTCTCTCCCTTGATTAGATTAAAGCAATTATTTTGAAGATTGTTATGGTGATCTTCTTTAAATTATTCTGATTTAGAATAATGAGCATTTTTGCATATATATGAATATGCAAATTTGGTAGAAATCATCTTAGATGATATGTAAAACTAGAAAAGAAAATTTCTAAGAAATTTTAAGTGTGCCTGCAGCTCGCTAAGTCTGTGCAACCTTGTGTAGCGGTTGGTGTTAGCATTAGCGTTATTAACATTAGCATTTTTGTGCATAAACTTTAACATTATTGTTCTTCATATGACACCACCCACATGTCTGTACGACAAACGGTTCACGAGAAAACGGGTCACTTCCTGTTTGGTGAGGGGCACTTCCTGAAAAAAAAAATTGAGAAAAAAAAATTTGAGAAAAAAAAATTTTTTGAGAAAAAAAAAATTGTGAGAAAAAAAAATTGTGAGAAAAAAAATATTGTGAGAAAAAAAATTTGAGAAAAAAATTTGAGAAAAAAAAAATTTGAGAAAAATAAAATTTGAGGAAAAAAAAAATTTTTTAGAAAAAAAAAGAAATTGAGAAAAAAAAATTTGAGAAAAAAAAAAATTGAGAAAAAAAATTTGGGAAAAAAAAAATTTGAGAAAAAAATTTTTTTTAGAAAAAAAAATTTGAGAAAAAAAATGTTTTTAGAAAAAAAATTTTGAGAAAAAAAAAATTTGAGAAAAAAAATTTGAGAAAAAAAAAATTTGAGAAAAAAAAAATTGAGAAAAAAAAATTTGAGAAAAAAAAAATTTGAGAAAAAAAAATTGAGAAAAATGACACCAGCCGCGAGTCTGTACGACAAACGGTTCATGAGTTATAGAGGCACTTCCTGTTTGGCGAAGGACACTTCCTGTTACAGAGGGGGCGGGGCTTAATCAATCATCCCTATTGGCCGGAAAAAGACCAAAGTTGTGTGTGCATTTTAAAGTTTAAATCACGTTGCTAGGCAAAAGTATGGCAGAGTTATGTGGCGCCAAAGTTTCTGGGTTTTTTTCGGAGTCCCCCATTCTAAGTCAATGGGGTTTTTGGGCGTCGTTTTTTGCGAATTACGTCGCAATGGTAACGCGGATCGGAAAGAAAAGTAATAGCACACCATTCCCGGCCGAGCCGCACGTTTTGATGTATATATTGCGGCGGTGGCGTAAATCGTGCGGCAGTTATTACGTGCCGAAATTTCCCCCATTCTAAGTGAATGGGGTTTTTTGGCGTTGTTTTTTGCGAATTACGTCGCAATGGTAACGCGGATCGGAAAGAAAAGTAATAGCACACCATTCCCGGCCGAGCCGCACGTTTTGATGTATATATTGCGGCGGTGGCGTAAATTGTGCGGCACTTATTACGTGCCGAAATTTGTGGGATCATTATTATTATTATTATTATTATTATTAAGTATGGCGGATTACAATAAGTGTTTTGCTATTGCATAGCAGGCACACTTAACTAATATCTTCTTGTGTTAATGTCAGTTAATATCAGCATGGTCATTGGTCAGCTTCAGTTTGAATCTAGTCCAAAAAAATGAGTTGACCCAACTTAAATTGCATTAGTACTATTTACAGAGAACTAGGTCAACTCAATATTATTGAGTAGAATGAACTCAATATTTTTGTTTAAATGTTAATTAATTTAGTTAGTTTCAATTTAAATTACCCATACTAAATGCATTACATTTAATGATATAATATGAGTTACATTTACTTAATTACAAGCCAATACTATTTACTTAATGAAATTGAGTGTAAATAGTTGCCATAATTTTATTGAGTAGATCATGTATATTGTTTTTAACAGTGTGTGTGTGTGTGTGTGTGTGTGTGTGTGTGTGTGTGAAAATAGCCGATCTACATGCTCACAACGCCTCGAAACGCGAATGTGCAGATACCCTCTATACACTTAAACTTTATGTTAATCATCTGGGGACCCCCAAAAGAATTAGGGGGTCCTGTGTGATACGATGACTTCATCAAACGATAAAGTCGACTTCAACTCAACTTTTTACTGAGTCCAGTCGACATGCAAAATCACAAGTCGTTTAATGCCCTACTCTTAGGCCCTGTCCAGACGACAACGGATTTTAATCCCCGGGGAGGTAAAGCCACGAACGCCCATGGGTGTCCACATGCAAACGCATGCAAACGGAGGACTAGACGAATAGTTTCCAAAACTCCGGCTGCAGTGCATTTTTGTTACCCGGGCGTATTTCTTTTGCCTTGTGGACACCGTAAACGGAGAAGTTCTTTGCTTGCATGCTTACGTCACCTTGTGCTCCTCGCCTCCTCCTCCTTGCTATGAGAGAATCCCGTGGCGTGGTGGTCTCCGTAGAATATCCATATTTATGAGCGCATTCACGACATGTTAACATTAGAGAGCTCAGCTGTCTTGTTTAGGGATGGAGCCCTAATGAATGATTGTTTTAATGATATTTGTTACTCTTGTCAAATGTCATCTTCATAGATGGTGGTCAGCCACAAACTCACAGTCGCAAAAGATACCAGTTATGTTCTGAATTTGTTGTCTCACATATCTTTCCACCGGCTCAATAAGCCGGATCGATAAGGTGCTCATTATCAATAACGAGATGCAGCCCTCGTCTTGTTAACGGAGCATATCTGACGCGACGCGCCTGCCTCTTCTCTTTGTCAAAGTTTGGATATCAAATGCCAATATCAAATTATTTCAAGCATAATGGAGACATACGCACGCATGCAGGCATTATTCTCTCTCTCTCTCTCTCTCTCTCTCTCTCTCTCTCTCATTGATAGAGTTACATTTGTTTAATGCTGAGAGAGAGAGAGAGCGCACCACACTCTCAACGATTCCTCTCCCCTCTCCTGCTCTAGAAATAGTTCGCGAATTTATATTAAATGAATGTTTAAATAGCAATTGTGCATGTTAAAGTGTGCAGATTGTGAAACTTGGACGATGCATAGCCCCTAGAGGGTCGGAGTGGAGAGATGCTGCAATGATTGCATGGGACGGGACCAGGGGGACTGACGCGCAGACAGGGATTTATAGCGTTTTGATAATACCGTGTGGACACACATATTTTTCTACACAGGCCCGTGTGGAGGCGTAGAGGTTTCAAAACGAAGTCAGAAACCCCCGGGGATTTTTTAGGTATAGACAGGGCCTAAATGTGGGTCTATTCTGCATCTAGCTTTAAGGTCTCAGACCCGTTGGGAAACGCCAGGTCTCATCATCTCCAAACAGCTTGCAGGTGTGAGTTTGTTCTGGTTTGGATGCAGTTTGCAGTGAAATAACTCCACCCTGCAGCAGGTAAAATAAATACATTAAAATCACCTTTATGAACCATGAATGAATATTTAACACAATGAATTTACTCCACTACATTTATTTAAAGTCTGTATAGTTACTAGTTACTTTGCAGATATAAATTATAATATTTTAAAACATACACAAACCACTTTAGGCTTGTTTTATTATACCATGGCTATTTGAAAATAGCGCTCACAACATGACAACGTGTCGCATCATGACGAGCTGTGGGCTTGTAGATCTGCTATTTTCAAACATTTTGTACTTTTGGTACTTTAAGTAGGCTACATTTTGATGCCAATACTTTCGTACTTTTACTCAAGTACATTTTGAATTCTGGACTTTTACTTGTAACAGAGTAGGTCATACATGGGCAACTGGCGGCCCGGGGGCCACATGTGGCCGCCACCTTCACTTAATGCGGCCCACAGGTTGATATCGGAATACGACTGATATTCCAAACATGCAAAACAGGACCTCCTTTAATTACTTCAGTCCATATTATTAGTTTTTGATGGCTAGTATTACAATTGTACTCTTTTTATGTCCAACGTATTTGTAATAAAGTTTACATATTGTAAGTACAGTATAACCAAATAAAGAACACGCGCATTGCGACACGTTCAGCGCTTGTAGACTGGCTATTTTTAGCTATTTATTTTTGACAGTAGAACGATGGAGTGGGACATCAATTTACCAAATAAGTTACGTTCAGATATGTGCCTTAAAGCCTCAAAAGTCTAGTATCTGCCCTCGTTCCATAGGGATATCCCTTTGGAGTAATGGTTAAGATATTGGACTTTCACGCAGGAGACCCGGGTTCGACACCGGGTGGGGAGGTTCGGATCACCTCCGTTACATATGGAGATAAGAGGTTTCTGTCGACAGCAACAGTATGAAAAGTGGACCCCAGTGAGTGTGGAAATACTTAGTGGCCCCCTCTATCATCAAAGTTGCCCAACCCTGGTAAGTAAAAAAAAATAAAGAAAATATTACTTTTCCACTGCTGAGGTAAATGTTTGAGTTTAGGTATACTGTACATGAAAATTACATTTCTGAACCATGAATGAATATTTTACTAAATGATTTAAGAATATGTTTTTAAGAGACCTTAACTGTCTACAACTGTTTTATACCAACGCAGCAGTCATGGACATTTCCAGTGTTTGTGTTTTAACATTATCAGAGATAAATGTCCACAATGGCTGTAGGCTACAGCTTTTCTAGCAACTTATAGAAATTGGCCTTAATTGTCAAATGTTCAAGCGTGTTCAAATGATGTACATACTTTAATTTCTTAAAGTCTTACTTTGGGGGGGGGACCACCAGGCCCGCTGGCGGTCAAGGCGCGTACCATGCCTGCTGGCGTCGCCGGTTCGATTCCCGATCCGGACGACCTTTGCCACATGTCATTCCCCATCTCTCTCCCCATTTCCTGTCAGTCTACTATCCTGTAAAATAAAGGCATAAAAGCCCCCCAAAAAAAACAAAAAAAAAACAAAAGAAAAAAAAAAAAAAAGTCTTACTTTGGGGAAAATAAATAGACAATTACATATTGAAGTACCTACCCACTTTCCCCAGATGCCCACTCTTCCAGTAACTTACGTGTGTGTGTGTGTGCGCGTGCGCGCGCGTGTGTGTGTGTCATTGTTATTACATAATCCCCTAATCACAATTATTTCAGATAATCAAACATTTTTTTGCTTAAAACTGTTGTTCTGTCCTCTAATGGCAAAGGTGTTTCCAGAGCCACCTACTGGCCATCCAATGTATGTTATTGAACAGGTGTTCTGTATTGCCCTTATTAGAAGAGGCACACAGGTGCTCTTAATTGTGTACAGTATGTGCTCTGAAGTCCCTCAGTTCAGTTCACCATTTCTTGTTGCGCACGACAGCATTGTCTGTAAGTGGGAATCTTTCCTTTTTCTTTTACTCATGTCAGGAGGCTGTAGTTTCTGATTTGAATGCAACATTGTAGATGAGTGAATTTCATGCATATTTGATTTATTTAACATTTGCTGTGGAATATTAAGAGTTTCACTGTGTAGAGATCAGTTGTTTGTTGGTTTATTACAGCTTGTCATTTTCTTTCTTCTTCATAGTTTTACTCCATTACTTGATGATGTGCAAGTGTGACAATAAAACACAGGAGCATGGACGCTACTTCCTGACTCCCATGTCATTTTGAAAGGAGTTTGGCTGACTGTCTATTGTACACTAATATACACGTAGCGAGGACAGTACAACTGTCATAATCCTTGTTGTAAAATAGCCCATCCACTCTACCACCGTGTAGATCGGCTAGCTATTTACACACTTATGAAACAAGGTCAGGTAATATGGCATTACTTTATTCTTAATCTGCCCCGTGCAACTTTTGTTTACGATGCCTAAAAGGACAGCCAATTAATCACTAGCCGTTAATCACAGTTATTTGTGACAATTCACCCTTTGTCCCGCCCGTTGTCCCGCCCCTCTTCGCACCCATTGGTTGCTGTGTCTTGGTGGGACAAAAGTCCTTTCTCTCCATCCACTAACATTGAAATTCAGTTGCTTCTTCTTATTATTCTGTGTATTCAATTCTTATTTTAAACTTGGTTTAGGTAAAAATGAGCCTCTCAGGTGCACTAAAGTGACTGGGCATGTTTTTTAAATGTTTTTATTTCTCCAAAAATGATGTTTTATATACATTCAACATAAAAAAGGCGGACCCAGGGTGGGACAAGGCAGATAGAGCCTGCTGGTTGGTCAGTCAGGGACCAATCAGAAGGCTAACAAAGGGTGAATTAGTGGTGTAGTAAAATGTGATAATGATGACACAGTCCTGTCAGGGACCACCAGGTTATGATGATGGTAACCTCGCGTCACCAGGCTTTCCACCTCGGAGGAAAGCCTGGTATTGGTTTACAACGGGTCATGTGATCCGGGTCTAGGCGTGGCCTAAAGCGGCACAGACATAAAAAGGTAGACGCCTCTTCCGGCTCTCTGGTACCCGTCTCGCCTTGGTGGGCATTTTTGATTGACAGGCTTGGAATTCTTCTGTGTGCGGACAGACACGGAAGGTCGGTAGGCAGGTTTGAATGGAAAAGTCCCGGAAAAGACGCGTTGTGATTGGCCAGTAGAGTTTTTGAGTGACAGCCTGCCCTCGACACTTCCTCTTTTGAGCCCACCAAGGCGAGACGGGTCGCTCCAATCAACTGCAGCGGATGGACGAGGTATCTAGCTTTTTATATCTGTGTAAAGCGGCACCAGGCAGATGAAGCAGCGTCGCTGTGTTTTGGTTCTTCCTGTTTGTTTCCTCAATCCATATTAAAATGCTCCAGTAGTGAAGTCTTTCCTCAATCCATATTCAAATGCTCCAGTAGTGAAGTCTTTCTTGCCAGTCGCTGTGAGATGAACTAAAAGATGGATATACCAAACAGACCTTTCCGAAATAAGCAAAACTACCGCATCCGCAGAGCATTGATTCTAGTCATTTTCTCCATTAGATTTATTTTAACTTTATTAAGTGTGCCTGCATGCAATGGCAAAACACTTATTGTAATCCGCCATACTTAAGTAAGTAAGTAAGTAAGTAAGTACATAATGTCGCCACAAAATTTCGGCACGTAATAAGTGCCGCACGATTTACGCCACCGCCGCAATATATACATCAAAACGTGCGGCTCGGCCGGGAATGGGGTGCTATTACTTTTCTAAGAGAAAAGTTGTATCGTTTAATTGATATTAATTTATTAGTGAATTAATTTTACCCATTGACTTATAATGGGAATCGCAAAAACTCACATTCAATATTTTTTCTCTCGCAAACCATAGGGGCTACAGTTTCAAAACTTGGAGAGGAGATTTATAATGATATCAAGGATTAAATAAAAAATAATTTCGTCAGTTGGCCTCATGGTGGCGCTATAACAGTCCACTTTACCTTTCGGCCTGTAACTCTTGAACCGTGGGTCGGAAAATTAAAATTCCTTTTTCCCTGGATTCCTTGGATCATGACGCATCTCCTCATATAGGCCACGCCCATTTGCGTCAGGATAGATTTTCCGCCATTTTGAATTTTCTTCAAAACACACTTTTTGCTCCTTTTCCTACATATTTTCTCCAAATGTCACAAAAATCAATACACACGATCTATGGACTCATGCGATAAACATATTTAAACGATATTTTGATAGTCCATACCGTTCTTCCGTAACAGGGTTCCAAAGTTAGCGGGAGGAGCCCGTTTTGTAAGAAGTAGCCATAAATCACAAACGAAACATCCAGTCAACACCAAATTTTAACCACAAGTGGGGGGCGCTATACTGAACATATACCCAAAAGCATTTCCACTTCGACCCATAGGGGGCACCACAAACGCGCAAAACGTAACCGTTTCATGCCAAAACGTGTTTTTCAGGGGGAACGACCCTCTCAAAACGAAACACTAACACCAACCGCTACACAAGGTTGCACAGACTTAGCGAGCTGCAGGCACACTTAAAAATTCTTAGAAATTTTCTTTTCTAGTTCAGCTTTTATTACTCGGGATGGTAAAAAGATGAGGCAGACAAATCAAATGTATTTTGAGAAGTAATAAAAGTTGAAAAAAGTGAAAAGATTTAATCTAATGGAGAAAACAACTAGAATCAATGCTCTGTGGATGAACAGCAAGTAGTGGTGTGACTCAAAGGGATCTGGCGCCCTCTATCTTGCATTGCACTACTTTGTGCAAAAGGAGAATTAGGTAGGCCCTAAAATGATGCCCTTGAGCGTGGGGAATTATTTTGGGTTAAACGCTTTGTGGGGTGTGTAATTGGAAACGGTGGTAAATCAGCCAACAACCCACGACGCTCGAAGGGTAAATTGCTTTTCTACCACTTCTACCATATAAATGAAAGAAAGGTTATTTAGTTACAGTCAACTGCAACACAACAGTGGGCGGGATCCATGAGCCAACTCAAGGTTGTTGACTCATTTACCACTGTTTTAAGCCAATCAGAATCCAGTATCTGAACATGTGACCACAAAAAGTGGTAGAATAAGTCATTTAGAACTATTCATTTTAGTTTAGTTTTTATAAAGACAACTTTTCTCCATGGATACCCTCAGGTTTGGTCTTGCCGCTGCGTTGTCACGACTTGGGAACATTAGCCAAAAAATAGCAGATCTACAATCTCGCAACACGTCACAACGTGACTCATTGTGGGCTTGTAGATCTGCTACTTTTTGGTGAAGAGATTTTGGCATAGATTGAAAAAGGACACGCCAACAGTGCCACTCAGCAGGACTGTTTTATTAACTATAGGGGGACTAAGTAAGGGGTTAAACAGCTGTTTTATTAACTATAGAGGGTAAGTAAGGGGTTAAACGGATAGATTTCCAAATATAATCAAAGTATTCTGGTGGCAACCCTGGACTTGGGTCACGGCACCCATTTTGTGAACAGCAATCTCTCATCACAACGTACACAAATGATACTCTCAGTCATCTTTATCTTTAACTGAACTTAATAAATTCAGATGTCTCAGTCATCTTTATCTTTAACTGAACTTATACATTCAGATGTCTCAGTTAAAGATAAAGATGACTGAGACATCTGAATGTATAAACATTCAGATGTCTCAGTCATCTTTATCTTTAACTGAATGTATAAATTCAGATGTCTCAGTCATCTTTATCTTTAACTGAACTTATACATTCAGATGTCTCAGTCATCTTTATCTTTAAATTAACTTATACATCCAGACGTCTCAGTCATCTTTATCTTTAACTGAATGTATATGTTACAGTCATTTTGGGTAACTCAGTGAGACTGTGGTAAGAGCGCTCGTTTTGTAGTTCACTACACACCAATCACCACCAGATGGCGACGACAGCCCATAGACAGCCATTCACTAGTGCAGGCGCTGACGTCACTCGTTTGCGACTCTCTTTCTTTATTTACTAGCCTAGCTGGGCGGTGTTTAGCCATTAGCTTAGCCATTAGCTTAGCCATTAGCTTACTATGGGCGTTTATCGTGGGCTTGCCCAGGCCGTAAGGGACTTCTGAGGGACTTCAATAAATATAACGATTGCATTCACCACGGCTTCGTAACTCGCGCGGCGCTCCGCCGGCCGTGCGGCCCTGGCCCGCTCTTCGCGGCCACTCGCGCCTGCGGCGCTCGGGGGCGAAGAGCAGGACCAAGGTCTTCTAGGCAACACAGAAAGGGGGGGGGGGGGGGGGGGGACACTTTTTTCTTGTTTCCACATAAGGAAACATTTAATGAACATTAGCACATGGCTTGGGGTCAAATCTTTGGACGTGCATGGCGTGACTGGGTCTGTAAATGGCTCCACCGTCCCCTGGTGCGTCTCATCCTCGTCCTGAAGCCCCTTTGATTTGGAGTGCAGCTCCTCACACGTTGGTCACCGACCAACCTGGCAACCATACACACCAGGCCATGGTCCTGACCTTACAGCCTGCTAGCACACATGCAGTCTCTACTCCATAAAGCTCTTCCCCTGTGGTGCTACAGTACACAACATCCGCCCTAATAGGGGCTCAAAAAGGGACCAGCCAAAGTATAGCTGGGGTCTGAAGAACAGAATGTAAAAGCTTTTGGTTGCCATCCTGTCAGACCGTACAGGCCCGACAGCGTATATGGTGCGTATATAGGCTATGCGTATATACGGTGGGGTAGAGCTCGGGTAGAGAAACCGTTATTAGAGCACGAAGGGATCCCGAAGGGTTCCCAGTTCGAATCCGGGCTCCCCCTGAGTTAATGTCGAAGAGTCCTTGGGCAAGACTCTGAACCCCTAATTGCTCCCGGTGAGCAGTTTGGTGCCTTGCACGGTTTCCTCCACCACCGGTGTATGAATATGTGCGTGAATGGGTGAATGTAATGCACAATCTATGTAAAGCGCCTTGGATAAAAGCGCTATATAAATGCACCATTTACCATTTAGCGTAGAGGGAGGGGTTAAGTGTCCTGCTCAGTGACCCCTCTACCACTTGGCAAGGACCGGGAATCGAACCTGGGACACAATGCCTCCCACCCACGCTCCATATCTGCCATGGTTTATCTGTCTGTCGGGATCCACCTTAATGGGACATACAGTATAACCAACCGGTCTGCCAGAGCCCTGGTCATAGGAGTACTTTTAGCTGCCCATAAAGGCCACATGTTGTCTGTTGTTACCAGAAATCATCTTCTTCCCTATACTGTAGGTCTTATACTTTGACTTAGACCTGGAAAACATAAAAAATATACTTTCTTCTAATGTACTCTTACATAACTGTACATTAAAAACAATCAAAATCACATAAGGCCAACAAAAAACAAACAAAACACTAATTAACTCATCTAGTGCCATTTGCGTGATGTCACGCAATAAGTACTAGAGTACTTACAGTGCCGAATGCGTGATGTCGTGCAAAAAGTAATAAATTACTGTAACGTTGAGTACATTACCGAGTAGAATGGCCGGATGTCCGGAGACGAAAATCCGCGCTGATTTGTCATCATCACGGCTCCACGAGCACACAATAGTCATCCCATAACATTGAGGTGGACGGCCGATCTCATCTTTAATGTCCATTATCTCAAAACAACACTTTAGAAGCGAAGATGGAGGCAGATGCTCGCTTATATAACACATGTATAAACGCTCCATTGCAATCCAGCATGGCACCACGTAAACAATGATCGGTTCCGGCGCACGACCCGATGACGTCAGACTGGAAGTGATCACGCTGTGGCACTTCTGGCTTTCAAAATAAGAGAGTGCAAGCGGATGGAGCCTGCGTGAGGCACTCTGGACATCATTGCGACCGAAAATCGCGGGCACAAAATGAGTTAAATGGGAGCGTAGCGATATTACAACGTGACGTTTGTTCGGGTTGTGTTGTGTAACCTGCCGAAGCTGAATGCTAACCTGGTGAATGTTAACCTGGTGAATGCTACTATGCCTAAACCTAACCCTAACCATTACCCTAACCTCAGTAAAACTATTATGCCTAAACCTATTTTCATTGTAGTTCCATTAGTGAAGTGAATAATAAAAAATAAAAATAAATCATTTACTTTAACGATTCCTGATACTGATTCCCCGAATGTAACTTATCTTAAATGATGTAACTTTATTTTAATTAGGTCCACTCTACACTGTATTATTCTCTTTACCTTCCTGCCTGTTTGTCAGTTGCCTAAGTGCCGTAGCACATCATTTCCTGATGTGAGCGCGCAGTGATACATTTATAACATTGAGTTTGTTTCTCTTCCTTAAGCAGGGCGACAACAACATGCAGTCACCATAAGAGTGTTGAAACCATGCGCTGTGACCTACTGTAGGAAATCATCTGTTTCATTAGAGTGTTGACACCATGCGCTGTGACCTCCTGTAGGAAATCATCTGTTTCATAAGAGTGTTGACACCATGCGCTGTGACCTCCTGTAGGAAATCATCTGTTTCATTAGAGTGTTGACACCATGCGCTGTGACCTCCTGTAGGAAATCATCTGTTTCATTAGAGTGTTGACACCATGCACTGTGACCTCCTGTAGGAAATCATCTGTTTCTGGTGAGTTACGCTGTATTCTCATGAACATGTGAAAAACAGGCTTATTATAAGATTGATCAACCTTCATGCTGCTCTACGCTACAAAGTACCGTTAAACCACAGGAAGCAGCTGCACGCACAGAGCACAGGCTCAGCAGTTTAGCTTGAAATCAGTGGTGGAAAAAAAGTACTGTAATTCTTTACTTACTGTAAGTATCAATACTTCAATAAAGAAATAGCCTACTCTGTTACAAATAAAAGTCTGGAATTCAAAATATACTTGAGTAAAAGTACGAAAGTGTTGGCATCGAAATGTACTTGAAGTACCAAAAGTAAAAGTAAAAAAAAAAGAAAAAGTTTGAAAATAGCAGATGCGTCGCAATAAGATGTGAGTACTTTAAGAACATTTTGATACAAATACTTTTGTACTTTTACCCAAGTACATTTAGAATTTTGGACTTTTACTTGTAACGGAGTATTGATACTTTTAAGTGAAACATTTGAGTACTTTTTCCACCACTGCCAACATGGCGGTGCCTTTCATGCAGCCTGAACAGGAAAACAGAACTACAACCTGGTCTACAAAGTAGAGTCTTTAGAACTACAACCTGGTCTACAAAGTAGAGTCTTTAGAACTACAACCTGGTCTACAAAGTAGAGTCTTTAGAACTACAACCTGGTCTACCAAGTAGAGTCTTTAGAACTACAACCTGGTCTACAAAGTAGAGTCTTTAGAACTACAACCTGGTCTACAAAGTAGAGTCTTTAGAACTACAACCTGGTCTACAAAGTAGAGTCTTTAGAACTACAACCTGGTCTACAAAGTAGAGTCTTTAGCTCTTTGGTTTAGTTATCCATTATATGTTTGAGTCGTATGCAGAAGCATATCTCTAATGGTTACCTTACAGATTATAGAGAGATTTCTTTTGAATCAAGATTGCTTTATGTACATGAGTATAGGAAAGCCTCATGGAGGCTGTTGTGACGTTTTTCACTCAATACGTGTGAAACGTGTGGGCGTTCCATCAAACTAAACATAAACATTCACAGAAGAGAAATTTTAACTGCAATCACTTGTTCAACTAGACTCTAGGAGTCTCTGTTGTTATGGCATTTAACTTGTTCAACTAGACTCTAGGAGTCTCTGTTGTTAAGGCATTTAACTTGTTCAACTAGACTCTATGAGTCTCTGTTGTTATGGCATTTAACTTGTTCAACTAGACTCTAGGAGTCTCTGTTGTTATGGCATTTAACTTGTTCAACTAGACTCTAGGAGTCTCTGTTGTTAAGGCATTTAACTTGTTCAACTAGACTCTATGAGTCTCTGTTGTTATGGCATTTAACTTGTTCAACTAGACTCTAGGAGTCTCTGTTGTTATGGCATTTAACTTGTTCAACTAGACTCTAGGAGTCTCTGTTGTTATGGCATTTGGTGGTCTCTCCACATGTTTAACACCAAAAGCAGGGGTTGACACTAAGGTTGCACTTGCCCGTCGGACAGTCAATTTCTACTTGTCCAAAGAAGGTCATGCCTACTTGCCCGAAACCTAAATCGTGATGGGTTTAGCTTGAACACTTAATCATTTTTACTTTACTGTTCTGGGTCTGTTAGATATTGATCAATATCAACTCAATATTATCTCAACAGCAGTACAAATATTACCTATAGGTCATAGTTGTGTTTGACGTAATCACAATTATTTTGTCATAATCGTCATAATCGTTTCCATGTTGGAAAAATGTAAAGATATTTTCAGACATTTTCAAAAATATTGGAAATAGTTGATCTTCAAGCTCACAATGTGACGCGTTGAGCTTGTAGTTCGGCTATTTCCTCTACCAATGTTATTTTTTTAAGTATAAAGTTGTCAAATATGTCAGTAATTTCTTTGCATATTTAGGTTATGTGTCATATCTGCCATGTGCAACTTCAAAGCCTACAAGCCAAACAGAAATGCAATAACAGCAATTATTTGAGTGACAATTAATTGTCATGTAAAATGTCATAATGGTGACAGCCCTAGCCACAGGCAGTCGGGCAACCGTTAGTGTCAACCCCTGCCAAAAGTTAAATATTAGCTGACACTAATATTTTAAACACAATTAAATCCCATTTCCAGCGTTCACTTTAACATAAGCAGTCTAGCATGTCCCTGTTTCAGGCATCATGTTATGACCTGTGAAGCCCGTGCCAGATAAGCCACAGTATTCTGTTCTGGGTTCCATAGTTTGGTCAAAGACTTAACCCTTCCAAAAGCATAATAGGTCTTGGCTTAAATACTCCTAAAACAGAAACACCCCGTACCGGGTTGAGTGTAACTTTGAGTGTTCCTGTAAAGGCAGACACTAAATGCATCTGTTCTATTAATAGACACTGCGTGCACACACTCAACCATGGTACACAGAGAGGAAGCTGAAACCACAGGTCCCTTGAACAATTCAACTTGTAGAAAATGAGTTTTATTTTAAAATACAGGGTACAGCAATAGTATAACATAAAAAAAGGGAAAACATTCCCTCGTCCATCCATTCATCTGGGCTCCATTCAAATGGTCAAAACAACGGTATGTTCTGTGGACTGTAACAGACTCACTGATTGCTCTGGTTGTTTTTTCAACTCTGTGTGAAAGATGTTCCATGTGTACACTCTGAGAGTTACAGAGCTGTAAGGGTCCATTTGGTTCCATGTGTACACTCTCAGAGTTACAGAGCTGTAAGGGTCCATTTGGTTCCATTTGTACACTCTCAGAGTTACAGAGCTGTAAGGGTCCATTTGGTTCCATTTGTACACTCTCAGAGTTACAGACCTGTAAGGGTCCATTTGGTTCCATTTGTACACTCTCAGAGTTACAGACCTGTAAGGGTCCATTTGGTTCCATTTGCACACTCTCAGAGTTTTATTATTTCAAAACACACATTAGTCATAATTATATACATTTCGGCCATTTGAAAACAGTTGATCTACATAAGCTCACAATGCATCGCATTTTCAAAATAACATTTCAAAACACATCTATGCATTTGAAATGGGACATTTTGCACAATGAGTACTTTTACTTTTGGTTATTTAGGTACATTTTGATACCAATACTTTTGCACTTTTGAGTTGAACTGTTCCTTTAAGTAAAAGGTTGTAGCGTTTTCCTCCTGGATGCAGTGTGTTACTGTTCCTTTAAGTAAAAGGTTGTAGTGTTTTCCTCCTGGTGCAGTGTGTTACTGTTCTTTTAAGTAAAAGGTTGTAGTGTTTTCCTCCTGGTGCAGTGTGTTACTGTTCCTTTAAGTAAAAGGTTGTAGTGTTTTCCTCCTGGATGCAGTGTGTTACTGTTCCTTTAAGTAAAAGGTTGTAGTGTTTTCCTCCTGGTGCAGTGTGTTACTGTCCCTTTAAGTAAAAGGTTGTAGTGTTTTCCTCCTGGTGCAGTGTGTTACTGTCCCTTTAAGTAAAAGGTTGTAGTGTTTTCCTCCTGCATGCAGTGTGTTACTGTTCCTTTAAGTAAAAGGTTGGAGTGTTTTCTCCATCACTGCCATCAACCTCCTGGCTGCAGTTTGCCTCCCAGTTCAACCAATCAGCAGCTGGAATGACTTTGACCTTCCTTGGGTTCATGCAGGATGCTGACTTCATTAAGGCCTCTCCAGACGAGAAGAGTTTGCGTACAATCCCATTTCATCATTATTTCAACGGATCGTATGAGCATTTACACTACACGATCCTCTTTCTTGAAGATAATTGGGTTGTGTGTCCCGCTGTGCGCGTAAGACCGTTCACACTACAATAAATCTTCCCCGACAGCACTGTGGTGAAATCTGATGAGAGGAGAGTGAGAGGGGGGAGGGGGAGGGGAGGGACTCGAGGGAGGGAGAGAGAGAGGCTGCTGCGTCTCTGTGATGATGATCCAGCCAGGGAGGGTGGATCAAACCTTCTGTTAGTAAAATCCATCAAAAGTACTGTACAACACAGTGGAAAACTATTGTGACGTGATGGCAAGGTAACTCGTGTGGTTATAACAGGCTGCTGTATGTGCAATTCTTTGTGCATATTGTGCACAACTGATAATTACACCTTGTTACGTTAGCGTGCGCGCTGGGCTTCTTTCCACTTATCACAGATGCAATCTGTTCTTATTTTTAAAGTTAACTTAATATCTAGTCATGCAGAGGTCTCGCTTGCCAAAAAAATAACTGAATAGGCTAAAGTGGTCAGTGGGCACGAGTGAACTGTCGCACAGTAGCTTAGACAAATTCATATATAGGCTATGTTTTGGGTTTTACAAACCTACAACCTTTGTTTTTATATTTTGTCATGATGGCACAAGGATGGTGGTAACACTTTACAATAATGACCTGTTATAAATCATTAATAAACGTTTATAAGCAGTTTGTAGATGAGTAATAAACATGAACAAACCATTTATCTACATTTGTAAATGTTTACTAAATAATTTATAACCAATGCTAAAAATCACATCTAATGTGTAGGAATGCATTTACGAATGTCTGTTAAGGTGACCTCCATGTTTGTTCATGTTTAATATACGCTTTGTAGATGTTATCAAGAGCCCTAATGTAAAGTGAAGACTCACGGTCGCAAGTTACTATGAAAACCTCCACCGGCTGTCTGTCTGTCTGTCTGTCCGTCCCGTCCCATCACGTCATGTCACGTCACGTCACGTCACGTCATATTTTTGGCCCTACTCTTATCTCCGGCACCGTTGCCCCTATCCATGCCAAACTTTGCACACACTCCTTGGCTGCCAAACCACAATCTCTGCCCCTGATTTCTCATATGTCCCTCTTCTAGCGCCACCATGAGGTTGCTTATCTCCCAATTAGGGAGTCTTACTGATTATTTACATTTGTCTGTTAATGTGGCCTCCTTGTTTGTTCATGGTTATGCTTTGTAAAACATCCCTTAAACATCTATAAATCATTAGTAGATGTTATCAAGAGCCCTAATGTAAAGTGAAGACTGTTCATTATTTACAACTGTCTGTTAATGTGGCCTCCATGTTTGTTCATGTTTAGCAGTTTGGCAAGTTTGGCATGGATAGGGGAAACGGTGCCGGAGATAAGAGTAGGGTCAAAAGTGTAACGTGACGTGATGTGACATGACGGACAGACTGGCGGAGGGACTGACAGACAGCCGGTGGAGGTTTTCATAGTAACTTGTGACCGTGAGTCTTCACTTTACATTAGGGCTCTTGATAACATCTACAAAGCGTATATTAAACATGAACAAACATGGAGGTCACCTTAACAGACATTTTTAAATGAATCCCTACACATTAGATGTGATTTTAGCATTGGTTATAAATGATTTAATAAACATTTACGAATGTATATAAATGGTTTATACATGATTAGTTTACTACTTACTAATACCTTACTAATAACATGTAAATGATGTTTAAAACAGTTATAAATGTTTAGGCAAACATTTACAAATGTCAATTAACAGTTTGTTCATGTTTATTACTCATCTACAAACTGCTTATAAACGTTTATAAATGATTTATAACAGGTCATTATTGTAAAGTGCTACCGGATGGTTGGCTTGCGTGCAAAGGAAAATGATACATGAAAGAAGGAGAGCGTACCACCAACTTTCACCACTTAATCCATTGCTGTGACAGACAGCCCCTGTGCTTCCTTGTATAAAATCCACCCTGTTTTATTATCGTCAACTGGGACTGGGTCCAGCTTGGTTCAGAACCCCGGTTCTGTTTATCATAATATTATTATTATTATGAACATAACAGAAACACCAACCAAAGTCCCAGTGAACCCAAAACCCCGTACCGTACGCAGCGCTGAGGAGCAGCAGCTGTGTGAGTGACAAATTTGATTTGCGCTTCGCCGTATCACCGTATTGCGGTGTTGTTGCGTATCGAAAATAGCAGACATACAAGATCATAACGCTGCGCGTTGTGACGTGTTATGAGCTTGTAGCACTGACATTTCAACGCGCTACACCACCGTATGACGAAATGGCTGATGCAGCAGGCATCAGTGGAGGGGAGACAGACTTTATATACAGTCCCCCGGCCAGCAGCAAGGCGCCGGGGAATTAAACCAGTGACATTAAAAGTCAGATCATGATAAAAACTTTAAATGGTAGGTTCTAGTGGATGTTTATGAAAATATTATTAACTCTTTCTGTGCGAAAACCGAATAATCTCGGTTCTTTTTTTCCATTCCAATACTAATTTTTTAATCTATTTCGCTTACCCTGAGCTGCTAGTAGCGACGTGGGTGGTCCTGGCTCCTCCACCGCTTCCCAGCGAGCCATTCTACTTGTCCCGATGATTTATTCCATTGAAAATGGTTTAGAAAAAAGTTTAGAGCCCCCCCCAAAAAAACGCTGTTTCAGCAAGACGTATTAAGGATTACAAGAACCGACATTATTCGGTTCCTTTAGTAAAATGAATTAAATAATCGGAGGCATCAACGAAGCCCCGGTCTAATTTAGCATCCTAGCACAAGGCCGCGATTCTGTTTTCACGGCCCGTAATGGGAAGAAAAGGCCGCAGCACGCCGCCCACTCCAATAGAAAAACACATCTTTACAGAGGATTTTCTCCGGATTGTGTTCCGAGGCCAGCAGACAAGTTATTTTGGCGGCTGAATAACTTTAGATCGCTCTTCTAAAAAATTATATAGTCGATTGCTAACTGATAGCTAACTTCCTCCGGCTCGCTAGCATAGCACTCATTCGAGTGAAAAGCCAAGCCAGTTCAGGCTGGCGACCCGGATGTGATAGTGAATGCCTACGGGAGAATGGCTGGCACTCTAGCGGCACCTAGCGGCGCCCGGCAGCTATTGAGTTAATAAGCTTAAATTATTAAATAGCCTAACAGCATTTTTGATGCACAGTTGCCTGCCTTTATTGTGCACTGCACGGCACCAGATGTTTATTTTCAACTACAAGAGTTGTACCCTAACCTGACTCCACCAGATGGTGGCAGTAGTGCGTATACTGCATATACCGCACTGCTTTTACCATCTGGGCTTGCTCGGGCAGACCTGATGTAAGGGGCGGGACATTTTTTCAAGTTCTTTAGCAGGTGATTGGATGGGGCCGTCTGTCTATCACAGTCTGGGAGTGCCAACTCCAACCACTCATATTGGCCTGTTTGCATGACGTTACACCCAGAATCCGCCCCCTGGATTTCCACGTGGTCTGCAGTCAGACTATTGGCTCTGAGCCGCTCAGAGCCCGCCCGTAGCTGCCGCTGATTGGTCCGGCCCGGGACTTTACGAGTGATATCAACTCTCCCTGAGCAGGTTCAGATGGTAAAGTAGGGCGGTACACACTACTGCCACCATCTGGTGGAGTCAGGTTAGTTGTACCCCGCTGTGCGCTGATTTTTAAACATGTCAGATAATTATTTTCTACTGTCGAGAGAGTTGTAAAAAGGGTTGTAAAAAGGGTTGTAAAAAGCCTATTAACATAATCGCCAGGCATTTCACACTACGCAAGAAAAAGTGTGCATTATGAGCGATCTTGGGCTGTTCCTTATCAAGGTCATAAATTCCTCAAATGCCACAACATCGTGCACAAAGTCTCACCATGTGGAGAGGCCTTTAGTTGGCCTCATTTCCATGCTTCTGATCCCAATGAAAAGAGACACCTTGTGGGTGAAATGTGGCATTGCAGCCTGTGTGGTAAAACAGCAGCATGATTAACATTACAGATTCATCTACAACAAAAGATTAGTGAATAAAAATGTATATTAACCCATTTAGGCATAACCTATAGTTAGGCCTAAATCAGAAATTAGCCTACAAAAACAAATATGTTGCTACATACTGTACATGTACTGTAAGTCCCTCCCATACACTAAAATGTGTTCCCGGAACCAAATGGACCCTTACAGGTCTGTACTCTGTAACTCTGAGAGTGTACAAATGGAACCAAATGGACCCTTACAGCTCTGTAACTCTGAGAGTGTACAAATGGAACCAAATGGACCTTTACGGGTCTGTGACTCTGAGAGTGTACAAATGGAACCAAATAGACCCTTACGGGTCTGTGACCATGATAGTGTACAAATGGAACCAAATGGACCCTTACGGGTCTAGCCTGATTTCAGACTCTGCGCTGGAGCTTAAGAGTCTGAGCCTGAGCCATTGTGTTGAGATTTCAAAGGGGAGGGGATTTAAAATTTGAAATTCCCAATCACAAGCGATCTGGTGGGAGGGTTGTGTTTGACTTTTCCACACAAAACAATCCCTCCTCCCCCTCCCCTCAATGACATGCACCCAACAGGTCAGTGTCTTTGATGTTTCACTGATTAGAGAGAATCACTAACGAGCTACTCGACACTTGTATGGCTCAATCAATGCTTGCAGTTCGGAGTCCTTTTGAAGTTCAAAGGGAGCAATTAAGAACTCTGGTGAGCCACGCAGCCACCCCTCCCTCCACTGTTTCTGTAGATTTTTTTCCGTCTTGCTTTGAATTCATTGGTCGGTTCGCCAAGATACGGCTTTGAACCGAATCAAGAGACTCGTCATATGACATATCCAGACCAAGAGATGCAGTTCACTCAGAGAGTGGGCGGGTCTATTGGCTGGAGCCAGGCTATTACGGGTCCATATTGTTCCATTTGGTGCAGCTTGAAATTAAACAATGTGTGAACCACTGATATAGACAGCATATGATACATGTCTGATATGTGCATCTATAAAAATCTCCATATTCACACTAACCATACACGTGTTTGAATGTTTGATTACAGTCTGTTACATCATTTGTTTTCTTCTTGTCACATGACAGATACAAGATGTGGAAGAAGATAAAAGAAAAGATGAACAGTAAGCATGCAGAGACTGCCTCATCTTCAGGTTAACATGATTGATATGATAATAATATTGTCCCAATTATTTACACTTTTGAGATCATTTATGGCCATTGCTCTTGTATTTCCAGGTCCCAGTAAAAAAGCCTCAGAGATGAGAATTATACTTCTGGGACATAAAATGTCAGGGAAGAGTTCATCAGGAAACACCGTCTTGGGTTCAGAGCAGTTTAGTTTAGAGAGAGCAGGTCAGTGTGAGAAGAGACAGGGAGACGTAGCGGGGAGACTTGTTACTGTTGTTGACACTCCAGGATGGTATTCTGTTCACTCTCTTACGGACACCTCTGAGCTGATCAAACAGCAGATAGTTCTTAGTCCATCTCTGTGTCCTCCAGGACCACATGCTTTCCTCCTGAATATGAGAGCAGACGAGTCACGCACAGGTGATGAGTGTAAAAACATAGAGGATCATATGAAGCTTCTTGGTCCCACAGTGTGGAGTCACACTATGATCCTGTTCAACAGGGCAGACCTTCTAGGAAGTAAATCCATTGAGCAGTACATTGAGAGTGAAGGAGAGGGCCTGCAGAGGCTTCTAGAGAAATGTGGTAACAGATACCATGTCTTCAACAATAAGAACAGGGTTGATGACAGTCAGGTCAGAGATCTTCTGCAGAAGATAGAGGAGATGGGAGGAGATAAAGGAGGCTGTTTTGAGATAGACAGAGCAGTGTTAGAGGAGACTGAGAAGAAAAGGAGAACACAGGATGAGGGAGCAACACGACGACAGATGAAGGTGAAGAAAGAACGAGAGAGCATCAGGTCAAGGATGGGTATGTAATTAATTCATGTATCTGTCACTAACATACTTCTCAATACACAGACACAGCGTGATGTTTTAATCATTGATCACCATAAAATAATCAAACACATCAACACATTTACAGTAGACATTTGTGACATTTACAGAACACATTTGCGTTTTCTACGTGCTAAAAGTGAAATTTGAGAGCTTTTTAGCCATGCATTGAGAGTGAATGGAGAGACAAATATCACTATTCTCTGTTGACCACTCACAGCACAGGAGTGGTCAACTGATAAACGTTTCAGCAGTGCAAGCTGCCTCCATCAGGGTTAAGACTGACATTTTTTAAAAGTAGTTAAATTACACATGTGTGGTTGATAAATACCTGTTTAATTGTTACCTGTTCTCACAGACACACACTGACCACTGACCAATCAAATATATCCATCCATCAGTCAATAATGAGTGTAAATAATTAATGATGAAAGTATAAAAAAGATGAATCAATAACAAAAATAAATGTATGATGAAGTAGGATGTTGATTTAGAAAAGATCTAGGAATTTTAAACATGGAGATGTTTCTGCCTGACAGCAATGATATACAATGTGTTTTATTAATAAATACACATAATTAACAAATAGATTGTAAAGATCAATGATATACAATGTGTTTTATTTACTAAATACATCAAATAAACAAGTAGATTGTACAGATCAGAAATTCTATTTATTTACGTGAAGCTTTTGAAAAATCTGAAATATGAGGTATTTTTCTTTTTGCACTGCTTCTCGTGTTCATGTCAAGGACCCCCATATTGATCCACAGAACCCCAAGTGAAAACATATTGTGCCAGGGACCACCGAAAGAGAAGATTTGTCATGTGATCTACAAGCTCACAATGTGTCGCTTCGTGACGTGTTGTGAGCTTGTAGATCGGCTACTTTGAATATGAATTCTTAAATGCTTAACAACCATAGAGTTATATATAATATAGAGAAAGGACAGCCCCGCCCCCAGCTATTCGTTTCAATGCAAGTTGCTCAGTGGCGTTTTGAAGCACCCGGAAGAAGCAGCATCCAGGTGCATTGTGGGGGAAATTGGCACATCTGGATGTGCCAAAATGTGTTACGTCGAGAGGTAATTACGTCACGAACGTGACGAATGACGAACGACGTCCATTGAACCCCATGGCAGACCTCAGTGTTGTGCTCTTTTGCTTGTGCATGTATTTTTCACCCAGTCTGCAGTTCCAGCTTTGGCCAGTAGGGCCAAAGCTTCAATATTTACAAGCCGTTCTGGGGGCTTGTTAACAACACATATTGGGGGGTCTCCTGGCACAGAATATTGTCAGATGGGGGTCTGTGGACAAATACATATTAATTTGGGGGTTCTTGCGCTGGTCTTCCGCCTCGTCCGCCGCACCGATACGCAGCTGTTTTATTTTTCCAGCGTTTCTGAACGGTGAAAATGTTCTTCCCACCGGTGGAAATGGATGCACCGTGCAGCAACACGGCATCCAGTTGGTTTTACCGCACGACACTTCACCCACGTCAATACTGTGACGCTGTGTACGGTGTGTGTTCCCCTTAAATATTGACAATTTTGTCAACAAATAAAAACTGCACTAAGGGCGTGTTCACACCAGGGTTATTTGGTCCGCTTAAAAGGGACCATGGTCCTCTTTCTCCTTTGGTCCGCTGGTGTGAACGTGCAAAGTTACCATGGTCCCTTTGTTTGGTCCGGACCATGGTCCTCTTGAAAAGGCAGGACTCGGTCCCCTTCCAAACGGACCATGGTCCGGTCCTCTGCCGGTGTGAACGGAGCCGGACTTTATAGAGGACCAAACATGGGTCTGATCAGCCTACAGTACATTCTGCATTGTGTGTTGTTCATATGGAAAAAAATAATAAACGACTACTCGTGAAGCAATTGTAACTTCGGCTACAAGAGACTACACTCATCAATCTTTGTTTTGCAGTTGTGAAGCTGGATTAATAATTAGTTCTAAAAGCATGAATTTCTTACGGGAATCATTATTGATATGACCCGACCGCTGATATTTCTTCATGACCTGCAGTAGGCTACACGTTAATAATTGTATCATCTCCTCTCCCTGTGAGCCGGCGCTGCGGTGTCTTGTTAGCTACATGGAAACTGGTGACCCATCGTGTGCGGTGACTCCAGGGGTCGCTCTCCGAACACGGTGATCATTGTTTGTTTTGACACAAATACAGTCACAAATAAAAGTAAGGTCACCATCTTGTGTATAACACAGGAGGAGAAGGAGGCGCGCTGTGCGCACAACTTCCATCCAAACGACCACAACACAGAAATGTCAAACTTGGCTTTTCTTTCGAGGCTATTAGAATTTTCGCTCTATTTTCGCGCTCTCGCTGTTCCCCTAAGGACAGGCGTCCATGAGTCAGACTTTTCACATTGTTGTTGGGACGGCAGTAATGTCCATAGTCATCTTGTGCGGTGCGCAAAAATAACTGATTTGCAAGCTTATAATAACACTGTCTGATAGTAGCCTTACAGTATAGGATTCCTTAGCACGGCTGTTATGTTTCAGGGATAAATTAATCCTGTGGTTAAAAAGGACAGATCTCCAAGCTAGTATCCTGTTAGATATGTTCTTTTTAAGCATGCGCCACCGCATATAAAGGCTCACACGCATATAGCCTATGCTAGATTCAACATTTGGGACAATTGGGACTTGGGAGTAGGACTATGCATTATTTTTATTGTTTTTATTTAGGTTATTTATTCATTTAGCTTCACATTTCCAACCTGATAATGATAGGAAATATCGTTATGGACCCGTTGCTTGCTTGTAAAGAAAGAAAGAGACAGAGAGATTATTTGATGTGGAAAACGGTGACGCTTATTATGTTTTTATTTGGCCACGCGTTCTTGGGCTATTTATTGTTAATGAATCAAGTAGGCTTAATAGCTTATATATCCACAAGTTTCCCCGGGAGTTTACTGGAGACTATCAGGACCAAACTTCCGGGTTTAACAGCAGACATACAAGCTCACGTTGCGTCGCAGATGCAACCCGTTGTGAGCTTGTATATCGGTGGCGGAAGCTCGGTGCAGACGTCTGCGCAATGCACTATGGGGCGTTGGAAACTCGTGGATATATATTTGTTTATTTTTTGAGCGAGAGAGAGAGAGAGAGAGAGAGAGAGAGAGAGAGTCGTCCATCGCTAATTGCTGCCTGAAATGCGTGAGTTTCGCTTCTTTAAAAAGCGTCTGTGATTAATAACACAAAATGACTTGGCAGTGAAGTAATTTTCCATAGGAATCGCCTATTCTGTCAATAGATCAACAGCCGCCTGTATGACCACATATTTGGTTCTTTTAACAAATGTCCCGTGTGAACGCTAACCGGACCAAATTCAAAATGCAACAATGTAAACATTTGGTCCCTGATCCGGACCTTCTAAGCAGACTTTGGGTGAGAACGGGACCTAAAATGTCAGGGAGGGACTAGTGGAGAAGAGATTCAGTAGAACTAAAAGTCATTTCATGTTTGGTTGCGCTGGGTTGTTGTGCTCTGAAAATAGCAGATCTACAAGCTCACAATGTGTTGAACTGCAACGCATTGTGAGATTGTAGATCGGCTATTTTCAGTATGTAAATAAAGTGTAAAATCAGCCATTACGACGCCATCAAGGCCTGCCAAAATACATATTTTCAGCTAAATTAACTGTAGCCCAAAGTCACTTATAATAAGCAGACATGGCAACACTGACTGAACACAATGCACCCTAACACAAAAAACATCTTACATGTATGTACACACACGCACGCACGCACGCACGCACGCACGCACGCACGCACGCATGCACACGCATGCACGCACGCACGCGCGCGCACGCACGCCACACAAACCGCACACACCACACACACCACACACACCACACACCACACACAACACACACACACACACACACACACACACACACACACACACACACACACACACACACACACACACACACACACTAACAGATACATGTTGAATGTATTCTTTCTTATATTTCAGGTGATGACCTCCATCTGTCAGAGATGAGAATTATACTTCTGGGGTATCAAACAAATTCAGGGATGAAGAGTAAATCAGGAAACACAGTCCTGGGTTCAGAGCAGTTTAGTTCAGGGGAAACAGCTCAGTGTGAGAAGAGACAGGGAGACGTAGCAGGGAGACGCCTCACTGTGGTTAACACTCCAGGATGGTTTGCTGTTGACCCTCTAAACAGAACATCTGAGCTGATCAAACAGCAGATAGTTCTTAGTGCATCTCTGTGTCCTCCAGGACCACATGCTCCCCTCCTGGTTATACCAGCTGATAAGTCACCTCCAGCTGATTGGTGTAAAAACATAGAGGATCACATGCAGCTTCTTGGTCCCACAGTGTGGAGTCACACTATGATCCTGTTCACCAATGTATACTATCTAGGAGGTAAATCCATTGAGCATTACATTGAGAGTGAAGGAGAGGGCCTGCAGAGGCTTGTAGAGAAATGTGGCAACAGATATCATGTCTTAGACAGTAAGAACAGGGGTGATGACACTCAGGTCACAGAGCTTCTGCAGAAGATAGAGGAGATGGTGGCAGGAAATGGAGGTCCAGCAACACTAACACCTGACAGTGAGTATTTAACTGTATTATCTTACATAATGCTAACATGCTAACAATTGTATTATTTTAAATGTAAGGCAACAAGTAAATATGCTCCTGCTCAAATATTACTACACTTAACTCATCTAGTGCCAAAACCGAAAATGTTCGGTTTTTTAAAACGTATTAAGAAATGCCAAAACCGAAAATGTTCGTTTTTTTTTTTTTTTCTTTTTTTTTGGAAAAATCACATTTTGATCTTTAATCTGACAAAGATCCGTTGTTTTGCGATGTTGTCCATGTGCCTAGGACATCCAGTGAGCAAGTGATCACTTAGAATCCTCTATAAAATCAAGGATAACTGCCCATTTCTCTGCCTTTTATTGTATATTATACAAATGTATGGTTGATTTCTGTGGTGCACGCAGCACAGCACGGCTTTCGGCTCTGACAGCCAGAGGTGTCAATTGGGTATGAGAGGTGTCAATTGGGTATGGCAAGTTATGGCAGCTGCCATCCCTTGGCTACAGGGGAAATAATAAAATGTACTTTTCATTGTGTCTGTTGCTAAGGTATGGCAACATGACTGTTGTCTTGCATGCGCGTGAGGGCACGCGACCGTGCATGCAAGACACCAGTCATGTTGCCATACCTTAGCTTTTGCTGAACTGACGCCACTGCTGGCAGCAGCCCCCACCCCTGGGCACTGCGTGTGAACTCAGATTGCTTGTTGAAGAACCAAGGCGTCGTGGTCGCGTTCGCCGGTCACTGAGGTTAGGGTTGGGCCAACTTGGGGGTTAGGGTTAGTTTTATGTGTCGGAATACCTGCCCGTAGTTGGCTGCGGACCCCCGGAATTTTGCTCGTCTGTGGATTTCACGATCAGCTCGGATATCATCTACGCTACGGCCGTTGAAGCTGGTTCCTCCCGCATGCATATGGATACAGGACAGGTACACTACTAACACAAGTGGGTTTCTAACTGACTGAATGTAGAAGGAGGAGGATGGATCGCACAGTGGCAAGAGTTGATGTTTTCTTTATTGTTCCATTTGCATGGATGAGAAACAAACGTTTCGACTGTAAGCCTTCTTCAGTGTGTGCTTCTTCACTGTGTGCGATCCATTCTCCTCCTACATGTTGATCTAAAGGGAGCGCGGTGGTAACCAAAAAGTTTACTAACTGACTGAATAGCATAATAATCATTGTAGCACAGCACTGCACGCTGTTATCGCTAACGCTATGGACCAGAGCTATTGAGACTATTGATCCTGTTGAATTCAATCGCACGTTTTTTTTATACAAACTTGTATAAAAACCGCATGGTTGACGAGGGTCAAGTATCGCGTCAACCTAGCTATTCTTTTTCTTCTAACTGTATTAGACAATGACTATAGACTATGAAGGTGATGACATTCATTCAAAGACAAAATAGATTGTTTGTCATGAGCCTGAGGAGGAGGACATAGGTTGTCCTGAGACGTAATATGTTCATCTGACTGCCAGGTGGCAGCATCGTTGTTTTTTTGCTTTTGTTGTTTTTTGTTTGGTTCAGATTGGATTACACTTCTCAAGGCATGAACATGCAGGCTGTATATGCCGATCATTATATATATTTTTTTGAATAGGGGGCAGGTATTTATAAGAATTTATTCTTCTGCTTGCTCCTTTTCGTTCATGTGTGTGTACTGTAAAATATTGAAATTCTGAGTATAAATATAATATAACTGTAATGTACACTACATGTGCGAAACAACAATAAATGAAATGAAATGAAATGTTCAAACCCCTAGCCTACGTGGTTCACCCGTGGCTGGCAGGGGGGTTTGATTGATTGATTGATTGAAGACTTTATTAGAAGTTTGCATAGGAAAAGGTACAGTTTCATGACGGTACAGTTCACTGGTGATCCATGAAAAGCCTAAGCTTATTTCCACTGGAAACCATTGAAGTATCTCATATAACATTGAATGACAGACAAATAGAACACAGGGGAACGTGAAATGATCCGTTCACTGAAATGAACGAGATTGCCTATCACTAACACAACGTGAGCTTGTAGATCTGCTATTTTGGCTTTGTCAGAACTAAGTAGCAGGGGCGGCATAGCTCAGGGGTGGAGAAACCGTTATTAGAACACGAAGGGTTCCCGAAGGGTTCCCAGTTCGAATCCGGGTTCCCCCTGAGTTAATGTCGAAGAGTCCTTGGGCAAGACTCTGAACCCCTAGTTGCTCCTGGTTTTGATTGATTGATTGAAGACTTTATTTGAAGTTTGCCTTGAGTAGGTTGGGCCTTCACTGCCTTGCATGGTTTCCTCTGCCACCGGTGTATGAATGTGTGCGTGAATGGGTGAATGTAATGCACAATCTATATAAAAGCGCTTTGGATAAAATCGCTATATAAATGCACCATTTACCATTTAGTAGCCTCGCGCAACGCGTTGTGAGCTTGTAGAAAATATCATTGATCAATCTTGTAAAATAGCCGATCTACAAGCTCACAACGCGCCGCGACGCGTTGTGAGCTTGTAGACCTGAAAATGGTAAAGGCAGCCCCAGCCTTGAAGCCTCAAAAGTCTAGTATCTCCCCCAGATCACAAAAGATGTCTCTTTGGTCTAGTGGTTAAGTTATTGGACTTTCGCGTGGGAGACCCGGGTACGAAGCCGGGTGGGGAAGTTCAGATCATCTCCGTTACATATATATATATATATATATATACAGGGTGCACTTTTCGAACAAATGGTATAATTTTTCTTTTCCTCAAAATGCATTTACACTCAGCAACCACTGTTATTCATACACTGAATTCTCAAAGCCCAGATAGGAAGAGGTGCAGCAGTTTTTACTATTGTGAAATAAATGCAAATGTCTGTTCTGCTCTCTTTGCCATCCAAGCTCACAAGAGCTTGGAGCTCAAGAAGGGTTCAGGACTGGCCCAGGCAAGGCCAGTCTAATAAGATAATTGTTTTACCAGACTCGAACTTATGACCTTCGATATGAGAGGCAAGGAATCTATCAACTGAGCTAATGAGTCATAAATATGTGATTCTAACATGTAATAGATATACACAGATCTGCATTATTTGTGTTTTATATATGACGTGAATGACTAAAACTCAAACTAAGTGAGATAAACCATGATGTTGTCTTTCTTGGGTTCACTGATGCTCAGCAATTCCCATTATACAATTGGTATAATTATAGTTTCACCAGACTTGAACCCACAACCTCCCGTATCAGAGGTGAGTGCACTATCGACTGAGCTAGTCTGTCATAAATATGAAACTGTAATATGTAATACATGCACACGAAGATCTGCATCATGTGTGTTCATATATGACATGTCACTTAGACATGTGAATGGTTTCCTGGCTTGTGTGGTTGGTCGTATGTATATCAAACAAGCCCGACAACCATTATTGGGTTCAAATCTCAACAATGAAAATATATCAATATTATATAGTGCTTTTCTGAGAACCCAACATCGCTATACAAATGTTTGTCGTAGCTACATTTTGCAATGTTGGTGCATTCACCAGCAGATAATTTCTCTCTCTCGCATTCTCAGAGTCCAACTTTACTAAGACAATGTCAAGTTCGAGTTCATGTAGCTACATTGGTAGATACATGAACTATAGGTCGCAAGGTTATGAGTTCAAATCTGGTCTGAAAATAACACAGTTCAATATTCTTAGTGCTAAATTAGTGGTAAATTGATGGTTTATTTGAACAGTACAGAGGATAAAATATATGTGTCATGTCAGGGTGAGATGGAGGCCCTACAGGAGATGAAAAAAAGCATATTTCTCTCAAGAGTTGAAAGTATATTGTGTGTGTGTGTGTGTGTGTGTGTGTGTGTGTGTGTGTGTGTGTGTGTGTGTGTGTGTGTGTGTGTGTGTGTGTGTGTGTGTGTGTGTGTGTGTGTGTGTGTGTGTGTTGGTAAATGTGGTTTAACGGGACAATTGGCCTGAATACACACCACACTAACAGGACATTTTGGATTAGCAGGACAGGACTGGTGTCCTGCTAATTCATGGACAATTCTGAAATAGCAGAAGTGTTTCTATTGGTCTAGAGAGCCCAAATCCACCTTTTTTTTTTGATGTCCTGTTAATACACATACACCCGACTTTTTTGTGTCTGAACAGCGCCCCCATAGGTTGTGTAATGCTACTGCATGTTCATACACAAGCTCATGAATATTCACACACAGTGTATGTTTTGAAGCACCTGATTGGCTGGGTGTCAGAGTCCTGTTAATGCACATACATGTTTTTATGAACATTTCAATGACATAGCATTTTGGGTGAATAACGTTAGTCATAAACACTCTTCAGGGGTCTGCCATTATAATAGCAACACCACAGGCCCCATGTGGCCCCCAGGGGCCCCTTGCTGCCATAAGCACACCGTTGCTCCGATCCACACTAAACTTGGCACACACACCGTTCAGGGGTCTGCCATTATAATAGCAACACAAGGGGCCCAATGTGGCCCCCGGGTGCCCCTGGCTGACACAGGCACACCGTTGCTCCGATCCGCACTAAACTTGATTGCACAAACACCGTTCAGGGGTCGGCCATTATAATAGCAACACAAGGGGCCCCATGTGGCCCCCAGGGGCCCCTGGCTGCCACAGGCACACCGTTGCTCTGATCCACACTAAACTTGATTGTACAAACACCGTTCTGGGGGTCTGCCATTATAATAGCAACACCACAGGCCCCACGTGGCCCCCAGGGGCCCCTGGCTGCCACAGGCATACCGTTGCTCCGATCCACACTAAACTTGGCACAAACACCGTTCAGGGGTCTACCATTATAATAGCAACACAAGGGGCCCAATGTGGCCCCCGGGTGCCCCTGGCTGACACAGGCACACCGTTGCTCCGATCCGCACTAAACTTGATTGCACAAACACCGTTCAGGGGTCGGCCATTATAATAGCAACACAAGGGGCCCAATGTGGCCCCCAGGGGCCCCTGGCTGCCACAGGCATACCATTGCTCCGATCCACACTAAACTTGATTGAACAAACACCGTTCAGGGGTCGGCCATTATAATAGCAACACAAGGGGCCCAATGTGGCTCCCAGGGGCCCCTGGCTGCCACAGGCACACCGTTGCTCCAATCCACACTAAACTTGGCATAAACACTGTTCAGGGGTCTACCATGTTGGTGGTTTGCCACACCATGGGCCTGCAACATGATTTGCATAACATACAGACAATGTTTCTTAATTATACAAATTTAACCAGATATTGCAATTGTTGTATTGTTATTTTGTGTAATAATTAATCAAAACGTCCCAAAAAATCACGTTTATATTAATGTCCATTTTCCAAGTTTGCCAACATTTTAGCTCACTCCAAGGAGGCTATGCATATTTTACAAACCACTCATCCAATTGACTGTACATTTTGTGGTTCTTACATGTTTCTATTTTTTATTAATGAATTGCATTTGTTTTCTTAATGAAAATCTTGGCCGGATTTAAAAGGCATTTTTAGAATCGGCCCCAGGCCTAAATGGATTAATGCAGTGGTTCTCAACCTTTTCAGGACACAACCCCCTAAATTAATAATAATAGCAGATCTACATGCTCATGAGGATGTAGATTGGCTATTTTCACAATTTCTGCATAATATTTGTCAATTTGGCCAATGTTTAATTTAAACTGTCACTCTAGAGGTATTAGAAAGTACTTAAACTGTCACTTTAAAAATGTGTAGCTATACAAGTGATGACCATGGTAATCAAATGGCTATTCGCATAACAGGTTTACCAGGCAGGCAGTGAGTGGTGGGCTTGCACATACCCCCCTATTCATATGGATAGGCTACTTTAACACCTACTGTAGGTTTCCAGCGGTGACTGTATGTGCATTGTGCGTGTCTCAGGCTACCTGGCTCCATTACTGTGATAGATGAGATTTGTTCAAAGCAAACTTTTAGTTAGCACGCACACATCTAAAGGCGCTCGTGCATGTGACGTCAATAAATGACCGTCCGCCCTGAAAAGAAAACCCCAAAGCACCACTGGTAGCAGCTCTGCACAGTCATGTATGCTGATCAGCGTAGCTCCTATATACAGTATCACATGACCACATCATGACCATGACATCATGTACAGTACATATGAGTTTAAGTTAACTCCGACATACAGGAGTAGGCAGGCACCCAGGCACCATTTTTACCCTTGGGTAAAAATGCTAATTAAGTTCAAGCCTACAGATCATTTTGGTCACTTTATCATCTAATCAGGCTTTTATGAACACCCTGAACAGTTTTTAATATTTATATATTTGATGTAAATGTTATCTTTCCCCCCAGACTCAGGGCCTCTCCACATACACACCCATTGTAACTTCAAACTTCATTAAAAACACACACTATTTTTTTCTGGTGACTCATACTACCCTCCTAATACGTGAGCAGGCCGTGTTTTCTCAATAACCCTTTTCATTTATTTTTAATAATTCTTTGGGAAAATTTGAAAAATTAAAATTATTACAAATAAATGAAAAATTGTATCGAAAAAAAACATGGCCTGCTCATGTATTAGGAGGGTAGTATGAGTCACCAGAAAAAAATATAATGGAGTTTGAAGTTACAATGGGTGTGTGTGGGAAGAGGCCCTGAGCCTGGGGAGGCAGACCCATGCAAGGCAGAGTTTTTTTAAATGGAATATCCCTTTAAATCCCGATACTGATTCTAGAATTATTCCTCTACACAGTATTACACAGTATAGGCAAAATTCTTGTGTTACGAATTGTGTGTACATCTTGTAGATCAGTGACTTCACTCACTAGCCTTCAGATACAGTATATGACACCAAAGTAGCTTACTACAATTCTAAGGTCAAATTATTCTAAATAAGCTTGTGACCTTGACCTTTTATCACTGAACTGTACTGTCTGTACTGTACTGTCTGTACTTTTACTGTACTGTAAAAACAGTGCAGTAAAAGTTTGTTTATCGGTGATGACACTGATTGACAAATTGTAGCATTCCCTGTGGGATCATAAAGCACCAAATAGAGTGTCTCGTTTGGCTTGAATAAAGCATAGCCTTATTAGCCTACTACCAAGGTTGTCCCGAATATGCCATTTCCTCATATGTGACACAATGTTACTATAGTCCGGCCAGTTTGTGCAGTATTTTGATGGAATCGCGCACTTTTTTGCCTGAAATGCTCGGACTACAATCAGTCTAACCTGCTTGATTCCTCCAGACTCAAATCTAATCCTCATCTCCTTGCTTGAGGGAGCAGGGATTTAAAGTTCCTTGAAGTACACAAGTTCCTTGAAGTACACAATAAAGAGGAGCTCAAGTGGGACACAACGCACGTGAGGATAAAGAATTTGCAACTATATTGCTTTTATCGCCTGAAGAGGTTCGGAGTCTAGGCTACTGCATCCTCAGGCTGGACTACAATAGCTCCATTGAGAGTGTTCTGTCACACCTGGATTCGCCCACGAGAATTATTAAAGTTATATCACTGGATTGATCCAGACAGACAAACAGTCTTTTAATTACATAAAAGAAAATAATGTGTGAATTAAATCAAACAAGCCACCTGTCCTGTTCTCTGATTGGCTGTAGCACGTCTCTACTCTCAGTGCTGTCACAACCCATGTTAGGCTTTTAGGTTATAGGACGGCAAAAGGATCATCTGGGCTAGCATGTTGCATTGTGAACCGGGCTTAAGAAATCTGTTATACAATCCGGGATGAGGTGCGCGTGTGCGTGGGTGCATCCGGCAGTGGTAGGTCACGTCAGACAGTGGGTAGGTAGGAGTCTATGGCATCTCAGTGATGTCATGATGACTCAGACATGCAACAAATCGGTCATATATCTGCACAAAAAGGGGTAAATTGCCCCCATTGATTACGGAAGGGTACTTTAGAAATCTGAAGATACCCTTACACTTAAACCTTATGCTGTATGTTTACTGTTCAGAGAGAAAGCAATGGTGCACAGTCATTTAGATAATCATCTGGGGACCCCCTCCCCAAAATAATTCCCTGACCCAGAGGTTGAGAACCACTGCTTTAACTAACCAGAACAAAAAAATAAGCCATGTGCATAGATTACACAGATTATGAGTTCCATTTGGTTCCATTTGTATATAGTCACTAGTAAGACTACCCTAAGCATAAAGTAACACGTAGGATTTACTTTCACACATATTCACAGTATTTAAAGCCTTGCCTTGTACAGACTGCATACAAACAAACCAACTGACTGTGGGGGGAGGGGCAGCTTCTCACTCACACAGTTTTGAGTGAGTGCAGTGAGGGAGATGGGGGATGGGGGATGGGCAGGCAGCACAGGTGAATTTGATCAGTGGCTGATTGCATTGCAAGCTAGTAATCAGCAAGTGGGCTACAGTGGAAAGAATGAGTGAAAGGGTTTCCCTGCACAAGGTGAAATCTTTGAAAAGAGTGGAGGAGAGCTTAACTCAAATTGGTTAACAATCGGCAGACAAACAGGCAGGCAGGCAGGCAGGCAGGCAGGCAGGCAGGCAGGCAGGCAGACAGACAGACAGACAGACAGACAGACAGACAGACAGACAGATAATGTTAATTTAACCTTGCATCATGAGACTTAGTGTTCATTTGGTTCCATTTGTACTGTCAGAGCAGTGTAGATGTTGTTGACTAAAACTATGACGAAAAGTATTTGTCGATTGCATTTCTTTCACTGACAAAAACTAAATAAAAACTAAGCTGTGATGACTAAAACTAAGACTAATTATATTGACAATTTCGTCAACAAAATCAAAACTAGACTAAAACGTTAGGGAGGGACTAGTGGAGTAGAGAGTCATTTTATGTTTGGTTGTTCTCAAGTGTTGCGTGCTGAAAATAGCAGATCTACAAGCTCACAACGTGTCGCGCAACGCGTTGTGAGCTTGTAGATCTGCTATTTTCAGCACACAACCAAGTGTAAAATCACTCATTACGATGCCATCAAGGCCTGCCAAAATACATTTTAGTTGACTAAATGAACTGTAGATTTAGTCGCCTAAAAATGTATGATATATAGTCGACTAAAATTAGACTAAAACTAAAACTCTTCAGGTCACTAAATTATGACTAAAATTAAATGACATTTTATTCAAAACTAAATCAAAATTTGTTGTCAAAAACAACAGTGTCAGAGTCCCTGGGCCTGAACAGTGGTTCTTCTGTTCCAACCTGGAATTCACTTTGAGAACCACTGTGTGAACAGAATATGAACATTTTTACATAACAGCATGGTAGCAATATCAGAATAATGATAGTTGACAAAGTAACCATCTTGGTGGTGCCGGTGGTGATAACATTAATATCCAAAGAAAACATTTTCCTTGTCATGGCATGTTCGGGGACATCATGAGCATTTAGCAATACAAAAGATTTGCATTCATTCAACCTTTATTTAATTTCTCAAAAAGATCAATTGAGGGAGATCCTCATTTACTACTTTATTGAAAATAGATGTTTTGATTTATGTAAATGTGGGGGTTTCTGGACTAACGCTGGTATTAAACATAATTCTGGAAAAAGTAGCCTATTTATACATTTGCAGGCAACTGAATAATGGGGATGCAGTAACGCATTGTAGCTTATGAGATACTGCAAATCAATTATCAAATTATAATTGCCATAATTATTCCTTGCAGCTACAAAAATGATGTCATACAACATGTAACTCAACATTAAAGTAGGGCTGGGTGATAAATCTCAGACCTGACAGAGAGATGGGGGAATGACATGTGGCAAAGGTCGTCCGGATCGGGAATCGAACCGGCGACCTGCATACCTAGACTTGTGGATCTGCTATATTTTAAAGATTCACTTAATTTTTCTTCCTGTGCATTTACCCGCTGGAAAAAACAATGTCATTGCTTAATTGCAGTGCACTTAAAACTGACCCAAAAACAACAAATGTATCGATAATTTATACCTACAATCGACAGGCTGCAGTCTAAGGCAGATTTTGGTTTCGGAAAATGATTTGAAAAATGCTCCCTTCAAATGTTCTGGGTAGCTATAATCACTGTAGCAGGTCCCCCAGCAGCAACGTTTCACCATGGCCGTAATAATGTAATATAAATGTTTTTGATATTAATTTGCCTATATACCAGTAAGACTCCCTAATCGGGTCACATTTATGATCGGCTACTTTTGACTATTTTCCCATATTTTTTTCCCAGGGGGTCCGTGGGGAGCCCTGGCGGTGGCTGGGCCCCTGGGTACCCCCTGGGTGCTGGCCCCGTCTCTCCCGGTCGATGGGGGGCCAAGGTACGGGCTTTTTAGCGGGTTATGGGAGCCAACTTTGGGTGGAAGTGTTTTGCTACGCTGTCGTCCAATCCTCACAGTTAGGGAGAGGGCTTTGCGACAGATCAATCATGCAGTAATCATGCAGATCTACAAGCTCGCAGCACGAAGCATTGTGAGCTTGTAGATCGTCTATTTTTTGGCAAAGAGATTTGGTAGAGAGTGAAAAACTACTGTATCAAGTACATATATTATGTACCTTTTACCAATTATAGAGGGTTTAAATAGTACTGGATATGCAGCTCGGCAAATAAAAGGTGAATTGATCCCAGTGTATGACAGAGGATGATATCACGATAAATTAAATCTCCACAATATGATTATTGTGAGTGTTTTTTATCACGATAAACGATAATATCGTATATTGTCCCATCCCTACGGTCTGAGGTGCTTTGGCGGTCTTCCCCAAATTTTGTCTGATTACAGCGGGGCAGGGCTACATTCCTGTGTCCTACAAAAAATAAATGTTGAACCTTGTTCATGATTGGTGTGTTTTTCAGCTATAGTTTTTGGTCTTATAACCCTTCCAGTAAATCTCTTATGAAAATCTCTAAAGAAGTCAAGAATAACAGACGAGCTGTAAAGTTAACTTCACAAAGCTTAAGTCTATTGACCCCTCAGTCATGACATTTTCAATGTCCCCCTTCGACCAAGATGGATGAAAATGCTAGTTTGTTCACTGCAGAACTTTATTAACAGTAGCTCAACATTGAAGATGTTGAAATCACATCTCTCAGCCTGTTCTCAGGCCTGCTAAGTCACACACAGTAGTCATATTGCATTGAATTGTAGTTTACCATCTCAGTGGCACCAACAACACTTAGTTAGTGAGCTTTGTATCGATGTCATTCCAGTCCTGCATGTTTACTGGCTTATATTCCACTTGTATGGTTGATCCTGAGGGCAAGTCAGGTGTTGAAACAGTAACACACCATAGGCAAGAGACATTGACCGAAGTGCTGTACATGGTGCATAAATGACAAACAGGCCTACCAGTAAGACTCCCTAATCGGGAGATAAGCGACCGTCAGGTCACATGTATACACAAAGACGGATGTAACTGGCATTGGTTCCTAGTTGTGTGGACAATGTATAGTTTTGGTTGGCTCAGAGAATGTGGGGTGTACCGATTTTCGTGATTTTAGGGCAAAATTTGTAGGAGCAGTGTCAAAAAATGTGTTTGAAAAAATCGGCCTGATGGGGGCGCTATATGGGACAGATCCATGTTGATGACATGAGTGTAGACATACTGTGTAGCGATTTGCGCAGGAAAATTAAGGAACATTAAAAGCCAGCGAAAAAACAAATGTGTCTTAGGAAGAGATTTAAAAACATCAATAGAATGCCTTGTTTGTGTTTAGCTATGTCACATTTAATCACATTTGACCCTTAAATACCCTGCAGTGACATATTTTCATGTGTTTAATTGCAGCTGTCCTGTTAATGTAGTTAGTCCTGTTAATTCACATGGGCGGAGCTTAGAACCTAATTATCTAATGTCCTCCTAATGTAGGATTTTGTCAGATTGTTAAAACTTGAGTTGTGTTGAGTTTATTCAACTTTTGAAGTGAAATATGTGTTCTATGGCTCAAAATAGATTTTTTGACATGCTCCACATATTAGTAAAGCAAGTGGAAAGTGGTGTCCTGCTAATGTTGTAAACCGCAGGTTTGAGCTAAAGGGTCCTGCTAAACCACATCTACCAGTATAGGTGTGTGTGTGTGTGTGTGTGTGTGGGGGCGTGTGTGTGTGTGGGCGTGTGTGGGCATGTGTGTGCTCACCTGAAGTATGTCTGTTTTTGACAGTCAAATATATGTATATGTATGTACATATATATGTGTGTGCGTGTGCGTGTGTGTGTGTGTGTGTGTGTGTGTGTGTGTGTGTGTGTGTGCGTGCGTGCGTGTGTGTGTGTGTGCGTGTGTCTGTCTTATCTATCTTTGTAGAAGGCGTGTGTGTGTGTGTGTGTGTGTGTGTGTGTGTGTGTGTGTGTGTGTGTGTGTGTGCGTGTGTGTGTGTGTGTGTGTGTGTGTGTGTGTGTGTGTGTGTGTGTGTGTGTGTGTCACAGTGAGTGAAGCGTTGATGCCCCCTGCTGAACTGCACACAGTGCAATGATAAAGTTATAGTCAGTCAACACTGACATCTGGTGGAACCCTTTTAGTTGTACAGAGTGTAGCAAAACCTTGTGTCAAAAAGTCCTACCTCTTCGCACTCTTTTGCAGATTACGACAAAAGTATACAATATTACAAACTCATGTTCGCCAGCGTTAGAGAAAACTTTCTCCACTTTCCAACGGTGTGCTGCATGTTGAAAACGGCTCAGAAATCCCCATGATTTCAGCGTCATAAACTTCTTTTTTTTCAAATGGCTGTATCTCCTTTTCTAATTCCCAGGGGACATTTTGGGGCAAAACGCTTTGCGCTCTGCGGCCGATAACTAAAAAAGTATACAATATAAACGATCACTGTCTTTTGCGGCTGAAAGTACAAACCTGAATCTTCAAAAAAAAAAAAAAGTTTGCTCATATATGACTATTTTTGGATTCTCTGTGGCTCTGCAAAGTTGGGCCAAAATGGTAAGAAAATGCCTGGCACTTGCTACCCACCCAATTAGAAAAATGGCTGGCACTAAAAGAGTTAAGTGAAATTTGCTGTGTAAAAAAAGGAAGGAAAAAATATATACAGTATAAGAAATCTTGTGAAAACAGCACATCTGCAAGCTTTCTCATGTGTATGTGGGTGGTGAATTCATTCACTCCACCTTCATGTGTATGTGGGTTCACTCCACCTTCATGCCGTGTGAGAACATAGTAATAATATACGCCTAGTACAGAACATACATTTAATCAAATCAAATGAGTAATATGTAATGGTGCAATTTTATTTATTCTGTAAGTGTATTTTATTTTATTTTCCTTTCTTTTCCTTACTGTGTACATGTTCTGTTTTGTCCTGTTTTTTTCTTCTTCCTGTTACGGGTCTGAGGGGTGGGTGGGCGGGGTTTGGTATGTTGTTTCTTGTCTGCATAACGGAAAAATAATAGAAATACCTTGATCAAAAAAAAAATGTAATGGAGTGAAAGGTGTGTGTGTGTGTGTGTGTGTGTGTGTATGTGTGTGTGTGTGTGTGTGTGTGTGTGTGTGTGTGTGTGTGTGTGTGTGTGTGTGTGTGTGTGTGTGTGTGTGTGTGTGTGTGTGTGTGTGTGTGTGTGCGCGTGATTGTGGACTTTTTTGTACATATATCCAGTAAAAGGGAAACACTGCCTGAATAGTTTTCCATTGCATGATAACTATCATAATTATTTAACTACAATATTTAATATTTATTATTATTAATTACCCTGATCACCATTCAGCCTGAGTAGTGCTTAAAGGATTAGTCTGTGATGTCACAGTTCCACACTTCATCCATTGGTTAATAGTTCCATGCTGTATGTGGGTGGTGACGTCATTGACTCTACCTTCATATGGTGTAATAATTAAGGCTGGGCAATGTATCAAAAATATACCTATATCGAGGTATCAACATGCAAGGTATACATAGGCTTATCGACGAAGACGCCTTGAAATGAGATATTGGTCTATGTGTCAAATTAATTAACAGACACACTATGCATGCACGTAGCACATGCGAAAAAGCAGTCCATCTGTAACCAGGTGTCGGGAAATGGAAATAAGGCGTTTAATGTCTTTATTGTGACCGTCAGGTCGCAGTTACTATCAAAACCTCCACCAGCTGTCAGTCTGTCTGTCTGTCAGTCTGTCAGTCACACGTCACACATCACTCTTTTGCCCTTCTCATATCTCCGCCACCGTTGCCCCGATCCATGGCAAAATTTGCACACACACTCCTTGCCTGCCAAACCACTACCTCCAGGGACCCCCAGGGACCCCCTGGCGCTGCTGCCAACAAGTGCAAAAATGACCAAATCAGCACCCCAATGGGCCTGCTCACGGGGAATTCCCAGGGACCACCGACTCCTTGTGCTCCTCGTGCGCCGCCACTGCAACGCACATAAAATGCCGTAACTCGGGCTAGGAGCGACCGGGAGAGCCGAGGCCGGTACCCAGTACCCACGCGTCTGCCTCCAGCCTACAGCCGTCAACATGAATCTGTCCCATATAACGCCACCATCAGGCCTATTTTTTCAAACACATTTTTGGACACTGCTTCTACACATTTTGCCCTAAAATCACGCTGCGACCTGACGGTTGCTTATCTCCCGATTAGGGAGTCTTACTGGTTCTATCTGTACTGTGCAGTGTGCATGCATGGATATGCTGTTCATTCATCTGGGTTAGGTAGACAGTGGACCTGAAGCAGAAAAACATTAAAAACCATATGCAATTGTTTTTACTGATATCATGCGTAATATCGATATGGAGGTATTCAACAACGTTATCGAATATCGAAGGTTTTCCTAATATCACCCAGCCATAGTAATAATATAATACAGAAAGTAGGAAGTGATCAAATCAAATGAAGAAACTGAGATAAAAGTCTGTCAGAGATGTGTTATCACACACACACACACACACACACACACACACACACACACACACACACACACACACACACACACACACACACAGTGATGTCTCTAATCTTCTCTGTTGTTGAGCAGGCTAGTGTCTAACTGCTGTATTGTGTCCTGTGTTTGTCATTACAGAGCTGTACAAGAGGCCGTGTGTGGCCTTGTGTGACTGGAAGCCACAGGATGAGAGGGATCTGGAGCTCAAAAAGGGAGACATCATTGAGATCATCAAAAAGGTACATTTATTACCCTCACCTGGCTAACACACTAAACAGCAGGAAGACAGTTACTGTATTAAATAAGTATACTAACAAAAGTGACAAAAAATAGGTGGCAGAAAGTAATTGTTCTTCCATCTCAACCATTCCCTGCATGTTGTTTCCCATCCTGTATGTATAACTAGCTCTTAGTTTTCGCCCATTCTCTGATTGGCTGAGTGAGGATTTACTTTCCTGGCACACTTCCTCTCCCCATAGGAAGTGATGCGTAATACTGCTGGAGAAATAAAGGCAGTCTTTGTGTCTGATCGTGTGTGCTTTCCCTTCCATGACCACTTCTCATTTATGCTTATGGACCTTGTACATCCAGAACGGTGTTCACTCGTCAACATTGGTCCCAATTGAGAATCAGCAGCAGGTTACATAAGGCAGCTGACATTTAAGTGGGAAGAGTAGTTTTTATTTATTGCGACCGTCAGGTCTCAAGTTACTTTGTAAACCTTCACCGGCTGTCTGTCAGTCATTCCCTCCGTCAGTCCCTCCGTCTGTCGGTCACGTCACGTCTCACTTTTGGCCCTACTCTCGGCACCGTTGCCCCTATCCATGCAGAACTTTGCACACACACTCCTTGGCTGGCAAACCACAACCTCCGCCCCTGATTTCTCACATGCCCCTCTTCTAGCGCCACCATGAGGTTGCTAACCTTATGGTCGCTTAGTTCCTGATTAGGGAGTCTTACTGGTTTATTTAAAAGAATATTGATCATATATTTTGGCGTATGTGCCAGGAACACAGGAGCAAAGGGTTTCAATGCTGAGATGGAGCTGGTACATCATATGGTGATAATAAAGTGTTCTGTTGAGCCAGACCACAGCTATTTTATAGGCCTTCAAGTCAATAAATAGAGCCAGGCTGCAGTTTTCTCTACACCCAGCCCCCACCCTCTCTCTTTCTCTCTCTCACACACACACGCACACATGCCACTCACTCACTCACTCACTCACTCTTAAACCTTCTCTACCTCCAACTTTATCTCACTTTCCTCACTCTTTCTGTTTTTACTCATTCTGCCTCTAACTCCCACGCTCTCTATTTTCACTCATTCCCCCTCTCTCTCTCTCTCTCTCTCTCTCTCTCTCTCTTTGTGTGTGTGTGTGTGTGTGTGTGTGTGTGTGTGTGTGTGTGTGTGTGTGTGTGTGTGTGTGTGTGTGTGTGTGTGTGTGTGTGTGTGTGTGTGTGTGTGTGTGTGTGTGTGTGTGTGTGTGTGTGTGTGTGTGTGTGTGCGTGTGCCACTGCCTGACCGAGGCCTGTACTCTGCTAACAAAGAGGTCCAGAGATTTGTTGGGTGGCGTCCTCCAAAAATGTCTAAATGTCATGGAATATTTTCAGCGGATGACCTTTTCCCTAAGCTCCATGCACAGAGAGCCCATGTCTCATTTCAGCTGTGGAAAACAAAGGCCCAATTGACTCGTGCCAATCAGAACATCTATCAGCATTTCTCTCATCTCTGCATTTGGCATGGCTTGGCACGGGCAACTGCAAATATTTGATCTCCTCTTCATTTAATTTCGATGCATATTTAGAGTTTAACTTTTTTTTATGTTTTTCCATCAGAGAAATGGAAAAGATCTGTGTAATTTCCAGAAGACCTCGTGTCCATGTAGCATAATTATGTACCAAGCCTGTATTTAGTTTCTCCTTCAAATGGATTGAGATTTAGTTCAAGGAGCAAGCTGGGTGGCTCCTTTCACTGATGGTTAGATGAAGGATAACGCAAAGTTGGTCTAAGCCCACAGCACTTAGACTAAACTCCTGTGAATTTCACTTTAAGTGCTGTAGATTTTAGGTTTTCGGCATTTCTTTATTATTTATTATTTTTTAACGTTTTTTAGTTTTGTTATTTCATTCTAACACTTGGCACAGAGTTGCTGTGTCTTTTAGCCTTGCTTGTTTCTCTTAAGCAACTACACTACTCATCACTGTGCGTGTTGAACCAGCCTCACCCAGACTGCCACTATGTGTTTGTGCACTTCAGAGCTATTCCTGGAATGAGAGTTGACCTGCCCAGCCGGCCACAGGCACACCTCCCAGTGTCTCGTGCCTTAAGCATGCTATTTTCTTTTCTGGGCTGGGCAGAGCTCCCTGCCAAATCAAGGCCTCTGCTAGATGTGTGCTTCTAATTATAAATGTTTTTATGAATTAGTTGGAGACGACAATCACAACACTGCCTTTTGGAAGAAAAGAAGAAAAGAAAAAATACACCCATGCAAAAGGCTGTCTGCTGTTTGTTTTGTTTTGTTGTATGGGTTAGGGCCATGTGAAGTGAACATGTTAAGGATGTATTACAGTTAGATTTTTTCTTTTTAGTACAGTTTAAAATACAATAAAAAGGTAGAAATTGCCAGGAAGAGAAAAGAAGCCCAAGGGCTTATATGAGGTCTCTGCCTACTGTATAAGCCTGTGCTGTGTACAGCACAGTATAATATAAGTGATTCGTTTTCAACCCCGGTCCTGTGGACCTCCTGGTACTACTTACCGCTTTTTCATCCTTGTACTGTAGCTTTCTAATCAGTAACTAGATCTGGCAGGATAGAAAACCAGCATTACTCTGGATCCCCAGGCCACCCCAAGTGGGGAGCCACTACCTTAAGTCCCATCCATGGTACTATCACTGTATACTGTAGTATTTCTCATACTGTCTATTAATTTGCCCATCCATCCTCTGTCTCCCAGGGTATCACTGCTGAGGTGGATGAAGCAGTGGGCAGTCCACAGGCAGAGATGCCAAGCACGCCGACAGAGATGGAGGGCGAGGCGGCCTCCATCGAGATGTTGGAGGTAGACCTGGACGGCTACCAGGCCACACTGGAGGAGATACTGACCTGGCTGCTGCCGGCTGAGGACGCCTTGCACATGCAGGATGAAGTGTCCGATGACGTAGAAGATGTCAAGGAGCAGTTCCACACGCACGAGGTAGGAGGTGCCGCTCGGATGCACTGACACTCATGACTGTTTGTAGTCTAGAGCAGTCGTTCCCAAACATTTTGGCTCAAGACACAAAAGTGAATTTAAGGGGGCACGGTGGCACAGTCGGTAGTGCTGTCGCCTCACAGCTTCAAGGCTTGGGTTTGATTCCCGCAGGAGACGCTGTGGGCGCTGGGGGCGTGTTCTCTTCTTCGCGTCATCAGTGCCCATACCTTAGGTGCGGTTGGCAAAAGGGCCTTTCTGTGTGGAGTTAGCATGTTCTCCCCATGTCTCCTAGGGTAGGTACCCTCACAAAAAAACATGCAGTAATACAAACTTGTGAAATGAGAGACTCTTGCACCCCTACAGAAGCGACAGGTGTATCGAAGAGAGACCAAACAATGCTCCGGCAAACTGAATAAGAAAAAAACTTCACGCACACCGTCTTCAAATGCAAAATGTATCATTTATTATAGATTGCCTGACGAAGGTCTAAATACGACCGAAATGTTGTGATTCCCAAATAAATCCCCCTTTTTTGCATTTGAATACGGTGTGCGTTGAGTTTTTTCTTATTCAGTAATACAAACCTATATTACAAAATATCACTTGCCATACAGATATTGTCAATCAAGTAATTCACCGTCCTACTGTATACCTGAGCATCCCCAGACGGGAATTCTAGACTAAAATAGTCCAAGAATGGCTGCCAAACTTTATAGAATTTCCCTGGTGGAATATTTGACTGTTTGTAGTCTAGAGGTTTAATCCAAATATGGTATTTATATTAAAAAAGTGATTCATGACAGGTTACAAGGATTGATTCTTTCCCCATTGCGACAAAGTGATGCTATTTTACTGCACATGCTTTTGTCCTTCAGAAGTGCTCAGCAATAAATTGTCTCTGAACAGTTTCCACAGCTCAGATTCATGCTGCTTGTGTTCAGAGATAGAAGCCTCTGATGTCCCATTGAACATGCTCTGTACATGTCGGGAATGCCAGGAATTCTGTTGAGCACAGAGGAGCACAGCACTCTGTGGTGTGTGCCCTAGCTCAAAATGTACTGTACTTGCTTGTGAAGGGGTAGTTGTGTGTGTGTGTGCGTGTGTGTGCAGCGCAAGCACACATGCATGCTATGAGTCGGTAGCGAAATACCCAAAGCCTCTTTAAGAGCAGCTTTTCAAGAGGATAAAAAAGCGACAACCAAAACAATGTGCTCGGAACAAGTGCCCAGTTGGAAAATGCTTACTCATCCAGAGCGCTCAGAGGAAGAAAACGGACAATAACTTAATTCACTAGCTGGCTGATTGCTCACCACAAGAGCTAAAACAAACGCAGCTCATCTGAAGGGTTAAAAGCAAGCTAGCTCCTCCTAGTTCTTTCTTGTCTTTCTTCCAGCTGAAGAGTTTCCCCCTCTCTCGTCTTTTCTATTTTGCAATTGGCCTCAATTGGCCTCTTCAGAGAATCACTCCCTCCCAGTGTGTGTGTCCTCGACAACACCCCTGAGGACAAGAGGGCCGAGGTGACTCTGAATGCATTAAGAGGGGAGAGGTAGCTCGATGTTATGTATTATTTGCCAGCTAGCACTTTTCATTGGCAGGACAGAGAAACAGACCCAGATGTTGATGAGAGGTTGCCAAGTGTCTTTGCCAACATACAGTATATTATCGAAGCCATATTAGGCCAGCATGTCACCTGGCTCCCCTCACTGGACAAGAGTGTGTTGGTAGGAGTATGCCCTCTGTCACCCTGACCCCGTACAGAAAGTACACTAGGTAGTGATTATCCCATACCAAGCTGGGAACCACATTCTTTGTCGCTGCATAGTTTATGTTCTCTGCAGTGCTCTAAACACGCTCTATCAAGAAGATCAATCTTTTTGGGTTATGCATTGCATACTGATGTTCCAACATACTCTAGTGATTCCAAGCTTTCCTTGGAGCCCTCCCCCCTTACATCTGAGAATGTGCAATTTTACTTTATTAATACTTAACACTTATGTTGCAATGATTTTTTCTCTTCAATGTCCCGCGATGCCATGGTCTCCATAGACTTCCATGTAATTTATAGTGCACGGATCGTGAACGCCCATGCCTAGATGATGCACCACGTGTGTGCACACTGTTCACAGCTTTCAAACAAAAAAATCTGCTTGGAAATCCGTTCAGGCATTCATGATTTATCAGCCATTATGTTTTCTTCAGATGTAAACAAACATGGCTGCCATGTTTGAAAGAATGGGTTGGTATTAGCCTAGTAAACGACCAACTTCCGTTCTCCAGGAGGATTCCAGAAGATTGGTCTAGCATGATCCACAGTAGCTCTGGTCCATCGCTTTCACCTCCCGCATTGCTCCCGGTGAAGCTCTGACAGACCCGTCGGGAAACGCATGGACTCGAGATTGTCGGCCCCGCCGAGCGCTCAATACTAGTGAAAATAAACAAAACCGTTTCACTACTCACCAAACCAAAGGTCGTTTTGCGCTGTTGAAAGTCTATTCTCCGCGGTGGTGAACCCCTCAGCACCCCACCTACTCTGTAAAATACATTATTTTTGTCAAGAAAAAAAACGCACCCACCTCGAGCCACCTAGCGGCCACCACAGATACAATGGTTCACAACCCGGAAATAAGCGGCGGTCGAGTTGGATGCACTTTATTTCATGACAAAAATAATGTATTTTACAGAGTAGGTGGAGTGCTGAGGGGTTCACCACCGCGGAGAATAGACTTTCAACAGCGCAAAACGACCTTTGGTTTGGTGAGTAGTGAAACGGTTTTGTTTATTTTCACTAGTATTGAGCGCTCGGCGGGGCCGACAATCTCGAGTCCATGCGTTTCCCGACGGGTCTGTCAGAGCTTCACCGGGAGCAATGCGGGAGGTGAAAGCGATGGACCAGAGCTAGATCCACAGCAGAAACGTTTAGTGGGCGGGAGCAGTGGGTGGGCGCAGTAGCTTTGACAGACAACCCCTTCAGCCAATCACCGTATAGCTAGCTAACTGCTAGCTTGCTACTGTTAGCTTACTAGGAAGAATCATGGGAAGAATAGCAGCCAAGTACAACAACTGCAAACTGTTCCGTTTTTATGGACTTTTCCAGATGAAATGAAAGGCAACAACATAATCTAAAGGTACAGTTATCACCAATTATACGTCTTGTGAATGTTATCAGTCCTTTGCAGGTTTGCATTTTACTATTTCATGAACGTCTATATTTAGGGAATAGAACTACCAATGTATTAGCATTGCTAGCTCCTTGACATGCTAGCGATATTTTCCTGTGGAGCACCTTTTATTATAGGCCTAACCCTGTCCTTAATATCAATGTATAATAAACATTATATCAAAGTTACATTTTAAATGTAAACCATTATGATGTTTTATGCTGTATAGTGGCCGTGCAGTTTCGATTGATTTGAATACTAATGGTGTGAGCAATAAGCTTGTCCCACCAGCCAATCTCTCCCAAAATTAGCATATAATTCGGTGTGAATGAGCCACTATAATGTCCCTTTTATATGCTAACAAGGAATATAATATGCACTGTATATTTTACCCCTTGGTCTTTGTAGAAATGTAACGGTTAGCAACAACACTCAATGGTATTTATCTATAATATGCACTGTACATTTTACCCCTTGGTCTTTGTAGAAATGTAACGGTTAGCAACAACACTCAATGGTATTTATCTATTAACAGGTTAGACTTCATGGATCCTGGAGAGCACAATCTTCTTGCTGGAAGGCACTGCATTTTGGAGTCTGGACCCTCTGGCTGACATCCCCTGCAAAACTGTTGATTTCATCACTATAATACCCACCACAAATACAAATCGCTTAGCCTCCTTTTGAAACAATGTACCTTTTTTTCAAAATGTTAATAAAGTATTCAAACACACATGGATGATAATGCTTTAATTATATTGTAATTTAAGAACCACAGGATTAGAGGTCAATTTCCTTTGTGCAGGTACATGTGTTTAAATGCATAAACTGTAGATATATGAACTACATTTCCTTCTTGGTGTTATTACCTGGGAATATTATTCACCATGGTATGTCATGTGAATGTGAATAGGCATGAAACTTTAGAAAAACAGCTGCAGTTTTAATAGGTATGGTTCCTAATGTAAATGTTTCACAGGTTGAGGACAAAAGTGGACATCTTCGTTGTGAATGAAGGATTCTTATCACTGATATTTATTGAGACCATACAAATATTAAGACAATATTGTCAGATGGCAGCTGGTGCATGTTTGTGGAAACCCTTCCTGGCTCCTGATACAGACGTCTCTAGTCATCCAGCCACAACCTAGAGGAGAAATACAAAACATATATACACATGAGTGTCATGATATATTTTTGGTAATCATCTTCAGATCCCCAATGTATCTCAAAAGTTTCACAAACGCTTTATATCAGTGTTTCAAATGTCAAGGTCTCCCCTTAACTCTGGCAGTTTATAAATGGAACAAAATGAACCCTAATGGGTTCATTTGTATGTGTGTAAAAGTTACAGACCTGTATGGGTCAATTTAGACCCCCCCCCTAAAGTCCCACTTTGAGAACGCCTGTTGAGAACCCCTGTTTTAGGTCTATATGGCTACACCGGGTGCATCTCTCCACTCCGACATGTCTCCTTTCCGACATGTCTCCATTCCGACACTAACCCTATCTCTACCCCTACCCTAAACCTTAGGCCCATGGGGAGTGTCGCCACTCCGACAATAAGAAGTCCATTTCGGAGTGGCGACATGTCGGAATGGAGAGAGCCTCCCGGCTACACCATGGCTATGTTTTAATTCGTTGTAGGCCTATGGGATAATTCATTTATTTTCATTATATCTACAAAGAATAACGGCCCGTTCACGCCAAGAATTAAGTGTGAACGACCTTAGGCTTTGAATATTTGCATTTAGATTTTGTCAGATCTGTTGATATTGGCCACAAAGGATTCTCACCTTCCATGATAAATACAATGGGGGAAAAATAATCGCTGTCATTAGCATTTGTTAGCTTCCATTCAGTACCACTACATGTTCATAGTAGTACAGTGCTAAACTACTTGCTAACATTAGCAAGACAACAAGATTGCAAAGCCATATATATTATAGTCTTGACTGTAGGCCTACCTTTCAAAATTAAATGTTGCCTTTCATCTGGAGAAACTCAACGGAGATAAAAAGATAACAGCCTTTCCATCAGTATTTCCAAGGTGCGCGGTCCACTAGTTGAGAAACACTTGTGCAGAAGACGGCCTCGCTTAGCAGTGACATCATAGACTCCACTGATAGGCCAACGTGCGCTCCACAAGTGCATTCTCCTGCTCCTGTTTAAGTTCTGTTATTGTGTCTATTTCTGCAATTTCTGCTTTTTTTAATACTAACGTTAATGTAACGGATAGATCCGCTGCTTAGCGCCGCCATCTTTGTTATGATGAAGGGAGAGAGTCGGTCGCTGTGAAGAAACGTCATCAAAGCCCTTATTGGCTTAGGTGCGCTGTCAATCACAGAGCCCCCGAGGGCCGACGCTGATTGGTCCGTCCGCCTTTTGAGGACTTATAACCAGCCCACATTCCAATCATTCCAGACTCTCTTGCAAGAAACAAATGAAATGGTTTCTGGAAGAGGGGCGGGTACGAGGCTAGGTTGGTATGGGGGTTAAACATGCAATTTCGCGATCGCGATCATGCCTAATACATTTCTGGAGGTCCAAAAAACATTTTTGAAAAAAAAAGTTTTTTTTTTTTCTTTTTTTTTTTTCTTCCTTAAAAAACGGCCCAAACTCGGGAAACTCGGGGTTGGCACAGGGGTGGTACCAATACAAACTCGGGAAACTCGGGGTTGGCACCAGATGTGTTAACTGTGATGCTTCATTTTGGAGTTAGCTAGGTTTCATTTACAGGTTAGCAGGTACGGTTTCATTTAGAATATACATGCACGCATGCAGACAGTGGATGTAAACTCTTTGGTGCAGGTGAACATAAAATGGCACACAACGCCTCGCACCGCAAGGCGTTGTGTGCTATCTGCTATTTTCACTAGTTTAAATATTTTTTTAAAATTATAAATACAAAACAAACGGTTTTGGACATACAAGGTTTCCACCCGACAACAACGAATTGTGTCTTTATACGTAGTTTTAGTTAAGTTAAGTATTTCTTAGACTCTCAACTCTCTGGCGACCCCCCCCCCCTCCCTCCCAGGCCTTCATGATGGAGCTGACGGCACACCAGAGCAGTGTGGGTAATGTCATGCAAGCAGGTAACCAGCTGATGGCCCAAGGCAACCTGACGGAGGAAGAGGAAGATGAGATCAGGGAGAAGATGACCCTCCTAAACTCACGCTGGGAGAGCCTCCGAGTGGCCAGTATGGACCGACAGGCCAGGTACACACACACACACACACACACACACATACACACACACACACACACACACACACACACACACACACACAAGTTTCTCTCTCTATCACTCACTCACTCTGTCTCTCTCTCTCTCTTTCTCTCTTGCTCTCTCAGACACACACACGCACACATTGGGAATTTCCGTTTGTTTTCCGCATGTGCGTGTGTGTGTGTGTGTGTGTGTGTGTGTGTGTGTGTGTGTGATTAATTGGAAAATTAATCAAGTGCTGTCACACACTGATATTGACATCTATCGACGTGAGATGGTAATCTGTTGCCATATATTGCTAAACAGCCTATTTTAGTTTAACAGCAGTGTTGATTCTCCCCTGTGAAATAATAGAGGACTGAACCAGGCTTGATATTTCATGCATTATTTCATGCATTTCATGCCTCAGCACTGCCTGACATTCATACTGACAGAGTGTGAATCAGTCATTATTTACTCCCAACTCACGTGCAACTGTTATAGAAGTGCAAGAAGTATGCATTACAAAGACGAGAATGTAACATACATTATGCATGTTTTTTCCAATGGTCAATTAGTACTGTATTTACATATATTATCAGCCTGCATCCAGGCCATCATCCTTCTGCTTCCTGTAGATACCATGGGCATGGAGAATATGCTGATCTGGTTGAATGTCAGTTGATTGTAAAACGTATTGAACTGGCTGCTATCTCGTGCTCTACTGCTGGAGACAAAGTTAGGCCTTTTATCTTCCAAAGTATTCAATCTAACCTTTATTTTCTCCCCCACTTCTTCCTCTCTTGTTTATTCATCACACTTTATCTCCTTTTGCTTCCTTTACCTTGCTCTCTGTTCTTGGTAACTCAATCTTTCTCTCCCCAACAACCTTTACTGCTCTCTCACACACTCCCTCATTCCCTTGCTCTATCGCTAACTAACTTGACCTCATCCTCTTCTCTTTCCCCATCGTGCTCATACTTGCTAGACTCCACAAGGTCCTGATGGATCTCCAGCAGCAGCAGTTGCAGCAGCTCTCTGATTGGCTGACACAGACTGAGGAGCGGATCAGAAAGATGGAGACCCAGCCGACGGCGGGAGACCTGGATGGATACACGGCTCAAATAGAGCAGCACAAAGTAAGGCTGGAAGAGCAAAGTTCTTGTTTTGACTTTGAATAATAAGATTGTTGTTTAAACTTTACAAGATGAAATACACTTCTTGAGAGTTTCTCCCTGAAGGAGCTAAGCTCCAACATCTGGATTTTGTCCGTGTGGCCTACATCTGGCCTACATCTTGGCACAAAGCGCTCAAAGTTTGTTGTACGCCCACTAAATGTCCGGGCTCTGAAGCGTGGCCTATATCTGGCCTATATCTGGCCTACATCGATTCTTGGCACACAGCGCTCAAAGTTTGTTGTACGACCATGGTCACATTTGTCAAGCTTCGCTGGTCACTTTTGATTTTATTAGTTTTTGTTTGTTTTGGGGGAAAATGACATGGAGTGAGTTTATTCTCTCACTGGTCATGGCGCTTCACGATCGCATGCATTTTTGTAAAAAATACCTCCCAGTGGTGCTTATTGGATGTCTGTCACAATCACCTAGTCCTGTGCTTGAACCCAAGTATAGTGTCATCGACCGTACGCTCTCTGCATGATGCCAGCGCAAAGTTTAATGAGTTCCCAGCAGGTCTGTTAATGGTTAATACGACCCAGCTCATCGTGGTGTTTACGTTTCTGCACAGGAGCTCCATTACGACTTGGAGGCGGAGCAGGTGAAGGTGAACTCTCTGACGCACATGGTAGTGGTGGTGGACGAGAACAGTGGTGAGAGCGCCACCGCTGCACTGGAGGAACAACTACAAGTAAGATGTCTGCCTGTGAATGAGGCTGTGTGAATGGTGTATCCGTAATATTGTTTGTTGTCTAAGAGCTGGATAGAAGGAACAATGACAACCAGTGGCGTAAAGTAACAAAGTACATTTACTTACAGTTTTAGGTACTTTACTAAAATATGACCAATTTGCAAAGCAGTGTGAGCTTGTAGATCTTTAAAGGGGAATTTCGGCCAAAAACGACTTTCCTACCTTTAAAATGATGATTCAGGAAGCCTCTGGGCTGATCCAGGTGTTGTTTGACCCAAAGCAGCATTTTGTTCCATTTTCGATTTTCTCCCCTGCCCCCCACGGCTCCAAACGGCACCTCTCGGGTCAGATTGTAATCCGGTTATTATTCTCGCTCAAAACTCACTTTTCTCGCTCGGTCTCAGTCCCTCATACTGTTGTTAGTATTATCCGAGCTACACCAGCTCCTGGTCGCATCCATGTTTGTTTACAAAAAGCTCAACTCTGAACTTTCAGCCCAGCTAGAGAAACACTGGGAAGTCCCGTTTTGTATCGCGTGACTCCTCCATATCGATAAGATCTTCATAATTGTCCGCCATTATTTGTCTAATATCTTGGTAAAAAGTAAGAAAAGTCTGTAGAAATATGATAAAACGGTCTGCGATGCTGACACGCTGAGGAGAAGTGAGGAGGCGGGGATGAAAACAAGCCACTGTAGCAGCAGCAGCAGCAACTCGTGAACGCGCTTCGAGGAGTCACGCGATACAAAACGGGACTTCCCAGTGCTGGGCTGAGAGTTGAGCTTTTTGTAAACAAACATGGATGCGACCAGGAGCTGGTGTAGCTCGGATAATACTAACAACAGTATGAGGGACTGAGACCGAGCGAGAAAAGTGAGTTTTGAGCGAGAATAATAACCGGATTACAATCTGACCCGAGAGGTGCCGTTTGGAGCCGTGGGGGGCAGGGGAGAAAATCGAAAATGGAACAAAATGCTGCTTTGGGTCAAACAACACCTGGATCAGCCCAGAGGCTTCCTGAATCATCATTTTAAAGGTAGGAAAGTCGATTTTGACCGAAATTCCCCTTTAAGTACATTCTGATACCAATACCTTTGTACGTTTACTCAAGTAAAATGAATTCCAGACTTTTACTTGTTACAGTGTATTTCTACTGTAAAAAATTGGAGCACTTTTTCCACCACTGATGACAACTAAGTTATATGTAGTGATGTTTGTAATGTTTGTAATGGGGAAACTGTATTTTGAGTTGTGATGGCTTAATGTCCATTTCTTTTGTTCTCCCTGGTCACATTCCTTCAGTCTTTGGGTGAGCGCTGGGCAGCTGTGTGTCGCTGGACAGAGGAAAGGTGGCCCAAGCTGCAGGAGGTACTACTGGTGTGGCAGCAGCTGCAAGAGGACCAGGTAGACCTCACACACTATTATTATTATTATTATATACAGTATTTCATACTGGTGTCACGTGGCGAAAATAGACGATTTTCAAGCTTATGATTTTAATAATGTGCCTGTAATGACATTACCAAAATAGGAATCTGAGAGGGCACATACTGTATGTAACCAAATGCACACGTAATGGTCCATTTGGTTACATACCGTACTTACGCCTAAATGGAAAAGTTAACACTGAGGATTTACTCAAAAAAGCTCTCTGTTGAGATCCCTCTTATCTTTTGGCATAAACAAAAACTGTGCCCGGGTTCTGTGGGATGGTACCAAGTGTACGTGAAGAACGGAGTGTTCATTTCTAAACTGCTTAAAACATTATCAACTTTGAAATGTACCCATGCTCGCCTCTCAGTATTTATAACTTTATATAAACCTACACACACACACACACACACACACACACACACACATACGTGTATATGTGATTTAGGAGGACATACATTAGGCCTGGGGCCAATTCTGATATCTTCACAAATTGGTACCACCCAAGGTGACTGTACATTTTTTACATTTTTGACTTCCTACATGTCTCTAGTTTACATTTTGGTATGATAACCCTTTCTGAGACCCAGCTTAATTGATGTTATCAGCCGCTAGAGTCGGTCTCCCATCGACTTTCTATACAGGAGGAAAATACCCAGAAAAGTTTTTTTTTCTGGGTATTTAAGTGGGATGTGAGGGGTCTAACTAGGGGTTTGTCATGATGCTGAATCCATTGCAGGCATTTGTTTTGCACAAAAAACATTCAGTGGGCTAGAAATGGCCTCAGAAAACAATACACGTATGGGTGAGTATTCATGTTAGTCGGAGGCCTTAGGGTTTTTTTTCTCGTGCTAATCATTCTAAAAGTGCAAAATTTTGCACAGATGTAGCTCATGGCATGCTCTAATGATTTAGCTAGGGCGCCCGAGTCTGCGACATTCAGGGTCGCCACAGCGGCCAAATCAAGTTGGGCTCCCATCGACTTTAGTGATGAAAAGTGATGAGTCATCACTTTTCAGACTTTTGTGGGTGCTGTGGTGACCCCGAAGGTCGCCGACTCGGGCGCCCTAGCTAAATCATTAGAGCATGCCCTGAGCTACATCTGTGCAAAATTTTGCACTTTTAGACTGATTAGCACGAGAAAAAAAACCCTAAGGCCTCCAACTAACATGAATACTCACCCATACGTGTATTGTTTTCTGAGGCCATTTCTAGCCCACGGAATGTTTTTCGTGCAAAACAAATGCTTGCAATGGATTCAGCATCATGACAAACCCCTAGTTAGACCCCTCACATCCTACTTAAATACCCAGAAAAAAAAAAGTTTTCAGGGTATTTTCCTCCTGTATAGAAAGTCGATGGGAGACCGACTCTAGCGGGTGATAACATCAATTAAGCTGGGTCTCAGAAAGGGTTATCATACCAAAATGTAAACTAGAGACATGTAGGAAGTCAAAAATGTAAAAAATGTACGGTCACCTTGGGTGGTACCAATTTGTGAAGATATCAGAATTGGCCCCAGGCCTACATGTCGGGTGTATGTGTATTAACAGGACATCTAAAAAAAGAAAAAGTGGATTTGGGCTCTCTAGACCAATAGAAACACTTCTGCTATTTCAGAATTTCCATGAATTAGCAGGACACCAGACCTGTCCTGCTAATCCAAAATGTCCTGTTAATGAGGTGAGTATTCAGGCCATGTTATTTGATAGCTCTGGTCATTGCCTATTATTATATTGACTATCTCGTTTCAGGGCCCCTTAAAAGTGATGCTATTTTACGCAACTAGCCCCCTTAACCCTGTAGCCTGTGGTGTGGCGCTAGTATTTGGTGAACCACACGTGTTTATATCTTCCTCCTACCCTCTCTTGTGCAGGGCTTGTTCAAAGCGTGGCTCACAGAGAAAGAAACGGCCTTGAGTGAAGTCCAGACTGGCAACTTAGAGGACCCAAGTGAACTGAATTCTAATGTCCGCCAATTAGCAGTAAGTAGATCACCACTAAATGGTCAGTTTAAGTTTATTTACGAGGTTGCATATGTGTTAAACATTAGCATTTGTTGCACCTATAAACATGCTTTAATTCCAGTAATGACACACATATTTAGAAATGTATTACATTGTGTATTGTCAGATGAATTGTGCTTTTGATCAGATGTGGCATGTATTATATATTGATAAGATGAAAAAAGCTTTCATCAAGCTGCCGATTTTCTACTCTATACATAAGTATTTAACCCCATCACCCCCGCCCCGTAGATGTTGAAGGAGGACATGGAGAAGAAAAGGCGGACATTGGACGAGCTTTCGGACGCAGGGCAGGACGTGAAGGCTCTGCTGCGGAGTGCTGAGGCAGGAGCCAACATCGAGGCAGAGATGGAGGAGCTGACCCAGAGATGGGACAACCTGGTCCAGAAGCTGGAGGACTGCTACTTCCAGGTGTGTGTGTGTGCTTGGTTTGTGTGTTAAGCCATTCTCTCTTTGCAGTTGCACCTCACCAACTGACTTAGTGTTTAACAAATATGATGACTGAAGAGTCTGGTGTTAATAAGAAACTAGAAAAAATGTCCCTTACTATACCTTACTGTACTGTACTTTAATGTACCTTACTGTACTTTAATGTACTCTACTGTACCATACTGTACTATAATGTACCTTACTGTACTTTAATGTACTATACTGTACCTTACTGTACTGTACTTTAATGTACTCTACTGTACCTTACTATACCTTACTGTACTGTACGTTAACTGTACTGTACTTTAATGTACTCTACTGTACCTTACTATACGTTACTGTACTGTACTTTACTGTACTCTACTGTACCTTACTGTACCTTACTGTACTGTACTCTACTGTACTTTACTGTACTCTACTGTACCTTACTGTACTGTACGTGACTGTACACTACTGTACCTTACTGTACTGTACTCTACTGTATTTTACTGTACACTACTGTACCTTACTGTATTGTACTTTACTGTACCTTACTGTACTGTACTTTACTGTACTCTGCTGTACCTTACTGTATTGTACTTTACTGTACCTTACTGTACTGTACTTTACTGTACTCTACTGTACCTTACTGTACTGTACGTGACTGTACACTACTGTACCTTACTGTACTGTACTCTACTGTATTTTACTGTACACTACTGTACCTTACTGTATTGTACTTTACTGTACCTTACTGTACTGTACTTTACTGTACTCTGCTGTACCTTACTGTACTGTACTCTGCTGTGCTGTACCGTACTGTATTGTACTTTACTGTACTATTCTGTACCTTACTGTACTGTACTTTAATGTACTCTACTGTACCTTACTTTACCTTACTGTACCTTACTGTACTTTAATGTACTCTACTGTACCATACTGTACTTTAATGTACCTTACTGTACTTTAATGTACTCTACTGTACCTTACTGTACTGTACTTTAATGTACTCTACTGTACCTTACTATACCTTACTGTACTGTACCTTACTGTACTCTACTGTACCTTACTGTACCTTACTGTACTGTACTCTACTGTAATCTACTTTACCTTACTGTACTGTACTTTACTGTACTCTACTGTACCTTATTGTACTGTACTTTGCTGTACTCTACTGTACCTTGCTGTACTGTATCTTACTGTACTTTACTGTACTCTACTGTACCTAACTGTACATATTCTGTGTTCTATAGCTATGAATTCTGTTTTAGATCTATGAATTCTGTGTTCTAGATCTATGTTTTTGTGTACCTTGCTGTACTGTATCTTACTGTACTGTACTTTACTGTACCTTACTGTACACTACTGTATTGTACCTTACTGTACTGTACCTAACTGTACTGTACTGTACTGTACATATTCTGTGTTCTATATCTATGAATTCTGTGTTCTATATCTATGAATTCTATGTGTTCTAGATCTATGCATTCTGTGTTCTAGATCTATGTTTTTGATTCTGTGTTCTATATCTATGAATTCTATGTGTTCTATATCTATGAATTCTATGTGTTCTAGATCTATGAATTCTGTGTTCAAGATCTATGTTTTTGATTCTTGTTCTAGATCTCTCTCTCTCTCTCTCTCTCTCTCTCTCTCTCTCTCTCTCTCTGTGTGTGTGTGTGCATCTGACCCCCCCCTTCCCTTTGTAACCTGAGACTTTGATGATGATAATGACACTTAGCTCCCAACTATGGATTGCGCAATATATGCCGCCTACAGGCCAAAGATTTGGGGAAATGTTTTAAACATTTTGGGATTATGAGAAGTAGAGACACAACTGAAGGTGGAAAAGTAGATGGTCAGCAAGGCTCAGGCGTTATTGATTTTTGCATTATATTTTTTAGACAATTGAACAACTGATGAACGTGGAGTTGCAGATGGAGGGAGACACTATTGCTCACACTATTTTGGGACCTTATCCTAATTAGGTTGTGAGATGTGAGATGTGGAGTTAGGAGAGCTGCGCATTGAAGTGACGGTGTATGTACTGGTATACTGGTAATGGTGTTACTGGTCTGTATATACTGGTATACTGGTAATGGTGTTACTGGTCTGTATGTACTGGTATACTGGTAATGGTGTTACTGGTCTATATGTACTGGTATACTGGTAATGGTGTTACTGGTCTGTATGTACTGGTATACTGGTAATGGTGTTACTGGTCTATATGTACTGGTATACTGATAAAGGTGCAAGGCTACTGGTCTCCCGCGACCGACTCCGGATAAGCAGTTGAAGATAGATGGATTTTTGCATGTCATGTCAATTGATCGTAGCTTGTAAGTTAGACAGACATCAACCTCACCTCTCTTGTTTTATCCCCAAACCTTCTAACCTGGGCTGATCCTCTAGTAATGTCTGATCATGTCAATCAATGTCACTCCTAAAGACTAACTGGGAGTACAGGTGGATAAACAATGCTTTATGTCTTGTACCTTCAGGTTGACGTTAACTGGTGGTACGGCAGCTTGAATGGCAAGGAGGGACTTTTCCCTGACAACTTTGTCAAAGAACTTGTTAAACTGAAGTCATCTGGAGAAGACAAAGAGCCCAGTGATGCTGCAGCAGATACGACAGGTTAGACTGACAAGAGTTCTGGGCTTTACATTAAGGAGCTGCTACACAACATCATGCTCTAACATCACTGTGATGTCAGGGGAACCACACTAACAGAATCCCTAGTATGCCCTTATATGGAGATCCATCAATCCATCAATATTAAGCCCATATCTAACAGGACTTCATATGGGAATGCCCATTTTTGGAGGAAGACAGACCATATCTGTTTGGCTGGTTCTACAGACAGGGATCTCCATATATGGGCATAAAAGGAATTGTATGTATGATGTCAGATGTTATAGACTCACATAACGAATAGGCCTAACTGAGAAGGCATGTTTGGGGTCTCACAGCATATCTCCATATACAGTACATGGATCTCCATATATGGGTAACTGGTCCGATATACATCACTGGATGGCCAAGACATGGCATGGTGCGAGCTCATCCTTTAGGGCGAGGTCGCTTGTTGCCCTTAGGCGTCTTACTGGTTAATATTATTATTATTATGATTGTATTATTATCATTGTAAATGTGTGTTGTCTTGTGTTCCAGTGAGTGTTGAAACACCATCTGAGACAGGAAGTGTATCCAGCTGGTCACCTGAAAAGAAGGTCTCTGATTGGTTGAAGAGACAGCCTGCGTCCTCTTCAGGATATGAGACCATGAGTGAAGTTCCTACCCAGGCAGACGCTGACGTGATGGTGAGTGTTCATAATGACAACATTTGCACCTTTGTGTCAGTGCAGATGCATAGGTTGGATTAAACACGTTAACACTTTGCAAGCCACGGGGAGCCCCTTAATATTAAAACCGGAATATACCGGACATCTGAGCAAGGAGTCTCAGCCGCGCCGTCTTTTACCGTACTGGGTCATTAAAAACAAAATAAATGATTTTTATCCGGCGATCATCTAACCTTCCCTAGTCACCACTCGTCCATCGATAGCGCATGGCTCGTCTGACATGAAGCAGAAGTGACGTCAGGTCCATTCCTTCCAGAGGCTTCCTTGCGGCCGTCCGTTTACTGTTTAGAGGATAACATTAGAGTGCTAAGGGCTAAGCTAGCCAAAATGGTCACATCGACTGTTCAGTCATTCTTGGATTATATGCTTGGATTATTATGCGCACGGATCGCGCACGCGAAACGCACAGGGAGATGATGCCTCGGCCAAAACTGCCACTCTATCCCAATGGAGATCCAGATAATCACGGTGAGCCAACGACCTGGGGATTGAAAAAAAAGAAAAAACAACGGCGCGGTCCAAGAAGGAGGGATGGCGGGCTCATGTTTATAAACATAATATTATGTCTCAGATCATAACACAATAATAGACATTTCACGGCTAATCTATCAACAGCCATTCTATTTTGGCGTGTTTTTAATAATTACAACCACTCAAAATGCACACAATCAGAACTATGTAACTATATTGAAAAATCATCAAGTCATTATTCAAGTAGTAGTCCTTGGTATTCAATTCATGGACGTAACAAATAGCAAGCAAAAAAATAAACATTCAATATCATCAAAGTTATAAAAACACTATGTACAGGATAGGGGAAACAAGGGGGTGGGGCTAAGGTAAGGGCTCACTTCTGGCCTGGCTATGGGAGAAGTGATAACTACCTCCTTCTCTGGCCTGCTGAAAGGTGAATCTCCTTCGACAAGAGAAGAGGGAGATGCATGAGAGAAAAACACATTGTGCTATTCTCCCAAAATATCTAAAATACTATAAATGTTGTAAAAATCACATCCAACTTACGTCTCATAATATCACATTCATGTTTAGATAATTAATTTAAATACATTTTAAACAACAATCTCGGTTCAATGTTTATTCGTGTAATTTCTCCATCATCAACATTCAGAACACTGATTTATTTTATGTTTAATAAACATCAAATAAATGGCATCAAATTACATCAATAAACATTGTTTATTGGTGTCATTTGTCTGTCACCAGAACCCTGTATGTCCATAAAAGACCAAACGTTCAGATATCTTTGGATCTTTGGATAATGGCCATCTTGAATGAGTTACTGTAAGTGATTTGCCAGAAATCAATAATCAGCTGAATAATTCAACAGGGTTTATTGATTAAGAAACTTGAAAGATGCTGTAACATTCTGAATGTTAATTTCTTGTGTTGTGTTTCATGATTTCTCCTCTATTTGTTAGGATTTGTCTGACATCTCATCAGAGGAAGAGGAGGAGGAAGAAGAAGAGGAAGAAGAGGGTTCTGGTGAGAGTCATGGATCATATTAATATTTTACACTGTAAGCCTCCAAGCTGCTTCTGATCCACTAACTGTCCACTGTCTTTACTCTACAGACGACTGCATGAACATGATGATGAAGATGATAAAGATAAACAGTGGAGAGGAAGGTAAGACATTTAACACTACAATGAACTGTGAGTGTTGGTGTGAAGGATTACACATAATGAACTGAGTGTTGGTGTGAATACAACATGAAGGATTACACATAATGAACTGAGTGTTGGTGTGAATACAACATGAAGGATTACACATAATGAACTGTTAGTGTTGGTGTGAATCCAACATGAAGGATTACACATAATGAACTGTTAGTGTTGGTGTGATTACAACATGAAGGATTACACATAATGAACTGTTAGTGTTGGTGTGAATACAACATGAAGGATTACACATAATGAACTGGTTGTTGGTGTGAATACAACATGAAGGATTACACATAATGAACTGTGTGTTGGTGTGAATACAACATGAAGGATTACACATAATGAACTGTGTGTTGGTGTGATTACAACATGAAGGATTACACATAATGAACTGAGTGTTGGTGTGAATACAACATGAAGGATTACACATAATGAACTGTGTGTTGGTGTGATTACAACATGAAGGATTACACATAATGAACTGTGTGTTGGTGTGATTACAACATGAAGGATTACACATAATGAACTGAGTGCTGGTGTGAATACAACATGTTTTCTCTTTAATGTCTTCCTGCAGAGCTGAAGACACCTGATCTGGATGACCATGACGATGGTAGGTGGGAGATGAGGATGGATGGATGGATGGATGGATGGATGGATGAATATTGTGTAACTGTTATGTTTTGTCCCTCCAGATCAGCTGTACTTCAGATCATGCTGTGAAAAATGCCAACATGTCCAGCAGGTCAGTTTGATCAAACAAATACACTTCTTGATATGCATCATATGCTTGGGGTGCGCAAGCAGCCCTCTTTTGTTTTTAAACAGTCATTAAATAGTCTCATATTGGCTATTCATGAAGAACGTTCGTCTCACAACTAGCAGTTGCCCTCATTCTGTTTTTCAAAGTGACTGTCTCTCGTTAGCTATTGATTGGATTTAACCATAATCTACTGTAGAAGCGCAAGGCCTTTGATGTGAGAAGGTGCACTCCTGAAAGACTGTTGACGATGGCTGTTAACTTTATTTACTGTAGCTCGCCTCCAACACAGTCTCAGTCTCAGTGGCATGTATATCGCCACTCAAGTGTGGAATTCCTTGACTGTTTCCCTTAAGACATGTAGCTCGCTGGGCCCCTTCAAGGTTGCCCTGAAAATTCACCTTTCAGGAGGCAAAGGTAGTTATCACTTTTTCCCATAAGACTGGTGAGAGGTGAGACTCCCCCCCCCCCCCCCCCCCTCCCCCCCTCCCTTTTCCCCTGCGTTGAACATAGAGTGTTTTATTTACTTATTTGTTATTAAATGCAACACATATTGTCTTGTTGCTATTGCCATGTCTGTAAGTTGAGTGCCAAGAACTTCCAATGTAAATGGGACTGTAGAGGCCTTATTGGGATGTTACTGTTGGGCAGAATGTCTAACTGTACTGGTGCTGTGCTGCATTTTAATGTAACTACTGTACTTGTGTTGTTAAATCACTGTGACCAATAAATTATTCAATCAATGTCTGAATGGCAGCATGTCGGAATGCTGGTGATCCTTAATGCTCTCCTGTGTGTGTTTGCTTGGTAGAGCTACGGCAACAAGAAGATCATCCCTGAGAAACTCTCCAGAGGACGCTTGCAGTGAGTCTGACATCACTTTGAAATCATCTGCTTTAGTTTCATTATATTTCTTATTCCTTATAAGAATTATCAATTTGGCGTGCGTGCGTGTGTGTGTGACTGTGCATGTGTGCGTACGTACGTACGTACGTACGTACGTACGCACGCGTGTGTGCATTCTTTAGGGCTCATCTGGAAGGAGAGGGGACATATGAGTGTGCATCAACAGGTTTGATATTTGACACGTCAGAGGGAGTTCTGGTGCGTTATTCCATCCTGTCCTGGTCCATGTTCAACAAGTTCATCCAGGACCCCTGGAGGATCGCTGGTCCCATATTCAACGTGCAGACAGTCAACAAGGATGCATCTGCTGTCAAGCTCATTCAGCTGCCCCACTCTCTGTGCCTGGCTGGTATGGATATATGCTGCCTCTGACATATGTATTACTCTCTGTGCCTGGCTGGTATGGATATATGCTGCCTCTGACATATTTATTATTGAATGTAAAACTAAACATCTAACAAGTCTAATTTTATTTTAAAATGTGGCAAATTCATATACTATACAGTATACCGGTAGCCTATATAAGTGATATTTTTGTTACACTATTGTAGATAGATAGATAGATGAAAAAGGGAAAAAAAAATTGTGTACAGTAAAAAATAGAAAGGCACAACAAAGAGGAGAATATATACATACAGTGTCAAAAACAGTCAACGCTCATAAGTGTAATGTCTCAACACAAATAGCAATACTTCAAGAACAACTTATCAATGCAGTGCCAAACAAAAGTTGTCTGTCTTTGGCCTTTTTTTGGCATTCATGCATGTCTTGTTGTCTCGTTCTCCTGCTATACCATCAACATATGGAATGCCCTTCCACAAGCCTTAAAGGAGAGCAAATCCCTAGCCTCCTTCAAAATGGGTCTGAAAAGTCACCTTCAGGCGGCTGCTACCCTTGACTTGTAAATAGACTAAGCCCCCATGCTCCCCCCACCCTTTTTTCTGCCTTTGTATTTGATGTTTTGCTTTTGAAACTGATATTATCCTAGATAAAGTACTATGTTCTATCCGTCTGTCTTTCAATGTTATATGAGATACTTAAAGTGTGGTTCCTGTGGAAATAAGCCTCGGCTTTCTAGGATCTTTTAGTTGACCTTGTACCAGTGATTTGTACTGTCATGAAACTGTACTTTTTTCTATTGCAAACTTCTAATACATTCTTCAATCAATCAATCAAGCTCTATAAAACTGTCCCTCCATCCTTCCTTCTCTGTATCCTCACCTGCAGGCCAGGAGAAAGAGAAGGTCTTTGGTGTTCTACACATCAAAGGCAAGGATCCCGTCATAGAGAGAGTCCAGTCCTCTGGTAGTCATCTGAAGTGGCCGGTGTCCTCCCTGTCACCTGTGGGTGCCATCGTCCTGGACACAGCGCAGGAGAAACACCACGGAGCGGTGCTGCTCTACGAGGATCTGGGGAGTGCTATGGACACTCACACTTTCCGCATCTTCCCCACCAGCGGCAACGCATCTCATATTAAAGTGAGGAGACCACCGAGATGGAGACAAATGTTGTATAATGATAATCATGTGAACCTTTAAAATAATGCACTTTAGAGCTTTTTGAAGGGTAGATTGCAAAGGAGCTCCCTGAAAAGTGAAAGTTTAAGAACTCTCTTGACAATTACATAACAGCCTTGGTTGTGTTAAGAGGCCTAAAAAAAGCTAGGTTCTTATTGACCAAAATGGCCATCAGTAATGTATGTTGTCTTCCCTTCTCTCCTTTTGTCGTCACCTTGTCCACCTGTTGTCCTTGTGTGTGGCAGGACATCAAGAAGATGACGAAGGGACGTTTCAGTAAGATTGACAAGAATCTGCTCTGTCTGCTGGCAGAGGAGAACTACCATCTGATGAGTGAGCCACGAGGAGCCATTTATCCTGAGGTGTGTTTGTTTGTAGATAGGTGTAGCCTGGGATTGCATTTCAGGGTTTGATCCGGTCGGGAGCGGAAACCACTCTACGTCATGTTGTAGTTCTCAAAGGACAATTTTGCCGGAAAGATCAAACAGGATTCAGTTTTAACCCAAAATAATTCCCCTGCACTCAAGGACATACTTTTAGGGCCTACACAATAAACACCTTGATTCGGCATAGTTTTGCTTTTAGAACATTTGTTTGGTATAAGGCATCTTTTAGTCCAACTCATAGATACTAGCAAGACTACAATAGGCTACTCCAGCATTTTAATAGGGATTGGGGAAACAAACGGGGGGAACCAAAACAAAGCGACGCCACTTCCTCTGCTTGTGGTTTCCGCCTAGACCGGATCAAACGGCCCGTTGCAAACGTAAACGAATACCAGGCTTTCCCCAGGAAAGATTGGTGACGCGAGGTTAAAATAGGTGTATCAATGAACATATCTTAATGCGTTGAATTTGAATGCTGATTACTAATTGTTATGTGTCTTTGCAGTACTTGCCATTCACCCTGAAACCAATTCACGTCAGAGGCTTCTTTGAAGCATACTATGAGCAGCCACCTCCATTCACATTTCATCTGAAAATGAGTGGTGCTGATGAAACTGCATGGACTGACATGATTCGACAAGGTAATTATCTATTAAGTGTGGTAAAATGTGTCCAAAGCGGCCATGTTTAGGGGCAAACACAGGTGTTCTGATTGCAGTAGAACATTAGTTCTATGCAATCAAACAATTGAAACACCTGTTTGCCCGAAACATGGCCGCTGTAGGACTACATTTTGCCACACTTAACTAATAAAGTCACCCATGTCTACTTTAATGTTTGTACTTTTGCAATGAATTTCTCACTGAAATATGATGCTTATCTATTGTTGTGATGTCAGGTGACTTGGTGGGCAGCAAAGTGAAAAAGCCCAGCTTACTACAACTACTTGCAGGGGGCTCGCGCAAAAAGAAAACCGGTAAGAGCAAATCATATAATGATTTACAGTTTACTAATTAAAATTGCTTGGATTCATTTGTGTAAGATGAGGATTTTCAGCACTGTAGAAGGAGACAGTAATTACATTTCCATCTCTTTCACAGTCACAAAGCAGAGAACATCAGACGAAGGAACCACCAGTTGGAGACGTTCTCTCCCACATCAGCCAGGTGAGTTTACAATTCCTTACTCGTTAGATAAATGTATGTTTTAAAAAAAGAACAATCCCCCCTGTCATCATTGGCATGGCAGCTCATGGTTTATTTTTTTAGCAGTGTTTCAACAGGATTTTCATCTGGAAAGAGACCCTGTTGAAAAGTTGCAGAGTTATCAAACGAAAGCAAATGTATTGAATTGATCAGATTTCGGAATTAGTTCAATTTAGTTTGATGCATTTGTGGCTTTAGACGCTGCTTGTTTTCTCCACCAGGCTCATGAATATGAAAGTAATTTCTGTTACAGTATCAATTATCTTGGTTATTTTATATCTACACCACTGATGATGAAACAAATCCCCCTTCAAGGTACTTCTGCAACTCTGAAAAGTCCAACCCAAATCATCAAAGGAGCAGAGGACAAGCTGTTGTCTGCGAGGAAGGAGTTCATTCAAAGAGTCTCAGATCCCGTTCTGAATCTACTGCTGGACGAACTTCTGGATGAGAAGATCATCACTGATGAAGAAATGGGTACCGCCATGGGGGAAAAGCTCACACAAAACAAAGCACGGAACATTATCGACATGGTGCGAAAAAAGGGGAAAAAGGCCAGTTCATTCATGATTGTCACGATCAATCAGCTGGATTGTAACCTTAGTGAAGAGCTGCTGCTGAATCTGACACCTACGGTTTAGCCTGACATGCTAAGACTTTTTTCTTTGACGGGATTAGTGTTATTGTTTGTAATGTTAGTTGAAATATGAGCATGTAAGGTTATATTCTAGGACATATCAGACTAGTTATGATATTTATCTGGCCTCGATCGGACCCTCTCTGATTAATCCAGGACGTCCGTTTTCGTGGGATTTATGTTGGTTGAAATCAGGTGATATTCTAGGCCAGATCTGACTAGTCATGGTTTGACTTGATCTGGCCCCAATGGAGACGTCACTGATTGGTCTTGCTGGGACTTGCTGGGAACACTCATCAAGAGACACACTGATGTGAGAGAGGTTTTTCTGAACGTGTTGAAGGCCACAGACGGTTTCTAACTGTACATCCTATTCTTTAGACCTGCTCTGGTCAGCTGTTGGATGTTTGTACACACATCCGTTAATCTGTTATTGTCACTCTGTGCGGGTCCTCGTGCTTTAACACCTCGCTTGCCAAGCTCTCCTGAACTCGTCCACAGACGAGTTAAGGGTTACCATGGTAACCAGGTAAACAGACGCTTGCTGCAAAATGGAGCTTTTATTCTCCATTGACTCCTGTTCTATGCTGTAACATAAAAACAGCTGTATCTCTGAATAAGGTACAACTAACGTTGAAAAGGCTGAAAACCGCTCACGACGACACTCTTCCCCCTTTCCAGGGGAAGGTTAAGAGTTCAACAGAAAGCATAAGTGAATGGTGGCGGCCCGAACACTCGTATTGTGGTTGCACAAAAAGAAATGCGTATCCTGTCTCAATGACTACATGTTACTTTAACATCTGTGATATGCTTTGAAAAATGAGTTAAAACGTACATACCGGTAAATCTTGTGACTTTGTACAATTATTGGTAATTTGCCAATACATTATTTTGTGAAATAAACAGGTTATTTTACTGATAGTTATACTGTACTGGTAGTATATCAACATGTCATTATGTAAAGTAAAGTCATGTAAATATGTAAAATAACATAAATAAAATAAACAAAGATGAAATGAATTGTTTTATATGACAGCCTTCCTGCCCTGGTATTTGGCCGTTATGTTTTTATCCTCCACAAATTGACAGCACCAAAGGAGACCTTGACCCTAAACTGACCCCTAAAACCCCAGGCCTGGTGGTGACAGTGTTCCTGTCTGGAAGCAGTGATGATCAATGTGACATTAACTCATTCGTAGTTTACGGCCGAGGAGCCCAAAGTTTTTTCTATGTCTTTCACTGCTGGCTTCTCCTACCTGTTAAAGTGGCCGCTAATCCAGTTCCCATCGTGGGTGATCCGACACTGCATGGTGTGTTCGCGTATGCCATCAGCTTCTCAAATCCTTTTTTTTTCTCAATTGATCAATAAGTTCTCCGTCTGTAAGCTGCCGTGTTTACACAGAAAGCCAACGAATAGAGGATAGAGGACGGACAGCCGCTTCCGGTTTACGGTCTCAATGTTAACTGGTCCGCTCAATAATGTGTCCGTGTAGAAACCGATCACGGAGCATTAGTTCCGGCCTATTATAGTTCAATTTTATAAGCTTTAATTAAAGCTTATAAAATCTTCGGGGTCCTCGGGCGTGGCAGGGAAGGGGTAAAAAAGGGTATTTTTTTGGCAGAGGTTGAGTTAACAATGCTTGCCGTTCATATTACCTCCTGCCTTATCTTATATTTACAATGGGCTTATTGCCGCATCCCACTTCCAAGCCCATTTCACGCCCCCTTTACATCGACTTCAACTCATAGGTAGTCGTCTAGGACGTAAGGAATACCGCCCCTAACGCTATCATTCGCCCCCTGTCGCCATGGTGACAGCCCTCCATTGGCTCATTCCCAGCTATGGGACCGGCGGATCCAATTTCAACAGAGGGGGGCGTAGCCACACACACACACACACGCACGCACGCACGCACGCACGCACGCACGCACGCACGCACGCACACACACACACACACACACACACACACACACACACACACACACACACACACACACACACACACACACACACACACACACACACACACACACAGCCCCGAGAGAGCGCAGCCGCTCCGAGAGTGCAGAAGCGCGCGTGGAGAGAGAGAGAGAGAGAGAAAGAGAGAGAGAGAGAGAGAGAGAGAGAGGCACGTCCCCCTCACAGGCACAGTCATCGAATTACAACAGAGGGAGGTGTGTCGTGTTTCCCACCGAACGCGAAGCCAGTTACACAACATTTGGTTACCCGTCGAATTATGTTCCACCTCTGCCTGGATCCTGCTATGCATTCACAGAGCTTTTCCTGTTAACAACGTGGCGAGGGGGGAGAGACAGGAGCGCCGCTTGCGGCGCGACTTTCTAGTAACATATATTATACATTAAGATGTGTACAATACATAGTACATACAAGAACAAATGAGACATTTCACATGTAAATGGCCCTCGATGTTGTCAAAGTGTACTACCATGGTATTCAGCTGGTAGAGTGGATTGCAGTACTGATGTTAACCACTGGGGTTCAGTATTGCACCACGGTAAATAATGAACTGAGAGAGGCACCAAGTGCTGCAAGCTTGAAGATCTGCTATTTTTGAAAAGTCGTGAAAATGTGTGCAAATCTTTGAATATATGTAATTTTTAAGCAGACATTTGTAACTCAAATTATCGCTTCTGGCCGGGGTCCCTGGAACTAAATATTTTGAGATTGGGGTCAGTGGTCAAATACATATCATTGTGGGGGTCCTTCACATGAAAAGGTTTGAGCACCACTGACATAGAAACATAGGTTTTTCAAAAAAACCTTCAAAGACTTCAAAGCAAAATAACGCAGTGAATCCTTGTACCTGCAGGGCCCAGAATTTGGTGCGACACCCTGTCCACTTCTTAAAAGTCAGAAGTGGGATTTATCTCATCCTTTACTGTTGCTAACGTACAGCGAGTAAAACATAAATGGTAGTCGGGGGCGTTAGGGATATTTTGCGCTGTATTAGTCTAAAAGCGCCACATTTTGCACAGATGTAGCCCAGGGCATGCTCTAATGATTTAGCAAGGGCGCCCGAGTCGCCACAGCGGCCAAATCAAGTTGGGCTCCAATCGACTTTCTATACAGGAGGAAAATACCCAGAGAAAAATCTGCTTTAAGTAGGATGTGAGGGGTCTAACTAGGGGTTTGTCATGATGCTGAATCCATTGCAAGCATTTGGTTTGCACAAAAAAACATTCCTTGGGCTAAAAATGGCTCAAGAAAAAGCCCACAAAACGGTGAAAAGTGATGACTCATCACTTTTCATCACTAAACCATCGTTTTCTGGGTCAATGCAGAATGCCGGGTTTTCAACAAAAAATTTACTGCTAAGTATTTATTTACTGAAGTCGGAGGTAAAGCTGTGTGTATAGTTTGCGGGGAGCACATCTTGCGGGGAGCACTGCCTTTTGGCCCGGCCCTCCACAATATGTTCTGTTGTTCATGTGGCCCCATGGAAAAAAGAATTGCCCACCCCTGCTTTTGGGCATGTATTCATTCATAGACCCGGTGGCTTGTTTCTCTCATATAACCTGGCAACACTGGTCTCAGCGGTGTTGCCAGGTCTTGCTTGTTAAGCGATACATTTGGGCATGTATTCATAGACCTGGTTGCTTGTTTCTCTCACATATAACCTGGCAACACTGGTCCTAGCGGTGTTGCCAGGTCTTGCTTGTTAAGCGATACGTTTGGTTATGTATTCATAGACCTGGTTGCTTTTTTCTCTCACATAACCTGGCAACACTGGTCTTGCTCAGCAGTGTTCCTGTTCTGTTCCTGAAACACAGAATGTATCAGAAAGTCCAACTTTAGTACACATTTTGTAATCTGTAGCCTTGATACCAGACTGTCATATACTGATCATTTAAAGTTAGCATGGCTTTAATTACAACTGATTAAAAACTCAGGACAATGGATAAACAGTAAACAGGATTATGATGTTGTTTGGACGTGGCTGACTGTTGGGGAGACTGAATCTGATGGTGAGTTTATGACTAATCTTTCATAAACAGTATTTCCTGCCTGGCCGCCGTGCCAATTAATGTTGTTATCATTTAAGATGAGATATGGCTGCCATTGGTTGCTATGATGAGGGTTCAGAATCAGAAGCAAGGCTGGTCTGTGTTGTTTGTTGTGATGTGATTTGATGACATGAGTGGCTATAGCTGGCAGGCAGGCTGTCTGTCTGTCTGTGCATCACCTGTATGTTTTGCTATGATTTCTCTAATTATTTTAACTCACAACGTGAATGTACAGTAGCCAATCGATGCTTGTAAGCCCAACAGTCAACCATGTGGGCATGTGAATTATTTTAAAACAAGGCAAGTGGTGACTTTCCGACTTCTTATGGCTGTCATGATTGCTGTAACAGCAAGATTGCAGAAGCAATCTGCAATCTGCGTTCAACCGAGCTAGAATAGCACCAGGACACCTAGCCGCAAATTGAAACACTAGATTCTTTTAATAATCGGATGAATCTAGGGTTGCAATACCTCCCTAGCCTGGCTCCAGCCAATAGACCCGCCCACTCTGAGTGAACTGCATCTCTTGGTCTGGATGTGTCGACGTGTCTCTTGCTACCGAAAGCTTCTCAAACCGACCGAAACCGACCAATGAAATCAATGCAATGCGGAGGAGGGGCGCGTCTAACTTTTGAAAATCAACAGAAACAGTGGAGGGAGGGGTGGCTGCGTGGCTCACCAGAGTTCTTAATTGCTCCCTTTGAACTTCAAAAGGGCTCCGAACTGCAGTCATTGATTGAGCTATACAAGTGTTGAATAGCTCGTTAGTGATTCTCTCTAATCAATGAAACATCAAAGACAATGACCTGTTTGGTGCATGTCATTGAGGGGAGGGGGAGGACGAGGGAATGTTTTGCACAAAAGTCAAACACAACCCCTCCCACCAGATCTCTTGTGATTGGAAATTTCAAATTTTAAATCCCCTCCCCTTTTCAATCAAATAGAATGGCCACAAGTTCAGACTCAAGCCCCAGCGTAGAGTCTGAAATCAGGCTAATACCTCCCATAGGCAGCCAATGCACTATATTGGGCCTCTATGGAAAGCTCAGAGTATCCTCTTTCTATCTGCAAAGAGTTTCTTTCATGAAACTCAACCATAGACATGTTAGGAGCTACTTTCTGTCAAGAAATCCGAGCAGACATGGTTTATTTTTTAAGTGTTGAACTTCGGAAGCGCTCGTCTTCGATTACGCAGCGTCCCGCTGCCTCCTGCATTATGTGACATTTAGAACCAGGTGGTACACAGGACCGCTGAGTGACTTCCCACAAGTGCTTCCAAACTCCAACACTCCAAAAACAATCACCTGAAGCCAATTTCTTGATAGAAAGTAGCTCCTAACATGTCTACGGTGGATTTTTATGAAACAAACACTTTGCAGATAGAAAGAGGATATACTCTGAGCTTTCCATAGAGGCCCAATATAGCTGAATTTGAAGTTGTTTATTACAATCAGATCACAATCAAAAATGTTTTGATGCATTGGCTGCCTATGGGAGTTATTGCAACCCGAGATTCATCTGATTATAAAAAAAATCTAGTGTTGCAATTTGCGGCTACAGGACACCCTACAGGCGACACAGTTAGGCGTCCCCGCACTGTCCGATGTTCTTGAAGCCACATTACAACCATGTCCATTACCGGTCATACTTGAAGCCACATTACAACCATGTCCATTACCGTTCATACTTGAAGCCACATTACAACCATGTCCATACTTGAAGCCACATTACAACCATGTCCATTACCGGTCATACTTGGCACACCATCAAACCGCCTGCAGTTTACGGGTCAAAAGGTGGAGATTGTTGCTTTGGCAACACTATATTAGCCAGAAGAAGAATATTATTATCCTGGAAATCTCCAAAGCTACCTTCTCACTGGTTCAATGATGTGATACAATGTACTTCCTATAAGCTTGGAGAAAAATATGTTTTCTTCTGAGTGGAACTACTGAGGGCTTTTATGAGGCATGGAGACCTTTCATGGAGACTTTTAATTGCCAATCATTAGAATAGGATTACTGGGTGTATCCTGGGTGCATGCAGCGAACAGTGTCTCTTTCACTGATAACACGATGACTGTGACCCACGATGTGATGATTTCAATCTGTTGTTGTTGCTTTGCTGTTCTGTACTGTTTTGGTGTGGTTGCTTTAGTCTTGTCTGGTGTGTGGTGTATACAAAAGGTCTGGGCTGTGGTGACGTGACATCACAGTGTAGCAGCATGAGACTCAAACCTTTGCAGAGAGCAGGGGTCTTCCACGTTTTCAGGCCAAGGACCCCTTAGTTGAGAGAGAGATGAAGCAGGGACCCCCACAACCTGTTCATAGATTCCATTATAGTTTCATCGTTTGACAGCACAATCATCAGTGTGTTTTGGATTCATGTCAATTTGTGTTTTCAGATATTTAACCACTTGAACCGTCAATATTTAATAAACTTGACCTTTCAATCTGTACTTACCGTAGACTGCTCTTTTCCCCCTCTACACACCAAAGCTCTTTGCCGAAAATTGCCGATCTACAAGTTGTTGCCTCGGAGTTGTGACATCCCAAAAAAATGTATCAGGGACCAGGACCACCCCCCCCCCCCCCCCCCTCGCCCAGAAGCAAATATTTGATTTACAAATTAAGATATATTCAAAGATTTGCCCAAAATGTCATGATTTTTCAAAAAATAGCAGATCTACAAGCTTGCAGCGTGGCACTCAGTGAGTGCTGCGAGCTTGTATATCTGTGAGCTTGTATATCTGCTATTTTTCAAAAGTTAAAGCATTAAATAATGGTTAAAGTATAATAATAATGGGTTAACATAAAAAATCCCACCGGTGTAAAGTGAGTGGTGTTCGCTCCACACTAGAAGATACTGTTCCTGTAGAAACAGTGTGGGTTCGAGTAGCACGCTGAGTACAGTATGATGATGACATCACATGCTCGTCCTTATATTGGCCAATCGGAAGTCTCCAATCAGAATTGTTGCTGGTTGGTAGGTGATACTTCTTCTTTCGTATATCATCGTCCTTGATGATTGGTTGGCGACATTTTAATTCCACAAGATTTATTTTTCTTGCAGGGGAGGCCATGAGGCTGGTTGTCGTCTTCTCCCCGTCAATGACGTCGGCCTTCCGCATGAATGAATGAATGAACTTTATTTATATAGCACATCTTCACAGCACGAGTGCTTTACAGATACACAATACTCAATAAAAAAGTAAGCTCTACAGTTGCAGAGAAGACACCAATAAATTTAAAACACCCACAGTAACAAGGAATACAAAAGAACAGTAAAAACAGGGATGCCTATAAGTGACCAAAGGCCTGTCTGAACATGTGTGTTTTCAGATGCCTCTTAAAGGAGGCCTCTGAGGGGGCCGTTTTTAGGTCCAGGGGGAGGGCGTTCCAGAGCTTTGGGGCTATGGCCTCAAAGGCTCGGTCACCCTTGGTTACTAGATTTGTCCAAGGGACATCAAGGAGGTGTTTATCAGCGGATCTGAGTGAGCGAGTGGTAGGGGTGGGACGGATAATTTCTGAGATGTACGTAGGGACTGGGCCATGGATTGCTCTGTAGGTAAACGTGAGGACTTTGAAGTGGATCCTGTAGTGTACCGGGAGCCAGTGCAGAGAGGCTAGAATGGGGTGATGTGACATGACTTTTTTGATTTAGTGAGTAACCTGGCAGCAGCGTTATGAACCAGCTGCAATTTGTCAACGGATGTTTTGTTGAGACAGGTAAAAATGGAGTTACAGTAATCTAGCCTGGATGAGATGAAAGCATGTACAGCCATTTCAAGTTCAGAGTGGGATATGATGGTCCGGAGTTTTGCAATATTTCTGAGGTGACAGAAACAGGTGTGTGTGAGTGATTTGACATGATTGTCCAAGTGCATGAAGGGCATACTGTATGCACGAACCAAGCAAAAGTTATAATACTTTATGTACAGAGCATATCATGGTATAGTTATCTTAAAAAAGTCTTGAAAATGTTTAGTTTAATGTGGCAATCACACCATAGTTCTTGTCTATGCCTGCTGAGTGGTCAGATGGGTGGGCCGCGAACTCCTTCCACCAGCGGTGATGACCTCATAGCGGTGGGTGGGATGTGACGTAAGCATCATCATTCTGACCTCCACGCTACATAAAGACTCCAGACTGTTATCCTCAAGGTTGTCCAGTCTGTACGTCTGTTGATCGTCTGTTGACTAGTGTGCCAATCTGCCCTCCCTTCTGTCTGTCTGTCTGTCAGAGGAATATTCCCCTGGCAACCAGGCCACGGCTCTACCCGGATCACACAGCGCTCAATCTGACCAGAACTCCCCCTCCATTGGGCCATAACCTACCATCAACCAGTCCCCTTTATCTTTGAGCATCATTGTACTCTCTCGCGTCTTCGGCTCAAAACAAACCGAAACAAAGTAAAGATGTCTGACTATAATGACCACGGCAACGAGTCCAGGCTGCTGCGCAAGGCGAAGGAGAACCCGTCGGTGCCCGTGGGCGTGGCCGGCTTCCTGGCCATCGTGGGCTACAGGCTGCTGAAGATGAGGAGCCGCGGGGACACCAAGATGTCCGTCCACCTCATCCACATGCGCGTGGCGGCGCAGGGCTTCGTGGTGGGGGCCATGACCCTGGGCGTCGTCTACTCCATGTACAGGGACTTTGTGGTGAAGCCCAGGGAAGCCCCGAAGGCCCAGGGTGAAGATAAATGAGCCCAGGGAAGCACAGAGGGCCCAGGGTGAAGATAAATGAGCCCAGGGAAGCACCCAAGGCCCAGGGTGAAGATACATGAGCGTGGACTCTTTGGAGTCCCTTTTGTTGCAGGTGTTTCAGTCCGAGTGTATCAAAAAAGCACCTCGGTTAAGATGGAGACGACGGAGGCGGGCCGTCTCAGGCGAACTCGATCCACGCGAGACACCGCCGAGCGAGCGGTAGGTAGCGAGCGAGTCGCCGTGTCGAGCGTTGCGAAGGTCACATGAGCCGACTCAGCGCCGCTAGAAGTTGTAAACCAGGTGGGCCGACTTTCGGCAGCCAATCATAAGCCTCCGCGGGCGGGTCTTGCCTTAACCGAGGTGATTTTTTGACACACTCGGACTGAAAGACCCGTGGACTCTTTGGTGGGCGGGCAATTTGGCACTCTGTGGAACTTTCACCTTGTTATTTACATCAGGTTGCACTTGTTGGTGGTGATGTCACAAAGAACGCTGCTCCCTCATTGGCTAAAGGCCCTGCCTTTGTACTGTCGTCCGGAAACGGTCGGCACCGAAAGTAGTACTTGTGCGCTCTGCTGGATGCTGGAGCAAATAATTGCGACCGTAGGGAGCAGTTAGTATCAGAACCCCATGTCAATCAGTCACACTCCACATTTTTGTGGCCGTCCTTGTCCCTTTTATGCCCATATATGGCTGTCCCTGATGTAATCAATATTAAGCCCATATTTGGGAATGCCCATATATGGATATGTGGTGTAGATAAGTGGTGTAGTGTATCTTGTACACCAGGCCCATTGGAAGTTTCTGTACTCTGTCATCTACTCTGAGCCACCCCACTCTTAACTGGTGAGTGGTGGTGAGGTGAGTCTGATAGGGAAGGTTAAGCAGGACCCTAATTAGTTTGTTTTGGGCTGTTTGGAGCTTAGTCTTCAGGGCTTGTGGGGCGTTACGATACCATACGTGGACTCCGTAGTCAAAGAGGGGCTGGATTATTGCACCAGCTATGGTCTTCAGTGTGTTGAAGTTGACCATCGGGGCGATCCTCTGTAGGAAACGAGTTTGTTGGTTGATTTTATTTATTACCTTTGAAGTCATTCCAGACTGGAACTCGTAAATCAGATTATTCTCATCGAGATATCTTGCAATCTGTTCGTAGACTATTTTTTGCCTTTGAATATGGAACTAAGAATGGAAATGGGATGGTAGTTACCATTTCTGAGGTTTCATTAGTGTGGTTGCCCAACAGGGCAATACACTGCAGTCCTGGGGATTTTTTTTTAATTCTAGATAAACTTTTGTGAACAGGTTTTTACCTTGCATCAATAGGCAGGTTCGGGCTCAGAATAAAAACATTTGGTAGTGATGCTAGCTCGAGGGGGGCGGCCACCTCTTGTACCGACACCGGCTGCCCAAGCTGCCGCTTTATGATCAAAGCAGTTGTGCTAGGGGGCACGGTGGCACAGTGGTTAGTGCTTCGCCTCACAGCTACAGTTCGATTCCCGCCGTGGGACACTGTGGGTGCTGGGGGCGTGTTCCTCCCTCCGCATCATCAGCGCCCACACCCTAGGTGGGGTTGCATGTTCTCCCCGTGTCTCCTAGGGTTGATACCCTCACAAAAAACATGCAGTAATCCTGGTCTCAATAATGCCTCCCCCTGGCCAGCCGGGGCGCCTGATGGAGGGGAAAAGAACTGGTTGGAATAACGTGTTCCTTCCACAAGCTACGTCCATCCCAGGGAAATCCCCCTTCTCTGGTGAAAAGAAACAACTTGGACTACCCACGCATTGAAGGAAGCATGAGGTTTGTCCGTTGTCTCCCCAGGCGCGGCAGAGGGAGAGCAGAGCCCAGGATTACATAGCCAATTCGCACTGAGTGAAAATGGGTTACAAAATCGTGGGATAAAATTATAAAAAAAAACATCGTCATTATTCTCCGTTGTGCGCACAGAACGGCCGAGAACAGTAGACTCCAAGCTCACATCGCATCCGCAACGAGCTGTGAGCTTGTACTGTATATTAGCTGTTCTCGTGCACAATGCTGTTCGGGGAGCCTACAGTATGTGGAGTGGAGTGGAGCGTCCAGTGGCGTCAGTTCAGAAAAAGCTAAGGTATGGCAACATGACTGGTGTCACCATACCTTAGTAACAGGCATGATACATTTATTTTAAGAAGTACATTTAATTTTCCCCCCGTTTCTATGGTTTCTTTGGCTGGATATGGCAGCCTGGAACGGTTGTTCAAGTGCAGCTAAACTTGGCATGTTAGTAAATATGCCACAATTAACAATAATGCATTGCACCTGTGCAGCTGACCTGCGGAACCTGGGAATATACCATTCTGTCAAGATGGGGAGAATACAAGTGTGGAGAATATAATTATAATACATTGTTAAAGTGACCATGTTGTTACATTTTGCATTTGTAGTTATTTTACTGTAATTTAACAACATAATAACCAGCACAGATAGACAAAGAGACATTCATGGATTTATATTTAAAAGTAACTCTTATTTTCCCCTCTGGATCCAGGGTATGGCAGCTGCATACCCCTGCCATACCCAATTGACGCCCCTGGGAGCGTCTCTTCCTCTCTCTCTCTCTCTCTCTCTCTCTCTCTCTCTCTCTCTCTTTCTTATCTTATATATGAAATGTATCATCATGGCTCCCCATCTTTAAACCAAATACATCTGTGTGACTTAGAATGAAAATCTCAAGGAATAGCAACATTTTGCTTATAAAACTGTAATTAAAATATAAATAAATAGTGGTATATGATGCTATGAGGACCCCCATTTCAAGAATATAAAATAACAAATAAGAAATAGGGTGTTTCAAACAATGCCTCCTTTTTTCGTTTTCAACATTGTGGTCATATCATTTCAGTCAAGTTTTCACAACTTTAAAACACATCACAGTTGCCTGGTACCTGGTATGTCAGTTGGATTAACAACTCAGGCTCATATGAAGTTCCTCCACGTGTCTTCATTAAACATAACAGTAAATGTTTTTTTCCCCATCCTAATTAAATTGTAGTTAATTCTTTAACTATGAACAAGCATGATTTATACTAGTTTTATTTTTTGAGGGTATTTTCTGAGTCCCCCCTGCAGTACCTCTGCGTACCCGTACCCCTAGAAACACTGAACTATACTAACTACCTACTGTTGGTACTTTCAAGTACATTTTCATCCCAATACTTTTGTGCTTTTACTCAAGTAAACTTTTAATTCCAGCCTTTTACTTGTAAGGGGCCGGTCACAATTTGCTGTCATTTGCGAAAAAACTTAAACAAAGCTCTATATTCCCGTTGAAATGCATTGGCAGCCAGAATCCACCCTCAAGCGTAGAATAAAGGTGTGGTGTGATTGTGCCCTAACCCAGTGATATTCTACATTACACTACATACATTAATGAAGCGCAGCATAAGTTTATGCAGGGCATGGGAGTCAAGTCGCTGCTCAGCTAGTCAGATGTCAGTCAGCTCTGTTCTCATACCTCATTAACATATCTGCTGGTCATTATGTCACATGACTGCCATACTCCAATCAAAGCTCTCAATCAGTAGGGAAGGCTCCTTTAAATAGAGCTTGCTTTCTCTACCAATGCTTGGTTCCGGAGCTTCGGAATCATTTGCTGCTTGCTTCCTCCTCCACCCCACCCTCCACCTTTGCACGATCAGTCTGGCTAAGCTCAAATACTTGTGATTGTCTGATCCTAACTAATACAAACGAGAACTGGCTCCAGCGGTGCATTCAACGACCGACCACTGTATGCAGTCCAATTGGCTAGGACTTATCACGTGGCACACGTGCCGACGTCCTCACGTCACACCAGCGCCATACGTGCAGACGTAAAGTCAACACAAGGCTAACAGTTAGCTAAACAAATGATGTACTCACGTTTGCATAGTCAATAGCACTACTGTCCACATTCCAGTACATTCCATGATTTAGGCACGAGTCCCGATCACATTTACATAATCTTCATGTATGTACATCCCATTACAGCAACGCAACGTTACTCTTTTTAATTCACGGAGTTCTTAACCGGAAGTGCGTCCGGCCGTCAAATATGTCCGACCGGAAACGTGCTGCGGCACAATAGTTCCGCCACAATAGTCCCCCCCCCCCAAAAAACTTTTTTTTTCAAAAACCTTTTTTTTTTTCAAAAACCTTTTTTTTTTTCAAAAAACTTTTTTTTTAGCCATATGAGCTTTTCACGTTAACAACGAGGCGAGGGGGCGTAGATCCTCTAGTTAAGTTACATGTCAATGTGGTTAAGAAAGTACTGTAATCTTGACTAAGTTTCATGACAATGTTGTTAAGCTCAATAATGTGATTTTGTCTAAATTCATGTCAATGTTGTTAAGCTCAATACTGTGATTTGACTATGTTACATGTCATGGTTATTGCTATTATTTTTGCTATTCTATCCCTATGGGGGGTATTGTTATGCGTTCCCTGATTTTGCTTAGCATGCTCAGAAAAGCCTGCACAAAATTCAGGGAGCATCTCCGAACGCAGAGCCCTTCAAACGCCAAGATTAACTGTATTCCATTTATGCAATAAATGGTTAAATCTTCTTGACGTGAATGTTCCTGCCTAAACTTTTACTTAAGTAAAACAAATTATTAGTAGTATTTGTTTCTACCCCTGCTGAAACCTCTGACTTCAGCAAACACAGTTCATTCAGACAAACCCCAACGAACCCTAGAAAAGCCCTCCCGCACTCAAGGTGTTTCAGCCAGCAGTGCAGTCAAAGATGAGTCGGAGAGACCAGAGAGAAGCTTGTTGTGAGATTTAATGAATCCAAGGAGAAAAACCACCACAGTACAGTTGAGCTCCAACGTGATAATAATTCATTTCTATGACGAGGGATTCTCTTGTGATTCTTTGATTCTGACGTGGACATGGTGATGTTCTGTGTATCGGACTAATGTTGGGTTGGAGACTAGAACTCTGTTATGGGGGGGGGGGGTGGGGGGGAGTGTACATTCACATTAGTTACGGGGCCTTCATGGAACGGGGGAAATGGTTTGAGAATTGTGTTAGAAACAAGAAGGAGTGTGTACCGTCGAACAATGGATATTGAAGCCTATTCGTCAACTAAATATTCAGATATTAGGAGAAGTGAATATGAAGCAAAAGACAGCAACACTCCAGCTCTTTTGTAAAGATATTACTGATAAAATGAATTCATACAATGTTGGAGCGTGCTCAGTAAAACATTGACAGAATCAAGATGTTTCTCTTTTGATCATTTTCGATTCTTCTTGCTTCTGAGGTTGTGGTCCTGCTGAGGTCTTCTAGATCTTCTGAGGTTGTGGTCCTGCTGAGGTCTTCTAGATCTGCTCGCTGGTCACGGTGGTCCACTGGAAGAACACAGGACAACATTATGATCAGTTGCATGGTTTCCTCTGCCATCGGTGTATGAATGGGTGAATGGAATGCACATTGTAAAGCACCTTGGATAAAGGCGCTATACATATAAATGCACCATTTACAATTTTACCATTTATCAGTGGTGTAGACCTTTTCTTCTCCTTTTCAGGCCGCGACCCCCAAAATAATCATATTTTAACTGGGGACCCCCCCACCCCCCACCCCACCCCACCCTGACGAGCACTAAGAGTTGAGGCATTACATTTTGTATAACACGGTTCTATAGTGAAAATAGCAGATCTACATGCTCACAACGCCTCAATTTAAGTCCTTAAATTGTCACTTTAGAAAAGTACATGTACCCTATATACACCAAACTTTATGTTGGTTTGTTTACTGTTGAGAGAGAGAAAACAATGTTGCACATTAATTTAATCATCTGGGGACCCCCTCAAAATAATTTGGGGACCCCTGGTGTAATGTAACTGAGTACATTTACTGGGACGATATGTCCGGTAGATGAAGGTAATGCAGTGACATGGATCTTAAATCCAGGTTATTCCACTCACTTCACTCCATTTCATGGGTTTGCTGGTTACCATCCCATTCATGTCTGTGGAGACCACCTCAGTCACTGTGAAGGTCACTGCAATTCAAACAAATCACAAACGGGATGTCAAAGAAAGAGAACAGTAACTCAGTGAGCTGTACGCTTACTGAGTCTTCAATTATAAATACTTAAAGGAGTAGTTCACCACTTTTCAACCTGTCTTCATATAATAGGTCCTCACTAATGTTCATGATAAAATATCACCATTTTTTTCTACTCAGTCCAAGTCTCCTAGGAGAGCTGTGGGAAGTTCATAATCCATTGTCTTGTGACATCATCATTTTCCCCAAAAAAATTTAATCAATATTTTTGAAAATAAATATTAGATTTTTATTATCGCGAGAACAATGGCTTCCACTTTAAAATTGCAACTTTTCAGGAATAGAAAGCCTGCAGTTTCTATAAGCTGGATTGGCAATCGATGATGTCACAAGACGATGGGTTTCTGACCTGCCCACAGCCCTCCTCTGAAAAAAAAGAAAAAAGCTATTTTTGAGTGAGGACCAATTATATGAACATAGGTTGAAAAGTGGTGGAGTGCCCCTTTAACCAAAGTAAGTATAGCAAGTATTCCGGTGCTTTATTCAAGTACAAATTCCCCTGATCAACTTTCAGTTGCAGTTCAGTAATATTTAGACCAGGAGTATCTATAATTAAAGGGATTGTTCATCCCCAAAAGTTTAGTTTTTGTCACATTCCTAATCATTTGTGTCTCCATAGGGAACAAAGCAGGCTCTTTGTGTCTCCATAGGGAACAAAGCAGGCTCTTTGTGTCTCCATAGGGAACCACTGCTGGTCATCAAATCATTGGCTTAGGAATGTGACAAAAACGAAATAAAGTTTCCATGAATTCAACGCTCCAAGGTGTGAGTAATCGATAGGGAAAAACGGTTACTTTTTGGGTGAACTACTCCTTTAAGACTGCGGTTGAGTACTTGCCGTCCACCGCTTGATTGATTGAATATTTTATTAGACAAAAATGTAGTACAGTACAAGTATAGTCAATACAATATAAATGTAGTACAGTACAAGTATAGTCAATACAATATAAATGTAGTACAGTACAAGTATAGTCAATACAATATAAATGTAGTACAGTACAAGTACAGTTAAACACCCTGCCTAAAAGGAACATCCCAAATAAGTCCTTTTACGGTCTTTTCTTTTTACGTTGGAAGTCCTTGGTATTTAATTCATGGACATAGCAAATAGTAAGAAAAAGAAAACATTAAAACAGACGTGCTAGCCAGCCAGCTAGCCAGCCGCTGGTATTTAGAAGCCACGTTGTTATTGACTGTGCCTGTCGGTGTCGCTCACTAGACATGATGTCCCTCCAGGAATTATAGTTAGGGTTAAATAATAAGCTCATGGTTGTCATCACTCACCAGCCATGCTGTCCAAGCGCAGCATGAACATGATGAAGTCCACCAGGGAGATGTAAGGGTCGGCCAGCAGCATGGTGTACTGCATCTTCACCATGTTCTCATCCAGAACGATGCCTGCATGGTTGGATTGGAGGAGAAGCAAACTTTGAGCTGCTTGTGCCAGGATGCAGGGTGTACATTGTAGCCCTGCTTCATTCACTAACTTTAAGAGTTATGGGATCCTTGAAATACTAATACCACTACTACTACTAATAATAATACTAATACCACTACTACTACTAATAATAATAATAATACTAATTCCACTACTACTACTAATAATAATACTAATACCACTACTACTACTAATAATAATAATAATAATACTAATGCCACTACTACTACTACTACTACTACTACTACTACTAATAATAATAATTAAAGGAAAAAACCCTGGTTTAGCGCCATGCTGTGTCAAAGGTCACCCGTGTTCCTCACCTGCGACCTGGAGTGCCTTCTGCACCTCTTCATAGGTGATGGTTCCTGTCTTGGAGATGTTTGATTCATAGTAGAATTTCTGGAAGAAATCACAAGAAAAGAACATTACATTTTTTTTGCAAATGCACAGAAGGACTGCTTCCTCTCTGTTTATGGATAAGATCTTGGTTGATTTTGTTACTATTATGAACCCATTTAGGCCTAGAATTATTCGATGCTTTAACTATTGAAAAATAGCAGATACAAGCTCACAGCACAGCACAGAGTGCTGCGCTGCGAGCTTGTAGATCTGCTATTTTTGAAAATGTGTGTTTTTTTTGTGCAAGTCTTTGCATACATCTTAAGGGTGCCAACCCCGAGTTTCCCGAGTTTGGGCCGTTTTTGAAAAAAAAAGAAAAAAAAAATTCAAAGATTTTTTTTTTCAAAAAAGTTTTTTGGACCTCCAGAATTGTATTAGGCATGATCGCGATCGCGAAATTGCATGTTTAACCCCCATACCAACCCATTCTTTCAAACATGGCAGCCATGTTTGTTTACATCTGAAGAAAACATAATGGCTGGTTAATCATGAATGCCTGAACGGATTTCCAAGTGGATTTTTTTGTTTGAAAGCTGTGAACAGCATCTACACACGTGGTGCATCATCTAGGCATGGGCGTGCACGATCCGTGCACTATAAACTACATGGAAGTCTATGGAGACCATGGCATCGCGAGACATTGAAGAGAAAAATCATTGCAACTTAAGTGTTAGCGAACTCAAATATTTGCTTCTGGGTGGCCCCTGGAACAACATATTTTGAGATGAGGGGTCCGCGGGCCAAATGCATGTAATTTTGGGGGTCCTTGACATGAAAAAAGTTTTAGAACCACTGATTTAGAAGAAGGATTTAGAAGACATTTATATAGAGAATCGGGTCAAAAGTATTCAAAGTCTTGCACAAAATGTTGATTTTTTTCAAAAAGAGTGAGCTTGTATATCTGCTATTTTTCAATAGTTAAAGCATCAAGTGGTTCAAATCTAAAGGGACACAGATTTGCGTAACCGCTCTGATTTAGTTAAAAGCTTACCATGTACACTGCAAACTTGCTCCAGAGGGTCATGAACTGCGTGAAGGTCAGCTTCCCTTTTCTTTCAACCTGTTTTTTTAGTGGGTCAAGGATGTCTCGTTTTAAACCACATGGAAAAAACTCCAAAACAGTGAGAAAAATGATTTCATTAGGTTATTATTATGGTCATAAAGTACAGTAAAGAATGTGTTCAAGCAGTGAAGGATACGTCCACCATGGCCAGCATGCTCTTGCAGGAGCTCCAGTCAAACGTCTCAGTCAGACCTGTGGACACAACATGTAGCTCAGGACTACAGGAGGGAATGTCAAGAAACCAAGATATGAATATGTATTTGTGCCACTGTCCTGCATTTCCATAATTCTGTGCCAATTTGTGAGGTTAAAGAGGTGGTGCCATAGTTTTGTACATTTTCTGTTTCGTATGTGTCTATGGAGTTAACATTACTCCAATAGACCATAGTGGTTATAATATGCAAATAATGTTTTCCCTGAGCATTTTTGGTTTCTTCCTTATAGCTGTTGTCTCTCCTAAGGTACCGACATCAATACGGCACGGATTTGTAGACCAAATCTTATCCAAACCTACAAAGTTGTAGGTTTGAGAGGCTATACATGTCTTTAAACGGTGGCCCGTGGGTGTGAAAAAGGTTTAACCGATTAAGACGTGGAACCACTTTAACCATTATTTTATGCGTTAACTATCAAAAGAATAGCAGAAATACAAGCTCACAGTGCGGCACTCAGCTTGTAGATCTGCATTTTCTTTTTAAGCGTGACATTTTTGGCAAATCTTTGAATATATCTTTTTTAAAACCGAACATTTGTAACTCAAATATTTGAGTCTGAGGGTCCCTGGAACAACATATTTTGAGACGGGGGTCCGCGGCCAAATACACGGGGGCCCTTGACATGAAAAGGTTTGAGAGCCACTGATTTAGAAGAAGGATGTCGATTCTAAATCCTTCTTGTAAAGCAGACGATTTATCTGCTATTTTTCAGTAGCTAAAGCGTAAAATAACGATTAAAGTAATAATGCGTTCTTATCGGTTTGTTGAACCACTGGTCTCCTGGACTCACCGGCGACCACCTGTTCGTTGAGCAGCATCATCATCCTCTTTCCTCTGATGGTCCACACGTCTCCACTCTCCTGGGAACACACAGTTTGAATAGCGGACTTTTCCTTGTGACAGCAGGCAGTGTTGATTTTTACAGCAAATTTTGATTTAGTTTTTGGTCATGTTGTCTTTTGAATGAAAATTCTGTTTAGTTATCGTCCCGTTTCAGATGTGGACAGAGTTAGTGTAGTTTTAGTCGACTAAATATTGTACAATTTTACTAGATTAAATCTATGGTTGATTTTGTCAACGAAAAATGGATTCTGGTGTCGTAAATACTTGTGATGCCTGATTTTACACCTGTTTGCATGCTGCAAATGTACATGCTTGTAGATCTGGTATTTGCAGAGCGCAACACCCGAGCCCATCCAAACATAAAATGACTTTAGTTCTACTGCATCTCTTCTCCACTCGTCTCTCCTTGAAAGTTTAGTGTAGTTTATATTGGTTGACAAAATTGTCATTACATTTAGTCTTAGTTTTAGACATCACAGCTTGGTTCATGGCTAGTTTGTATTTAGTTTTTGTCAGTGAAAAAAGGGTAGTCGACAAACTTTTTTTAGGTAGACGAAATCAACACTGTAACAGAATATTTCTACTTATACTTTTACTTTTTAAGTAAAAACATGTGAGTACTCACCAGATCGGCGTACTTCTTGAACATGGTGTACACAACCTCCTTGTCAGTGGGGAGAGACACCAGAGCAACCACGGCACCTGGTCGGAGAAGCAACATTGTTATGACAGTTAAACGCTTTCAAACGGGCTGTTTCGGCCATGTTGTTACTCTAAAATGTATTTTACAAAACGGAGGAGAAAAGCCATGCCACGATTGGATCTTTAATATGGTTATTAAAAGATATAAAGGCCTAACTGATCTGAAAGCTCAATATATTATGTTGCGTGTAGCATTTTGTGAGGGGTCTGTGAGTGCTTGTGTCTGCTACTTTCAAAAGATGTTGAATGTGCTGTCAGGGTCGGTTTCACTCACTGGCCATGTTGTCCATGCGTAGCATGACTTAGTATTAGTATAGTACAGAATAAGTGTCAGGATGTGAGTCACTCACTGGCCATGTTGTCCATGCGTAGCATGACTTAGTATTAGTATAGTACAGAATAAGTGTCAGGATGTGAGTCACTCACTGGCCATGTTGTCCATGCGTAGCATGACTTAGTATTAGTATAGTACAGAATAAGTGTCAGGATGTGAGTCACTCACTGGCCATGTTGTCCAGACGCAGCATGAACATGAGGAAGTCCACCAGGGAGACGTAGGAGTCGCTCTGCAGCATGGAGTACTGCATCTTCAGGACGTTCTCATTCACCACGATGCCTGGAGGACAGGAGCAAGCAGGACCTTCTTAACTACATTCAACTCTTCATTTTGACCTGACGTCCCTTTAATAGAGAGTCTACTTTTGGGGGTCTTGGCTATGGAAACGTTTGTAAACACCATGTTACAACTATGACTGCCGTGTTCATCATGCTGTGTCAAAGGTCACACATGTTCCTCACCTGCGACCTTGAGCGCGTTCTGCACCTCTTTGAAGGTCAGGGTTCCCAATTTGAAGACGTTGGATTGGAAGTAGATTTTCTGGAAGGAAATCAGAAAGATGATCGATTTACAAAGTCTTAGAAACTCTGCGAATACAATACAAGTACCGTGGAGATCAAAACTCCTGTTTCCTAGAGAAACTTCTCATCTTAGATGCGTATCGATCAACTGGTTTGGTTACTTATACTGAGACCTTACCATGAACACTGTGAACTTGCTCCAGAGAACAGAGAACTGGGTGAAGGTCAGTTTGCCCACTCGTTCAGTCTGTTGTTCCAGCAGGTCAAGGATGTCTCATGTGAATCATGTATCATAAAAACAATCATAAACAGTGTGAAATGTTATGGTAAAAAGAAACGCATCAAAACAGCTGAGCAGTGAAGGATACGTCCACCATGGCCAGCATGCTCTTGCAGATGCTCCAGTCAAACTTCTCAGTCAGACCTGTGGACAGACACAACAACAGTGGTGATTTTGACAGCAGATATTTTGACATGTATTTTGGCCTTGATGACCTTGACGTTATTGTTAATGAATTGCATTTTTATAGCGCTTTTCCAAGTGCTCAAAGCGCTTTACAATGGTTCATTCATTCATACATTGGGAAGTGAAGCGGCGAACATTCGACGGCAGCGTCCTCACTTCCCACATTCACACACCAATGGTGGCAAGCTTGCACCAACCAACTCATTGGAGGCAACGTGGGGTTCAGTGTCTTGCCCAAGGACACTTCGACATGTTGACAGGAGGAGCTGGGATTTGAACCTCCGACCCACGGATCATTGGCCAACCCACTCTACCTCCTGAGCTACAGCCGCCCGTAATGTTGATTTTACGCTTGGATGCTTGCTGAGAATATCACTAGCCCTCTACATTTTACAGGACTTCTTGTCCTCTAGTCCCTCCCTAACATTTTAGTCTAGTTTTTATTTGTTGATGAAATTGTCAATTATAATTTACAGTAATCTTAATTTTAGCTATGCCGTCCCCCCTTGGAACCCCTTCAAGGACCCCCTGTGACCCCCAACACTGGAACAGACTTCTGGACTCACCGACGGCCACCTGTTCGTTCAGGAGCAACATCATCCTCTTAGAGCTCAGCATCATCTCACCGTCCTCCTGAACACAAGGACAACAAACACTACATCATCTCTCGGTCCTCCTGAACACAAGGACAACAAACACTACATCAGCTCACCGTCCTCCTGAACACAAGGACAACAAACACTACATCATCTCTCGGTCCTCCTGAACACAAGGACAACAAACACTACATCAGCTCAGCGTCCTCCCGAGCACAGGGAGAACAAACTAAGGGGCCACTTCCGGGTTTTCCTTGAAGTTACCGTCCTTATTAACCGCCCAGCAGATGTCGCTGTTTCACCTTCTACTGGTGTCAAGACGTTCCATATAATGATATACTTTTACTTTAAACAGAGGAAGACATGTGAGCTCTCACCAGATCAGCGTACTTCTTGTAAATGTCCATGACCACCTCCTTCTCAGTGGGCAGAGTGACCAGAGCAAAGGAACCCCCTGATTGGAGGAAAAGTAAAAAAAAAAGACAAAAAGAAAACATAAGCATTTATTCATCTGTCACACAACCAGTTGAAGTGCACCACTACTGCTCCACTAGAATAAATGCTGTCTGTTCTGAAACCATGGTGCTGTTGATTAGCCAGTCACTCACTGGACATGGTTGTTGTATTAGTATTATTATTATTAGTAGTAGTAGTAGTAGTAGTACTAGTAGTAGTAGTATTAATAGTAGTAGTAGTAGTAGTAGTAGTAGTAGTAGTAGTAGTAGTAGTACTAGTTGTACTCACTAGACATGTATAAGGATGTTTTATTATTATTGTGAATAGTAGTAAGTAGAAGTAGTGACTTTACTCACTGGACATGCTGTCCAGACGCAGCATGAACACCAGGAATCCAACCAGAGTGATGGTGGAACGCTCCTGCAGCAGCATGTACTGAGTTCTCAATACGTTCTCGTTTAGAATGACACCTAGTGGAGGAGGGCAAGCATTAAAAACACTCAACTCTGTGTCTGGCTACTCATAGTGCCATGACAAAGGTCACACGTGTTCCTCACCTGCGACTTTCAGAGCGTTGTGCAAGTCGTCGAAGGTCAGAGTCTCAGACTTTGAGAGAATGAGTTGATAGAAGATTTTCTGTGAGAAATAAGACGATTCACAGAGTTTTAGAAACACAGCAAATGAGCAGAAGGACTGTGGATATGAAACTCTTCTAGTGAAATGACTCATTCTAGATGTGTATGATGTTTGTGTTGTTATTGTAATATTTAGAACATTACCATGAATTCAGCGAACCTTCCCCACAGAAGTGTGAATTGCGTGAAGGTCAGTTTGCCCACTCGTTCAGTCTGTTTTTCGGGAGGTCAAGGATGTCTCCTGTAAAAGCTTATTCCCTGCAGCTGTGAGAATGACGAACTCTAGACCTTGAAACTGTGATCGTTGCACTAGTGATCTGTGAGATTACACATGAACTCTGCACTATGAACTCAACCGTTTTCTAAATGTTGTTTTTGTAACGCTGCTGCATTTAATTGCTATCAGTGGGCAGGTTTAGTGGGTAAGTGCAATTGCTTTATTGCGTGCCATTTATTTTAGTTTTATTTGGCCATGACCAGGACCTTTGTAACAAAAAATGTTCTGGACTTGTTATGGAACAACAATAAAGCTACTTGAACCTTGATCTGTATGGAAAAACTCCAAAACAGTGTGACATCTTTTTCATGTTACGGTCAAAAAGTGCAGCAGAAAATGTGTTTAAAACCATGCAGTGCAGTGAAGGATACGTCCATCATGGCCATCAGGCTCTTACAGACGGTCCAGTCAAACTTCTCAGAGAGACCTGTGGAAAGTAACAACAACAAGCTTAGGCATAAAGTAGTCTTTGTGTAGCCAGACTACTATTCCACCATCTCTGAATGCTAGTAGGCCCATAGACATAGAAAGGTATGAATGCTAGTAGGCCCATAGACATAGAAAGGTATGAATGCTAGTAGGCCCATAGACATAGAAAGGTATGAATGCTAGTAGGCCCATAGACATAGAAAGGTATGAATGCTAGTAGGCCCACAGACATAGAAAGGTATGAATGCTAGTAGGCCCATAGACATAAAAAGGTACATCTCTGAATGCTAGTAGACCCATAGACATAGAAAGGTATGAATGCTAGTAGGCCCACAGACATTGAAAGGTATGAATGCTAGTAGGCCCATAGACATAGAAAGGTATGAATGCTAGTAGGCCCATAGACATAGAAAGGTATGAATGCTAGTAGGCCCATAGACATAGAAAGGTATGAATGCTAGTAGGCCCATAGACATAGAAAGGTATGAATGCTAGTAGGCCCATAGACATAGAAAGGTATGAATGCTAGTAGGCCCATAGACATGGAAAGGTGTGCATCGCGAGGCGGGAGGGTGGAGCTTCTGCGTGCGTCACAGAAACGGAGGTTTGGTAGGCCAGAAGGATCTAGGTAGGCCAATCAGAGGCAGTTGGGGGCAGGTCTTTCGTAAACCAGGGTGCGTTGGGAGTTCTGACTCTGGTCTTTATGGTCTGTAGAAACCAATGGCGTGCCGCTGTCCATTTCATTGTTTACGGTCTGTGATATACTCTCTAGTGCAGGGGTTTTCAAACTTTTTGTTTTACTAAGCATAGTGAAGTGATATTGATGAACTCCAAATATTATCAAAGTATTCTGAGGCACCCTGGACTGGCATCACAGCACCCTAGGGTGCCACAGCACAGATATAAAGAGCTAGATGCCTCGTTCTCCTCTGCAGTCAATTGGAGCGATGTGCAAAAGTTCTAGTCCGGACTTCCTGAAAAAACGAAGGGAACGCTGTCAGTCAAAGTGACTACTGGCCAATCAGTGTCTTTTCCGGGACTTATCCAAGGACCACAATTCAATTCAACAGAGCCAGTTCCGATGTTGCGCTGCTCAGCTGTTCTTACAGGCTGCATACGTAAAGACCAGCCCCCACCGCGAGTTTAGAAACTCTACGCTTGCTAAGGGAAAACCACGCCCGCACTCATTTTGAAGCTTGTGATTGGCTGAACCGGAGGTAGGGAGCGCTCCATTGTAGTCACTTGGACCGCGGAGGAGGTGAATAGAATGCGTTTATCGTGGGCTTGCCCAGGCCTTAAGGCCTGGGCATAAATATAACGATTGCATTCACCACGGCTTCGTGGGCGCGCGAAGAGCAGGACCAAGGACCGCTGGCCTTCGCGCCGCTTGCAATGTCGTGGACAATAACTGCCGACGCTGTAGAAAACGAGCGCTCCTTCCCTTAGCAAGCGTAGAGTTTCTAAACTCGCGCCCCCACCTGCCTCTGATTGGCTTACCGACTTCGGTATGTGTGACGCACGTGGAAGCAATGAACACGGAAGCGACGAAGATTCCCTTAGTTGCTCAATGCATACGCCCCCTAGCCGAAGGAGGCGTCTACCTTTCTATGTCTATGTGCCACAGCACCCACTTTGAGAAACTCAAGTGGAATGGACTAATGGAAGCAGTGGAATGGACTGATGGAAGCAGTGGAATGGACTAATGGACTCAGTGGAATGGACTGATGGAAGAAGTGGACTGGACTAATGGAAGCAGTGGAATGGACTAATGGAAACAGTGGAATGGACTGATGGACTCAGTGGACTGGACTGATGGAAGCAGTGGAATGGACTGATGGACTCAGTGGAATGGACTGATGGAAACAGTGGAATGGACTAATGGACTCAGTGGAATGGACTGATGGAAGCAGTGGACTGGACTAATGGACTCAGTGGACTGGACTGATGGAAGCAGTGGACTGGACTAATGGACTGGAGCGATGGACTCACCGTTGACCACATGTTCGTTCAGGAGCAGCATCAGCTGTTTGGCGTCCAGAGTCAGGTCACCGTTCTGAGCACAGAGAGAACAGAGTCAACTGGAACATTTTGCAGAATGAATACTTTAACTTTTGGTACTTTTAAATATGTTGTTGCCAAATGCTTTTGAACTGGCACTCGAGTACATTTTGAATACTGGACTTGTCCTTGTAACTGAGTGTTACTGATAATAGTAAAACATGTGAGCACCAACCTGATCAGCGTACTTCTTGAACATGTCGTAAACCACCTCCTTCTCAGTGGGCAGAGTGACCAGAGAATAGACACCACCTGGTTGGAGTCAAAGTAAATACAATAAAAATATGTATTTAATTATACAGTATGAAAGTGCCTGTTGAGGCCATTTAACAGCTGGTATTAGTATTATACAGTGGTGAAAAGTATTTTTTTGATATACCTTTACTGGAGTATTTAAATGTTTTTGGGCACTTTGTACGGTTACTCCATTACATCTCAGAGGCAAATTGTGCACTTTTTACTACAATTAATTGAAAACTTTAGTTTCGAGTTGCTTTGCGGCTTTATATTATTATTGCAAAACATACATCGACCACTTAAGCCCTATTTAATATTTTGTCTATTCAAAAATGTCCAAACCACAAGCTCACGTTGTGTGCATCATAAATCTGCTATTTTTCGAAAGACTTGGACAATAATTGAACATGGCGGTCGGCGTGACTCACGAGACATGCTGTCCATACGCAGCATGAACATGAAGAAGTCCACCAGGGAGACGTAGGAGCGAGAGCGCAGCACGATGTACTGCATCTTCAGAACGTTCTCCTTGTAGACGATGCCTGAGGAGGACAACAAGAGGTTAAAACGCTCTGGTTGAGGAAAGTAACCTGGAAAAGTCACTTCTTGAGAACATCCAACTCTAATGTATGATGGGGGGAGCAAGCAGTCATTTCTTAAACATACAACTCTTATATCTGGTGGGGGGAGCATGCAATACCTTCTTGAATACATTTTGGTACGGAGTCCACGTATGGTATCGTGACGCCCCACAAGCCCTGAAAACTAAACTCCAAACAGCCCAAAATAAACTAATTAGGGTCCTGCTTAACCTTCCCTATCAGACTCACCTCACCGCTACTCACCAGTTAAGAGTGGGGTGGCTCAGAGTAGATGACAGAGTACAGCAACTTGCAATGGGCCTGGTGTACAAGATACACTACACCACTATGATACCCAAGTACCTATCAAAATACTTTATAAACATTAAGGATGTCCATAATTACAACACCAGAGGCAGCGCCACAGATCACTTTCAACCCAGAGTCAAAACCAACAAAGGGTCAAACTCTTTTTTCTGCTATACCACCAAAATGTGGAAAGCCTTACCGAAGGCCATAAAGGAGTGTGGATCACTAGCATCCTTTAAAATTGCCCTGAAAAACCACTTACAGGCAGCAGCCGTTCGCAACTGGTAAAAAATGAACCTAGCCCAACCCTACCCTCCCCTGCCCCTTCTTTGTATATACTTACTGTTTGTTTTAGACTTACTGTCTTCTTTTTTGTTTTTCTATACATATCTACTGCATAGTACTGTGTTCTATTTGTCTGTCATTCAATGTTATATGAGATACTTCAATGGTTTCCAGTGGAAATAAGCTTAGTCTTTTCATGGATCTCCTTTTAGTAGACCTTGTACCAGTGAACTGTACCGTCATGAAACTGTACCTTTTCCTATGCAAACTTCTAATAAAGTCTTCAATCAATCAATCAAACCCTGAAGTCTGGTGGGTGGGAGCAAGCATTACCTTCAATAAAAAGGTCACAAATGTTACTCACCTGCGATCTTGAGTGCTTTCTGCAAATCCTCAAAGGTCAGAGTTCCGGATTTTGAGACATTCAGTTGATAGAAGATTTTCTGGAAGTAATCAGAAATAAGAGGATTTAAGACGTTTTAGAAGCAAATTCCCAGAAGGACTGTGAATATCAAACTTCTGTTTCCTAGTGAAAGTATTCATTTTAGATGTGTAAGATCAGTTTGTTTTGTTACTAATTCTAAAACGTTACCATATATTCTGCAATCTTGGTCCAGAGAACTGTGAACTGCGTGAAGGTCACTTTTCCCACTTGTTCAGTCTGTTTTTTTGGTACGTCAAGGACATCTCATGTAAACCATATGGAACAATGATGGTGAAATGTTTTCTTGTTATGATCAATGACTACAACAAAAAATTGTTAAAACACATTACATTACTATAATGTAGAGCAGTGGTTCTCAAACTTTTTGGGCTTCAGTACCCCCTTTTCAGATTATATGAATCCAAGAGTCCCCTTTAATCGTAAACAACATTTTGACTCGAAAACTCTTTCATCAAGTCTAAAGTAAAAAATAGTAAGTAGTCTAATTTGGTTTAAAGGGCTTACACCATGCTTTTAAAACTATATTTTTTGTATAAATATATGCTCTAAATTGAGTCTTAGACAGATTTTAACCCTCAACAAACACTCTGACCATTCTTTTTGTTTGTTCTAGCTCTACTATAATGAGGCTCTCCAGCTGCAATACCAAAACGGCCTCTGTTTGCTCAGGGGCGCATCTAGTGGGGTTTTTCCACCCCTCCCAAAAATAGGATAATGTTGCAGCTCTGATTATAGCCTACTGTAGGCCTATGTTGTATGTTAACAACCCCACCTGCATTGTATTTATGTATAAAAAAAAAGTAAAAAAAAAAAAAAAAGTTTTGAAAAAAAATGTTTGAGAAAAAAAGAAAAGTTTTTTGAAAAAAAAGTTTTTTGAAAAAAAAGTTTTTTGAAAAAAAAGTTTTCGAAAAAAAAAAGTTTTTTGAAAAAAAAAAAGTTTTTGAAAAAAAAAGTTTTTGAAAAAAAAAGTTTTTGAAAAAAAAAGTTTTTGAAAAAAGTTTTTGAAAAAAAAGTTTTTTGAAAAAAAAAAATTGAATTTTTTTTTTGACTCTGAAAAAAAACGGGAATCCGTGTGATGTCACACGGATCAACTCTCAGAACAGCACTGTTCTGAGAACCCGTGGAAAGCTTTTCATCTCTGTCTTCCCAAAACCAGAGAAAGACACAATGGTCAGAAATAGGACTTTGTGAGGATAGAAGGTGCCAGTGGGACCCCAAAAAAAGGTTTTAAAATAGAAAAAGTGAAAATTCATGGTGTAGGTCCTTTAAAGCCTTATGGAGCAGCACATTCCCTTACAGTACTGTTCATAATTAAACATAAATGTTTCCATTTTCTCTCTCAAGTACCCCCTGTAGTACCTCTGCGTACCCCTAGGGGTACACATACCCCCATTTGAGAAACACTGATGTACAGTACACGTGTATAGTTCTGAAGGATACGTCCACCACAGAGAGCATGCTCTTGCAGACGCTCCAATCAAACTTCTCAGTGAGATCTGTGAAAAAGAAGCAACAAGCAGGTTAGGACCAACGCCTCAGTACTGAACAGTTGATGGTCAGGTTAGGACCAACGCTTCTGTACTGAACAGTTGATGGTCAGGTTAGGACCAACACCTCAGTACTGAACAGTTGATGGTCAGGTTAGGACCAACACCTCAGTACTGAACAGTTGATGGTCAGGTTAGGACCAACACCTCAGTACTGAACAGTTGATGGTCAGGTTAGGACCAACGCCTCAGTACTGGACAGTTGATGGTCAGGTTAGGACCAACACCTCAGTACTGAACAGTTGATGGTCAGGTTAGGACCAACGCCTCAGTACTGAACAGTTGATGGTCAGGTTAGGACCAACACCTCAGTACTGAACAGTTGATGGTCAGGTTAGGACCAACGCCTCAGTACTGGACAGTTGATGGTCAGGTTAGGACCAACGCCTCAGTACTGAACAGTTGATGGTCAGGTTAGGACCAACGCCTCAGTACTGAACAGTTGATGGTCAGGTTAGGACCAACACCTCAGTACTGGACAGTTGATGGTCATGTTAGGACCAACACCTCAGTACTGAACAGTTGATGGTCAGGTTAGGACCAACACCTCAGTACTGGACAGTTGATGGTCATGTTAGGACCAACACCTCAGTACTGGACAGCTGATGGTCAGGTTAGGACCAACACCTCAGTACTGAACAGTTGATGGTCATGAAGGAATGTCAGACTCCTGGACTCACCGGCGGCCACGTGTTCGTTCAGGAGCAGCATCATCTGCTTGGCGTCCACCACATCCTGACATTACAGAGACAGACAGAACACACAACATTATGGCTTATGATGGGCCAGGGGTGGACACTTACCAGTGGGGGGGAAAGTACTATTTTTAAGTAAAAGTATAAATGCTGCAATGTATTATAGATAAACCTTGTTACAAGTAAAAGAACAGACTTCAAAGTTTACTTGATTAAAAGTACTAAAGTATTGGTATTAAAATGTGCCTAAAGTACCCAAATTGAAAGTACCGATTAGGCAGATTTCAAGTTTTCAAATTAATATAAATCTTTTGAAAATAGTGATCTACAAGCTCACAGAACCACCACAACAGACAGAGAAGTGATCTACAAGCTCACAGAACCACCACAACAGACAGAGAAGTGATCTTCATCACTGACCTCATCGGTGTACTTCTTGAACATGTCCAACACCACCTCCTTCTGGGTGGGGAGGGAGACCGAAGCAACCACACCACCTGATTGGAGCAGGAGCAAACATGCATTAATTTATCACAAATTACAGTTGAGGCGTGTGTAAGGATTATGGAGCTCCACTACATTTCGGAGGCAAATGTTGCACCTATTATTTTTCTCTGGATTATAAGTTTTTGAAAACGTTAGTTCCCAGTCACTCACGGGACATGGTGTCGATGCGTAGCATGAACATGAGGAAGTCCACCAGGGAGACGTAGGAGCGCTCCTGCAGAATGGAGTACTTCATCTTCAGAACGTTCTCATCCAGCTCTATGCCTGGAGAGGAGAGACAAGCAGTTTAACACATTATAAACTCTATGACTGGAGAGGAGAGACAAGCAGTTTAACATTATAAACTCTATGACTGGAGAGGAGAGACAAGCAGTTTAACATTATAAACTCTATGACTGGAGAGGAGAGACAAGCAGTTTAACATTATAAACTCTATGACTGGAGAGGAGAGACAAGCAGTTTAACATTATAAACTCTATGACTGGAGAGGAGAGACAAGCAGTTTAACATTATAAACTCTATGACTGGAGAGGAGAGACAAGCAGTTTAACACATTATAAACTCTATGACTGGAGAGGAGAGACAAGCAGTTTAACACATTATAAACTCTATGACTGGAGGGGAGAAAGAGGCAGAAACATTCAACTCTAATGTCTGGTTGGTGGGAGCAAGCAGTAACTTCTTATAAAACATTCAACTCTAATGTCTAGCACTAAAAAGAGAATTTATGTTGGCAGAATACCTTGAGCATGGTAAATAACCCAAAACTAGGTACAGACTCAGCGAACAATGACCATAACAGGTCTGTAACACTGAGAGTGCACAAATGGAGCCAAATGCCTAAACCTAGCAGCATTATTTCTTTATTTAAAGCCACTTGCTTTGTCTTAATTAAAATGTACTGATAAGATTATGCCTTGTATCTGGTTCAGAATGTCATGTCCAGTTGGGGTTTAGTAGCTGAAATTGATCTTGTTCTCTTGAATTAGATAATTGTGAGCTGTAAAGTGTTTGGCAGGTTGTCAGTTGAATGGATGCAGTTGTGGTGTTTACTTAATTTATCTATGCATTGTGATATGAATACGTAGTTTGTTTTTGTTACAGGTCTGTAACTCTGAGAGTGTACAAATGGAACCAAATGTTACAGGTCTGTAACTCTGAGAGTGTACAAATGGAACCAAATGGACCCTTACAGGTCTGTAACTCTGAGAGTGTACAAATGTCCACTCTCAGTGTTATGGGAGTCCTTGAAAATAAAACATTTGAGAACCACTAGTATTAGTGGACTCCTAAGTATTTTCAAATGTTTTTCAAAACAGTAAAAAAGGAAAAGAGGTTTAGGGTCAAGGGGTTTAGCACGGACGAAAATAGGGCCCCAAGTCTTTGCCACGGACACATTTGTCCGGACATATTGATGAGCCCTGGTCAAGTAACATGATAGGAAATGAATGACACCAGGACCCTCGCAGGTCAATAACTCTGAGAGGGCACACATGGAACCAAATGGTCCTGTTCCATGTCCATCCGGGTCCTGTCCATTTGGTTCCATTTCTACACTCTCAGAGTTATGGGGGTCGTTGAAATTTCAAAAGTCACTTAATGTTCCTCACCTGCGATCTTGAGCGCTTTCTGCAACTCTTCAAAGGACAGAATTCCGGATTTTGAGACGTTCAGTTGATAGAAGATTTTCTGGAAGCAATCAGAAATGAGAAGGGTTTAGTTGTAGAAGTTTTAGAAACTTGCACAGAATGTACAGAAGGACTGTGGATATCAAACGGCTGTGTCTCGGTGAAATTATTACATTTGGATGTTATCTGTGTTATTTGTTTTGTCAGTGATATTAAATCATTACCCTGAATGTTGCGAACTTGGTCCAGAGAACGAAGAACTGCTTGAAGGTCAGCTTCCCCACGCGTTCAGTCTGTTGTTGGGAACGTCAAGGAGGTCTCATGTGAACCATGTGAAACTACTCCATCATGTGAACCAATATGACACTACTCTACAACTTAGCTACATAGCATGTTTCGTAGGTTTTTATATAAGGCTTTTTTTTTACTGACTAGGTGCTCTGTCTACCTAAGTTATTTTTGTCTAGATTCATTTTTCTATGCATTTGATGTATTGATGTATTACCTGCTTATTAGGGATGGGTATCCTATGCGATACTTCTATGGTATCGATTGCATGACGTCGATACTATCGGGTATCGGTTCACGTAAAAACGAACGATACCTCGTTTCGCATCTGTAGCAGTTGGGCTACTGAGAGTTTAATGACTGCTTTAGTAGGCTACGCTCCTTACTGTGGAAAATTCGATTCCCAGGTATCGAAAAAGGTATCGTATCGATTCAAAGGTGAACGATACCCATCCCTACTGCTTATTGTAAGTCGCTAAATGCCTAAATTGTAAAATTGTAACTCCAAAACGGTGTGAAATTATGTTACTACTCTGTTAAAAGTAAAAGTACAGAATTAAAAATTGACTTGAGTAAAAGTACAACAGTTTTTGCATCAAAATATACTTAAAGTACCAACAGTAAAAGTAGTCTTTGTGCAGAATGTCCCATTCCGCAAGTTCAAAGTGTGTAAAAGTCCTTTGAAAATACCAGATCTAAAAGCTCACAATGTGTCACATCGCAGCACATTGAAAATAGCTGATCTACAAGCTCAAAACACACTGAAGTACATGAGCAGTGAAGGATACGTCCACCATGGCCAGCATGCTCTTGCAGATGCTCCAGTCAAACTTCTCAGTGAGACCTGTGGACATGCAGTCACAACAACATGGTTAGGACTGCATGTTGCATCACTAAGTACTGACTAGGGTAGAAATATGGAACCAGTGTTGATCTGGTCCATCCATTCATGTCTCTCTCTCAGCTAAGGGGTCCCTGCTTCATCTCTCTCTCTCTCTCTCTCTCAGCTAAGGGGTCTGTGCTTCATCTCTCTCTCAGCTAATAGTCCAGTCATTATATGAAAAAACCTCAAACAAATTGCAATAGTAGCAAACTCAACTGATTTTGTATCCTCATTATGTCCTTAGTGAGGGAAAAAAAGTCCCAAGGAATCCCATCGGGGCAAAGTTTTGAAAACGACCTACCTACCTTCACTTACTATCTTATATTTACAATGGGCTTATTGCCGCATCCCACTTCCAAGCCCAGTCACGCCCCCTTTACATCCACTCCAACTCATAGGTAGTCGTCTAGGACGTAAGGAATACAGCCCCTAACCCTATGCCGTCCGCTCATTCGCTAAGCACGAGAGAGAGGAGGCAACAGGGGAGGGGGGCGGGCAAGCGAGAGAGAGAGAGAGAGAGAGTGAAATTTGACACCACTGTGTTTGCACGTGCAGCTGCTGCTGCTGCCTCCACAAGTGAGTGCAGAGCACGGCAGCAGAGTCCCCGCTACAAGACAAGCATCAATGATCAAATATAGAGCAGTCCTGCCTGAGCGCCCGGAGGGCGCGAAGTCCTAGGAATGGAGCGGCGGCGCAGCCGCCGCGACAGTTCTAGTACACTACAATATAAAGGAAAAATGACTGAAAAAAAACTGCTTTAAGTGGGATGTGAGGGGTCAAACTAGGGGTTTTTAATTATTCTGAATCCATTGCAAGCATTTGTTTTGCATGAAAAACATTCCTTGGGCTAAAAACAGACCCCAAAAGACTGTGAAAATTGATGACTCATCACTAAACCATCGTTTTGAGTGGCCATTTCTTGCCCAAGGAATGTTTTTCGTGCAAAACAAATGATTGCAATGGATTCAGAATAATTAAAAACCCCTAGTTTGACCCCTCATATCCCACTTAAAGCAGATTTTTTTTCAGTCATTTTTTCCTTTATATTGTAGTGTATAGTAAGTGAAGGTAGGTAGGTCGTTTTCAAAACTTTGCCCTGGTGGGATTCCTTGGGACTTTTTTTCCCTCACTAAGGACATATCGAGGATACAAAATCAGTTGAGTTTGCTACTATTGCAATTTGTTTGAGGTTTAGCCTAATTTTGGCCTAAAATGACTGGACTATAAGGGGTCCCTGCTTCATCTCTCTCTCTCAGCCAAGGAGTCCCTGCTTCATCTCTCTCTCAGCTAAGGGGTCCCTGCTTTATATCTCTCTCTCAGCTAAGGGGTCCCTGCTGCATCTCTCTCTCTCTCTCTCTCTCTCTCTCTCTCTCTCTCTCTGTCAGCTAAGGGGTCCCTGCTTCATCTCTCTCTAAGCTAAGGGGTCCCTGCTTCATCTCTTTCTCAACTAAGGGGTCCCTGCTTCATCTCTCTCTCTCTCTCAGCTAAGGGGTCCCTGCTTCATCTCTCTCTCTCTCTCTCTCTCAGCTAAGGGGTCCCTGCTTCATCTCTCTCTCAGCTAAGGAGTCCCTGCTTCATCTCTCTCTCTCAGCTAAGGGTTCCCTGCTTCATCTCTCTCTCTCAGCTAAGGGGTCCCTGCTTCATCTCTCTCTCTGTCAGCTAAGGGGTCCCTGCTTCATCTCTCTGTCAGCTAAGGGGTCCCTGCTTCATCTCTCTCTCAGCTAAGGGGTCCCTGCTTCATCTCTCTCTCAGCTAAGGGGTCCCTGCTTCATCTCTCTCTCTTAGCTAATGGGTCCCTGCTTCATCTCTCTGTCAGCTAAGGGGTCCCTGCTTCATCTCTCTGTCAGCTAAGGGGTCCCTGCTTCATCTCTCTCTCTCAGCTAAGGGGTCCCTGCTTCATCTCTCTCTCTCAGCTAAGGGGTCCCTGCTTCATCTCTCTGTCAGCTAATGGGTAATTGTCCAGAAGACAACGTTGAAGGACCCCTGTCCTAAAGGAACCCCAACAGTTGATGGACAGAACAGGATGTCAGACTACAGGACTCACCAGCGACCAGGTGTTCGTTGAGGAGCATCATCATCTGGGTCTCGTTCAGTTCCACCTCGCCTTCCTGAAACCACAGGGAAAAAAAGCCAGAACAGACACAACGTTATGGCTCAGCGACGGGCAGCGGTGGACAGTAACAAAGTACATTCGCATTTGGCCGTTCGGCCCGGCGGAGGCAGTGGAGTGAGGCATGGGGGCGTAGAGAAGGGACCACCTAGAGAAGAAGGGACCACCTAGAGAAGGGACCACCTAGAGAAGGGACCACCTAGAGTCCATTACTCACCTGGTCATCACCGTACTTCTGGAAGATGTCCAACACCACCTCCTTCTGAGTGGGCAGAGTGACCGAAGCAAAGACACCACCTGATTGGAGGAAAAGTAAAAGACATAATATAAATAAAGAAATACAACTATACAGTACGCCTATGGATTTATTTATCACCTGTAGAGAAGCATTTGCACTACCAGTTGAACTACTGGATTTATGCAGTGGTTGAAAAAAGTAACTACCGTAAGAACATGAAAATACTGTACTTAAGTGTGATTCTGAGATATGTTTGCTTTACTGGAGTATTTCCATTTTCCACTATTATTACTTCTACTCCACCAGTAAGACTCCCTAATCGGGAGATAAGCGACCGTCAGGTCGAATACACAAACTTTAGAAGGCAATGGTAGCCAATCAGGAGGGAATATGGGAAATGGGACAGATCCATGTTGATGACATGACTTTAGAGATACTGTGTACCGCTTTGCCATGTGAGAAATGAGGGGTGGAGGTTGTGGTTTGGCAGCCAAGGAGTGTGTGTGCAAAGTTTGCCATGGATCGGGGCAACGGTGGCGGAGATATGAGTAGGGCAAAAGTGTGACGTGACGGACAGACAGACAGACAGACAGACAGACTGACTGACTGACTGACTGACAGACAGACAGCCGGTGGTACTTCTACTCACTACGTCTCAGAGTCAAATATTATACTTTTACTCTACTTTGTAGATTCTGATAATCTGAGAGTTACCACTTCAGTCAGTAAACATTTCAGCCATTTACGTTAAAACTTTAGTTTCAAGCTGCTTGGTGGATTTAGATGATGCTGTGACTCACTGGCCATGCTGTCCATGTTTTAATGATTTAAATGATGCTGTGACTCACTGGCCATGCTGTCCATGTTTTAATGATTTAAATGATGCTGTGACTCACTGGACAGGCTGTCCATTTTTTAATGATTTAAATGATGCTGTGACTCACTTGCCATGCTGTCCATGTTTTAATGATTTAAATGATGCTGTGACTCACTGGCCATGCTGTCCATGCGTAGCATGAACATGAGGAAGTCCACCAGGGTGATGGTGGATCGCTCCTTCAGCATGGTGTACTGCATCTTCAGGATGTTCTCGTTCAGCTCGATGCCTGCAGGGGGCGGTATAACACATTATATAAACTCTATGCATGGTTGGGGCAAAGCAAATAGAGCAGTGAATCATGACCATACAACCTTTGATCCTATGTGAAAACATATTTTAATATTAAATTATTTGAGATACTACATGTAGTAAACACCCTTTGTTTAGCGATTTTCAAAACATTCTTTTCATAGAAACAAAGGTCTCATGTTCATGATTCACTGCCATCCTGGATGGCTTTGTTCGAGGCTTAACATAATTGTTATAAATAGTTTTGTAAAAGTCTATGGGGAAAATGAATGGGAGATTTTTAAGTGACCCCAGTAAACCACTTCCGCTGCGATGCTCTATTGGAAATTAAAAAAGGTCACAAGTGTTCACTCACCTGCGAACTTGAGTGCCTTCTTCAACTCTTCGAAGGTCAGGGTTCCTGATTTTGAGACGTTGAATTGATAGAAGATTTTCTGGAAGAAATAAGAAGATTTGACACAGTTTTAGATACTTGAGTGAGTGCGCGGACGGAGTGTGGAAATCAAAACTCCTAGTTTCCTAGTGAAAACATTCATTTCGGATGTATCTACTGTATGTGATCTACAGTATGTTTTGTCACTAATATTAAAACCTTACCATGAACACTGCAAACTTGCTCCAGAGAACCGTGAATTGCGTGAAGGTCAGTTTCCCCGTTCGCTCAGTCTGTTTTTAGTAGGTCAAGGAAGTCTTGTGTAAACCATTATGCAAAACTCCAAAAACAGTGTGAACCTATTTAATGTCACGTTCAAAAAGAAGCAAATAGAAGCAAGGTGCAGGTCTTCATTCAGTAGGGCCACAAGAAGCCCTAGAAAAGTGGTTCTCAACCTGTGGGTCGGGTTAACTTAACGGAACGTTGTTTTCTCACTCAACTGTAAACAAACCAACATACAGTTGTAAGTGCATAGAGGGTATCTGCACATTTCTAAAATTACAATTTATGGACTTTCTAATACCTCAATTGTCAAATATTCGAGGCAGTTGCGAGGCATTGTGAGCTTGTAGATCTGCTATTTTCACAATTTAACCGTGTTATACAAAATGTAATGACTCTTACAACTCCAAGTGCTCGTCAGGGTGGGTCGCCGGGTCGGGTCCCCAGTTCAACTATGATTATTTTGGTGGTAAAGGCCTGAAAAGGTTGCGAACCACTGGCCTAGAAGAATACCCTAATTATTCATACATTTTAGAATCAATGGGATAATAATTTACTAAAAAAAGCATATCATGATAATTGAAACAAGACTTTATAACTAGTGGCTGAAAGCATAAAGTATTTATGAAAATGTTAAACGAGGTATTAAAATAACATGTAAAGTCCGGTCAAACACCTGTTGCGTTCACATGCAACCAGCAAGAGCGAGGGAAATAGTGACACCTTCCAGGCCATTAATTAGAACTGCAGCATTTTAAGTACTTTCTTAGCCTCATGTCCATCTGGGAATGCTTTGCCTCCTGGGTTAAAACACATTAATTAGTAGTGAAGGATACGTCCACCATGGCCAGCATGCTCTTGCAGACGCTCCAGTCAAACTTCACTTTGAGATCTGTGAAAAAGAAGCAACGAGCAGTTCAGGACTAATGCATCACTACTGTTGATGGTCAGGAGTTGTTTTCGTCTACTAAAACTGTCTGTTGACAAAAACTACATAAACACTAAGCTATAATGACTTAAACTATGACTAAATATATTGACAATCTCATCACCTAATAAAAACTAGAGGCTCTAACTCGTTCTCCTGCTACACCATCAACATGTGGAACGCCCTTCCTCAAGCCCTAAAGGAGAGCAAATCCCTAGCCTCCTTCAAAATTGGTATGAAAAGTCACCTCCAGACAGCTGCTACCCGTGACTTGTAAATAGACTAAGCCCCCATGCCCCCCCCCCCCTTTTTTATTATTCTTTTTTCTGCCTTTGTATTTGATGTTATGCTTTTGAAACTGATATTATCCTAGATAAAGTATTATGTTCTATCCGTCTGTCTTTCAATGTTATATGAGATACTTAAAGTGTGGTTCCTGTGGAAATAAGCCTCGGCTTTCTAGGATCTCCTTTTAGTTGACCTTGTACCAGTGATTTGTACTGTCATGAAACTGTACTTTTTTCTATTGCAAACTTCTAATAAATTCTTCAATCAATCAATCAAAGACTAAAATGTTAGTGAGGGACTAGTGGAGAAGAGATCCAGTAGAACTAAAAGTCATTTTATGTTTGGTTGCGTTCGGGTGTTGCGCTATGGACACAAATGCGTTGTGAGAGATCGGCTATTTTCAGCATGCTACCAAGTGTAAAGTCAGCCACTAAGACTCCATCAGGGCACCGACAAACTCCTTTTTAGTGGAATATCACAGCAGTGACTCATAATGTCACAGCAGTGACTCATAATGTCAGAGCAGTAAAGACTCACCGGCGGCCACGTGTTCGTTCAGGAGCAGCATCATCTGCTTGGCGTCTACGACCACCTCACCATCCTGACAGCACAGGACAGACAGGACACAGTAAACACAACATTATGACCACCTCACCATCCTGACAGCACAGGACAGACAGGACACAGTAAACACAACATTATGATCACCTCACCATCCTGACAGCACAGGACAGACAGGACACAGTAAACACAACATTATGACCACCTCACCATCCTGACAGCACAAAGACAGACAGGACACAGTAAACACAACATTATGACCACCTCACCATCCTGACAGCACAAAGACAGACAGGACACAGTAAACACAACATTATGACCACCTCACCATCCTGACAGCACAGGACAGACAGGACACAGTAAACACAACATTATGATCACCTCACCATCCTGACAGCACAGGACAGACAGGACACAGTAAACACAACATTATGACCACCTCACCATCCTGACAGCACAAAGACAGACAGGACACAGTAAACACAACATTATTGACCATGATGGCCAGTGGTGGACAGAGTACTGAGTACATTTACTTGTGTACTGTACTTCAGAACATATTTGAGTGTCGGTATTTTACATCAGTATTTGTATTATTCACTCCACTACATTTCAAAGACACATGCACTTTTGAATCCACTACATTTCCAGGAAGGGAAAGGTCAAATAGAAATACGTGCGAGAGCGGCTTGAGATCGTCTGTTTTCACTATCAGTGACATGTTTTGACCACTTCTGGAAAAATCTTGGATTGATTAAATGTCAATACAGATTTTTATATTTGGATCATATTTTCAAAAGCAAGTAGTCAAGTACTTTAACTGTAGTACAAGTTTGACTGAACAACTTTAACTTGTAGTGGAGTAATGTTTGAGCAGAAGTGTCTGTACTGAAAGTACTTTGTCCACTGTTGCTGAGGAGCAGAACAGATGAAGCAACATGAAGAAGGAAAACACTTTGCTCACCTTAACAACGTACTTCTTGAACATGTCGAACACCACTTCCTTCTCAGTGGGGAGAGTGACCTTGAACAGAACCAATATGATCAGTATAATTGTAGATTTACATGCTGTACAGTTGTGAATTATTACGTTATTACGTTTTCAGTGCAGTGTGTTTTATTGTCTTTACCGTGGTGGAGCTCATTACGATTTCCTCCACTTCCACGTATTCCCTGCATGACGAGAGGAAGAAACGTGTCAGATCTTTCTAAAAATGAGAATTGTATTCAAAAAGACTAAATCAAAGATTAAAAATCAACCCTGGCCACAAGGGGGCTCCTATCCTTACACAACGGTGGTGTCCACACTGCTGGTGACGCTGAAGAAGAAGCGTCCGCTCTCGTTGGGCTCCAGGAAGCTGGGGACCACCAGGTACTCCCCTGTCTTCAGGAGGACCACCTCCGTCAGGTCCCGGTCCCAGCTGAAGAACTTCTTCAGAGGAGCCTTGCTGAGGAAGAAGGAGGCGTCCAGACGTCCTGCTGGGGTCTGGACGGACGGACGGACGGACGGACGGACGGACGGACGGACGGACGGACGGACGGACGGACGGACGGACGGACGGACGGGGGGAAGGAGGACACGTTTATGGAACATGAAAATATATAACATTTATGTTGTTTCAATGTTTTCAATTAGGAAATACGGTGTGTTTATTTGTGCCCTAATGGAAAACGTTACTCACCCCAGCTGGCACCTGTGGAATTTAATGGTGGTAAACAAAAGAGAGAAGAAAAGAAAACAATGTCAAAGTGGTTGGGCTGTTGGATGAACGGAGAAATGTCAAGGTTCTGTCATGATCTTTGCTAGCCCAACATGTGTTCTGTCCTTCACACCCAAGTCCTTTAATCCCTGTTTGAGTGACTTATATTTGGATTTTCAAGTAGTTAAAATCATACTGTGTATTCCTTTTAGTATTGTTTTTTGGCAACATCCCTTGTCGTTTGTCTATATAGGGGAGGTGTACAAAAAAATGGCTGCTTCCTAACAGCCAAGGATCTTTTGCAATGCAAAAGGAACACTATTTATTAACTGTAACCGATTATAAACTTTGAAAGGTAAAAAGTCATGCATGGGGACTTTGTCACACGATGTGATGCAATGTGAGTAGGGGTGTAACTATAGGCTACAATTGAACAGCGATACGCATCACGATACGATACAAAGTCACATGATGATACCATATGTTGCTGTTTACATACTGTAACAATATACTTTGCTTGCAGAAATTAAAATAGATGTTGATGCAGTTACTATATGTTGTTGTTTTTCCCAGGCACCCACCTGGAAGACGGTGAAGCCGGTGGCTCTGAGTCTGGCGTCTCCCAGGGTGGAGGGTTTCTGCATGAGAGACAGCAGAACCTTGACCTCCAGGTCCTCCACACCTCCCACTGTGAGGCGGTACTGAGGATTCATCCAGAAGGAGGCTGCAGACGTTGGAAGAAAACATACTGTTCAACTCTTCAGGCTTTACTGCTCTTTTCATGCAAATGTACTGCAAATGTTTCTTTTCCACAGGTTTTTTTCCCTGTTTTGCCTTTCTAATCTTTATGGAGAATGGAGCGAATTGGCAAGAAACCTGCACTCCATTCTCACTGAAAAACAGAAATCCACCTTCAGAGGTAGATTTAAACTTCTACGTCAGAGAAGGTCATACAAATAGCAAACATAGCTGATCCACAAGCTCAGTGTTGTAGATCAGCTATCGTAGATCGGCAATTTTCAAACATTTTAGATAGATAGATAGATAGATAGATACCTTTATTATCCCAAGGGGGAAATTTAGTTGTCCAGTAGTAGCACAGCAGTATACAGTTATTTACAAAGTTACAGAGACGTAAGAAAGATAGATAAGAGGGAAAAAACAAACAAAACAAAGACAAGAGCAGTACAGTACCAATAAGGAGAAGGTGCATCAATAGAGGGGGCGAATAATATATAAGAATATATACATAAAGTGTCTTGCAAAAGAGACCATAGAGTACTCTTGGTACTTCAAGCACATTTTGATGCCAACACATTCATACCCTTACCCCAGTACATTTTGAGTTCCGGACTTTTACTTGTAACAGAGTACTTCTAAACTGCAGTATTGATACTTTACTTATATTTAGTAAAATATGTGAATAGTGTTTTCCACCACTCTCTACCTCCCGGGCCAGTGCCACCTCTAAGTATGAGTGAGTGTTCTGTCCACGTACGTTTGTCCAGGCTTCCTCCTGCAGACGTTCCAGCGATCCACTTGCCGTGGAAGCTCAGGGTCTTCCACTGGGTGGTGACCTCTGTGACCTCTGTGCTCATGAAGACGGGGTTCTCACAGCAAACCGTCAGCATCTGGAAGAACGTCAGGAAGTCCTTCAACTCCATCCTGACAGACAGACACAGTGAGTCAAAACAGACAGACAGACATGTATAACCAGTAAAGCCTCTATCAGAGTCCAGGGTGAAGAGCCTATCACCGCAAACTTTAGGTGATCAGCTATCCACCGAAAGTGAGAAAACAAGTGGAGGCCATCATAGTCAGTCACGGTGAAGTCCTATCACTGTGACTGACTGGTCTAGATCGACCAATCAGTGAACGGGGTGATGGGCCGATCTGTCTGATAGTAAAAACAGAGAGATGTGTCGGGGTTCGTGGTGGATAGCTCTTCACCGCGAGTAATGACGTAATGTTGTAGTTTTATGACTTAAAAAGACACCGGGGTGGATAGCTTACCACCGCGGTGCCTACTATGATAGGGGCTTAAGACTCCCTAATCGGGAGATAAGCGTCAGTCTCGTCGCATACACAAACTTTAGAAGGCAGTCGTAGCCAATCAGGAGGGAATATGGGAAATGGGACGGATCCATGTTGATGACATGACTCTAGACATACCGCTTTGCATGATTTTAGGGCAAAATCTGTAGGAGCAGTGTCCAAAAATGTGTTTAGCAAAAATTGCCCTGATGGTGGCGCTAAATGGAACAGATCCATATTGATGACGTGACTCTAGAGATACTGTGTAACGCTTTGCGGGGCAAAATCTGTAGGAGCAGTGTCAAGAAGAATGGGCCTCATGGTGGCGCTAGAAGAGGGCCATGTGAGAAATGAGGGGTGGAGGTTGTGGTTTGGCAGCCAAGCAGTGTGTGTGCACAGTTTGTTATGGATAGACATATTTACCAGAACTCTCCGTCGTCCTTCTTGATCAGTTTGCCACGTTCCTCACAGCTGATGGAGTCCCAGACACTGGACCTGAACATCACCATGTATTATATTAACACCCATTCAGAACGGCTACACATTATTGTGTATCATTATTTTATGCTTTAACTATTGAAAAATAGCAGATATACAAGCTCACAGGTGCCGCACTTAGAATTTTGACCCGATTGACCCGAAGTGTCTTTTGAATCCTTTTAAGATTTTTTGAAAAACCCTATGTTTCTATGTCAGCAATCTGGCCAGCCATCGTCAAAGAAAAGGTCCTTCATGTCACTGGTTCTCAAACCTTTTCATGTGAAGGACCCCCAAAATTATATTTATTTGGCCACGGACCACCATCTCAAAATATCTAGTTCCAGGGACCACCAGAAGCAAAATTTTAGTTACAAACGTTCGCTTAAAAAAGACATATATTCAAAGATTTGCACACATTTTCACGTCTTTTCAAAAATAGCAGATCTACAAGCTCGCAGCGCAGCACTCGGTGCCGCGCTGCAAGCTTGTATATCTGCTATTTTTCAATAGTTAAAGCATTCAATAATCCTAGGCCTAAATGGGTTGTTTAATAATAGTTGTGAACATAATGGTCAGTTGTTTATAGCTTGCTAGCGTGCGTGCGTGCGTGCGTGCGTGCGTGCGTGTGTGTGTGTGCGTGTGTGTGCGCGTGCGTGACATACTTGTCACTCCACTTCCCGGTCCATTCCTTTTCTCCCCAGGGGTTCATCAGTTTCACCAGCAGGTGTCGCTGTTGGGTCAGACTGTTGAAAACCTGCAGAAAACAGGTTTATTTAGTGACAGATCACTCACTGTGTCAGCATGTGTTTACAGTTCTATTTTCCCCATGCAATGCATTCGAAAAATGTATGTTTTATGGGAAAATGTTTGCTTCCATGGCGTTGAATATTTTTTTCTATAAATGTCTTCTAAATCCTTCTAAATCAGTAGTTCTCAACTTCTTCATGTCAAGGACCCCCGAAATTACATGTATTTGGCCATGAATATGTAGTTCCAGGGACCCCCCAGGAGCAAATATTTGAGTTACAAATGTTTGCTTTTAAAAAGACATACAGTAGCATGTACAGTACATTACCTCAGTGACTTTGGTGACGATGTAGGTGTGACAAGACAGCAGTCCAGTGTCCGACACCGTGTTGACCAGCACATCCTGCAAGACACAAGCAACAGGATACAGTCACAAACAACAGGACACAGTCACAAGCAACAGGATACAGTCACAAACAACAGGACACAGTCACAAACAACAGGACACAGTCACAAGCAACAGGATACAGTCACAAACAACAGGATACAGTTACAAACAACAGGATACAGTTACAAACAACATGATACAGTCACAAACAACAGGATACAGTTACAAACAACAGGATACAGTCACAAGCAACAGGATACAGTTACAAACAACAGGATACAGTCACAAACAACAGGATACAGTTACAAACAACAGGATACAGTCAGAGATGGATAGATTATTAGATTACTTTACTTTACTCAAGTAAACATTGTAAAGTACTTGGATACACAATGCTTAGTTACTGTACAGCACTGTCTGGCAGAAACCTCCATATTCTAACTGTTCTTTTTTTAGTTTTTTGGTAAAAAAGAAAAAAAAAAAAACGGCGCCTACTTGATCATACAACAACGACACGCGAAAGCATCAAAAGTAGCAGATTTTTGGGCACTGCTCCTACAGATTTTGCCCTAAAATCACACAAATCGCTATACACAGTATGTCTACACTCATGTCATCAACATGGATCTGTCCCATATAGCGCCACCATCAGGCCAATTTTTTCAAACACATTTTTGGACACTACTCCTACACATTTTGCCCTAATATCACGCTGCGACCTGACGGTCCCTTATCTCCCGATTAGGGAGTCTTACTGGTGTAACATCATTTTTCTGTGATATTTCAGACTATCTTCTCTCTTTTTGGTTACTTTGTACTTTGCATATTGCACTTGTTATAAGACAGCCTGCAAAGCTTGGTTTTGCTGCTCGTTCTTGTGTAAAAATGAGCGACAAAAAGAAAGAAAGGAAGGAAGAACGAACAACAAAGAAAAACAAACAGACAAACAAACCCCTCTCATGGCGGTGCTGCAGCACAGCATGGACTTGTAGCTCAGTGCTCTGGTGATGGACGCCCACAGCAGCTCCTCCTGCTTCTTGTCCACGACCTCCTGCAACTTGTAGGTCATCTGGAAACCCCCCAAGAAGTCCTTGAAGGCCTCGGCGGGGAACGCATCGTTCATCAGCTTGTAGGAGCCGTACAGCCTGACGGGAGCACAGGAGAGGAGAGCGGTTTAGTAGAGCGGTTCAATCAGCTGGTATAAGAGCCTTACGACCAAACACAGGAGAGGAGAGCAGTTCAATCAGCTGGTATAAGAGCCTTACAACCAAACACAGGAGAGGAGAGCAGTTCAATCAGCTGGTATAAGAGCCTTACAACCAAACACAGGAGAGGAGAGCGGTTCAATCAGCTGGTATAAGAGCCTTACAACCCAACACAGGAGAGTAGAGCAGTTCAATCAGCTGGTATAAGAGCCTTACAACCAAACACAGGAGAGTAGAGCGGTTCAATCAGCTGGTATAAGAGCCTTACAACCAAACACAGGAGAGTAGAGCGGTTCAATCAGCTGGTATAAGAGCCTTACAACCAAACACAGGAGAGTAGAGCGGTTCAATCAGCTGGTATAAGAGCCTTACAACCCAACACAGGAGAGTAGAGCAGTTCAATCAGCTGGTATAAGAACCTTACAACCAAATCCAAGAGAGTAGAGCAGTGTTTCTCAAACTTTCACATTTCAAGGTCTCCCCTGACTCTGACAGTGTACAAATGGAACCAAATGAACCTGTTAGCGTAGGCCTACATACAGTACAGTCTACAGTAGGTGAGGGGTAGTCATACTTAGCGTAGGCCTACATACAGTACAGTCTACAGTAGGTGAGGGGTTGTCATACTTAGCGTAGGCCTACATACAGTACAGTCTAGAGTAGGTGAGGGGTAGTCATACTTAGCGTAGGCCTTCTCCAGCAGAGGAACCCAGAACTCCAGGTTGGTCTTGGAGTAGACGGACAGCAGCTGCTTCTGGAAGGTTGGCAGGTAGTCATCAACCACCACATCCACCCACTTCCCAAACCTCCAGAACTGAGGAGAGGAGGAGAAGAAGACATTTCACATTAATCACAGTTGTCTCACTATTGCGCTTTATGCTCTGTTGACTCCACTACAGTTATTCAACAACTTTAGTTACTTGTTACTTTGCAGATTTAGATTTTTCATATTTTTATTATGAAACATACTGTACATGTTAAGCCGTGTTTTACACTTTGTCTATTTGAAAACAGCACATCAAGGTTCAAGGTTGTATTTTATTGTTACATCTTTTGAACAGGTACGTAAGAGTAAAACTTATTTTAGCTTGGCTTCCTTCACACAATGCATCTACAAGCTTCACAGTTTCAAGCTCAGCTTGATTTTCAGTTCTTTTACGCTTTGCATTACACTTTATATTTTGATGCCAATCCTTTTGTAGTCAAACAGTGGTTTTTAGTCAATCAATAGCAATGCTCAATGAAATGGGTTACTTTATGTGATCTCTGAACAAAGAGTTAAAGAGGCGGTGCTATGATCCCCCCCCCCCCCCCCCCCCTCTAAAACATGATTATCAGGTATTATGATTATACTAGGAGGAAGATTTTTTCCAAAGAAGTATACAGAAAGAGTTAAAATTGGGTTTTTGTGTGGCCACACCCCCAGTTCATTAGGTATGCATGGATGTCATGGTGGGTGGTGACCAAGCTGTAGTTAGCCACACCCCACAGTGTTGGGTGAATGTTAATTAGGGGAGGAGTTGATTCTTTGATGTAGTAAGTATCGGTGTTTTTTAACTGACACTTTTGACCACAAGGTGGCAGCCTCCAAGAGAAAACAAACAAATACCAAGAGAATACATAATTGCTCATAAAAACCACACCAGGGGGTCTAATGAAGTACTTTCAACCTCCTAGACACATGAAAAACATAAAAAGTACAAAACTATGGCACCACCTCTTTAAGTTTACGTATCAAATTGTGTGTTGTTGTTATTTCTTGTACTTTACCCTGAAGTGGAAGATGCCAGCATGGTGTGTACTTTACTCTGAAGTGCATGGTGTGTACTTTACTCTGAAGTGCATGGTGTGTACTCTTACCCTGAAGTGGAAGATGCCAGCGTACTCCTGGAAGTTCTGCCCCACAGGGACCACCTGCACCAGCAGATCCTTCTGGAACTTCAGCGACGCAACGGCAGCCAAGAACCAGCAGTTTCCTGTACGGTTTAATACAGTCACACACCAACAGTTACACTATACCTACACACTGTATAACACAGTCACACACCAACAGTTACACTATACCTACACACTGTATAACACAGTCACACACCAACAGTTACACTATACCTACACACTGTATAACACAGTCACACACCAACAGTTACAGTGCCTACATATAAAACAGTTAGAATCCAGCAGATAATATTTCTCAGGAGAATAATATCTTACTAACCTTAAAAAAGTATAACCTTAAGATGATGTTTTACTTGTAATCAAGAGTAATATATTATATTACACATTAGTTTTACATATGTAATACTGTTACTGTTTTTGGTCAAGTAATACACTACTTGTTACTTGGTAAAATAATATTGCAGTAATATATTACAGTAGGCCTAATATTAAAAGTAAACGCTGAACAGATCATGCAGTAGGACTTGAAGTTAACAGCATGCACTGTGAGCATCAGGACCTGCGGGAATCAAAAGGTTTGCTCACCGACTTGTCCCTGAGAGTAGTCGAACTTGGAGGCACTCTCCATGAAGAAGGTGGGCTCCAGGCTGACACCCTGAGCTTTGAGAAGCTCCTGTAAAGACACAGAACAAACAGAGTTATAGGGTTGTAACCATACAACGCATCAATTTATAATTCCAACCATCCCACTACAGTGCATGGATATGATATGTACGCCGACATGTCATCATCATGCCATGTGTCTCTTATCAATCTAAAACATGTTGGCGTTAAGCCTTTGTATTTGGTATTTAGAGATGTTAAGACAAAGGATTAAGGATTAAGTAAAATACTAGCAGATCTACAAGCTCAGAGCTAAAAAAAGTAGCCTACAGTTGCAACTCAGTCCTGTTTTACTGTGGAGCAGGGTGTCTCAAAGCACCCTATAGGGTGTCTCAAAGCACCCTATAGGGTGTCTCAAAGTGGGTGTTGTGGGACCCTAGGGTGCCGTGATGCAAGTCCAGGAGTGCCTCTGAATACTTTGATCATGTTTGGAATTCATCAATATCACTTCAGTTTAACCGGTGCCGCACTGTGAGCTTGTAGATCTGCTATTTTTGTAATAGTTAAAGCATGAAATAATTGGTTAAAGTGGTTCAAATCTAGAGTGACTCGGATGCACATCTAAATGGTTAGTTAATTTACAGAGGCTCTGATCCACTCCACACGGCCCTGCAGGTAGCAGGGCAGCTCGGCCAGGTAATAATTATAATAATAATAATAATAATAACTTACAGAGGCTCTGATCCACTCCACACGGCCCTCCAGGTAGCAGGGCAGCTCGGCCAGGTAATAATAATAATAATAATAATAATTCATTAATAAAGTGAGTTAACTTACAGAGGCTCTGATCCACTCCACACGGCCCTCCAGGTAATAATTATAATAATAATTCATTAATAAAGTGAGTTAACTTACAGAGGCTCTGATCCACTCCACACGGCCCTCCAGGTAATAATTATAATAATAATTCATTAATAAAGTGAGTTAACTTACAGAGGCTCTGATCCACTCCACGCGGCCCTCCAGGTAGCAGGGCAGCTCCAGGTAATAATTATAATAATAATAATAATAATAACTTACAGAGGCTCTGATCCACTCCACGCGGCCCTCCAGGTAGCAGGGCAGCTCCAGGTAATAATTATAATAATAATAATAATAATAATAATAATAATAACTTACAGAGGCTCTGATCCACTCCACACGGCCCTCCAGGTAGCAGGGCAGCTCCAGGTATCCCAGAGAGCAGCTGTCAGGAGGGAAGCTGCTGTCCACAAACAGCTTGCCCTTCCTCAGGTTGTTCTCCTTGAGCTGGACGTAGTCCTGCTGCTGGAACATCTCTGGCAGGGCCAGGCTGCCACGCAGCGACACCAAGCTGGAGACATCACACATGATGGAGGATGCTGCAGGAGAGGAGAGGAGAGGAGAGGAGAGGAGAGGAGAGGAGAGGAGAGGAGAGGAGAGGAGAGGGGAGGGGAGGGGAGAGGAGAGGAGAGGAAAGGGGAGGGGAGAGGAGAGGAGAGGAGAGGAGAGGAGAGGAGAGGAGATTATCATCTCAAAAAACACCAGTCCAATCTTAAACATGTACAGTACTGTACAGTATGTCCTTATACGTCACAGACAATTATATAAAACAACGAATAAACAGTATAGGCCTACAAGCTCACAGAATGCATTGTTAGCTGATAGATCTGATATTTGTTTGTTTCATTGTGAATATTTTTTCTTTCTTTTTTCTTTTACAACTCTGTGTCTTTAATCACATGTCCAGAATATGACAGGTAGAAGGTGGTTTAATGCTCAGGCTGCAGGCCATGAAATAAACACAGACTGTCTCTAGAAATATGCCTTCCTAAGCTGAAGATTATTAATACAATATACTCTGTGGCAAATTCTGTACTTTTCTATTATCATCTGACAACTTAAATTATTTTCACAAGATTTAGGTCTTATTCATACTTAAGCCACTTTGCAGAATTAGATTATTATTACAAAACACATTTATCACTTAAGCCCAATTTTATACTTTGTCTGTCTTTGAAATATTTTGATTTGATCTGATTTGATTTTGATAAAATATATAAATATAGGATAACACATTGAAGTGCAAAGAGACACTCATTTCCAATGCCGTCCTGAAGAAAATATATAAACAAAAACTTTCTGCACAATTGAACATTCTTGCACATTGATTAGGCCTACTTTTTACTTTTGGAACTTAATGTCCATTTTTAGTGCAGTACTTGCACTTTTACTTAAAAAAAACTAAACAAACGTCCGTCTACTTGTTCCAGCCAGGATAACAAATGAAAGTGCAACAAAACTCTCGTTTCTAGTTTCCTTGTAGAAAAGATGTTTCATACATTTTGAACTCATAAATGTAAATAAACATTCTGCGCAACGAGTATGTTTACTGTTGCTACTTTGAGTACATTCTGATGCCGATACCTTTGCACTTTTACTCGAGTACATTTAGAAAAGAAAGTCGACTTTTACTCGTAATAGAGTATTTCTACCATCGCGGTATTGATACTTTTACTCAGGTAAAACCGCTGAGTACAGTACTTGTTCCTCATGCGTTTGTATTACAGTAGGCCTACTTGCACTACTTGCACTTTTCCAGAGTATTTCCAATGTCCAATACTTTTACTTCTACTCCACTACATCTCGGATCCAAATGTTGTACTTTTACTCCACTACATTTATTTGAAAACTTTAGTTACTGGTTACTTTGCAGATATAAATCATAATATAATAAAACACACATTAACGACTTTAGCCCTATGTTATACCTTGGCTATTTGAAAATAGCAGATCTACAAGCTCACAACGCGTCGCATCGTGACGCGTAGTGAGCTTGTAGATCTGCTATTTTCAAACATTTTGCACTTTGACTTTTGACACTTGAAGTACATTTTCATGCCAACTCTTTTCATACTTTTACTCCAGTTTTGAATTCTGGACTTTTACTTGCAACAGAGTATTTCTATATTGCAGTATTGACACAGTAAAATATGTAAGTACTTTTTCCACCACTTTTAACAAACATCTGTACATCTGTCAGCTATTGAAATGGCACATCTGTAAATGTGTATTACAGTAGGCCTACTTGCACTTTTACTGTTAACAAACATCTTGTTCCCCCAGTGCCCATGTGCTCCGGTAGAAGTGTGATACCTGTTGTCAGGTGGATGAGTACAGTAGAGCAGGTGTTCCCAAACTTCTTTCTCTCAGGGCACCCCATGAATATTTTGTTTTAATCCGAGGCACCCCTACATTATAATTTTCACTCCCAGCACCTTATATTTATAGCACAGCGTCGTTGTCGGGTGGAAACCTTGTATGTCCAAAACCGTTCGTTTTGTATTTATCATGAAACTGTGAAAACAGCAGATCTACAAGCACACAACGCTTCGCATCGCGAGGCGTTGTGTGCTTGTAGATCTGCTGTTTTCACTAGTTTTGTGCGACGGTCTTGTATGATGAAGCAGAGCTTTGCTTTACCAAAACACGTACACATTTGAAACTTGGAGATACAAGGTTTCTGCCCGACAGTGATGATATTTTAGTGATTATGTCGCGAGGAAAGCGTTGAGATAATAATAATTTTGGTTAGAACTGACTGAAAATAACTTTGTACTTCAAGTTTAAAATGATACTAAATATTTTTTTTCAAGTGTCCAAATAAATTCCAAATATTATCAAATGATCTCGCGGCACCCCTGGACTGCCGGCGCGGCACCCCAGGGTGCCCCGTCACCCCAGGGTGCCCCGTCACCCACTTTGAAAACCCCTCCAGTAGAGTGTGTTACCTGTTGGATGTTGTCAGGTGGATGCTTGATGCGTGTCACCAGAAGACCTCTGAGTTGCTCAGGAAGGTGAGGAGCCAACGCTGCGCTGCCAACATTTATACTGCTGTGCTGTTATGTAAGGGGCGGGGCTTAGCCCTGGCCCCGCCCACTCTGCAGGGACCTGACTCCTCCTCTCACCCCACATTAAAACAAATGAAAACATGCTGAATCGTCAGCTTTTTCAGTACAGCACATATCGTTGCTCTGGGGCAGAAACTGTGTATCTCCATATTGTACCCATTTAGGCCTAGAATTATTGAATGCTTTAACCAGTGAAAAATAGCAGATATACAAGCTCACAGCGCGGCACCGAGTGCCAAATCTTCATGATTTTTCAAAAATAGCAGATCTACAAGCTGTGAGCTTGTATATCTGCTATTTTTCAATAGTTAAAGCACAACATAATAATACACTACAATGAACCCGTTCTAAATGGGTTAACACTATTTCAGGGGTCTTCAACGTTTTCAGGCCGAGGACCCCTTAGTTGAGAGAGATGAAGCAGGGACCCCCACTAATAGTTTAAATGTTTGACAGCACAATCATCAGTGTGTTTTGGATTCATGTCAATGTGTGTTTTCAGATATTAAACACTTGAACCGTCAATACTTGACCTTTACCTCTGTACTGAGGCGTTGTGAGCTTGTAGATCTGCTATTTTTGGCTAAAATTCTCTGAATATGGACGCTAGGGTTAAAATGGTGTGAAATGGGACGTTCTGCATAGTACATTTTGACGCCAATACTTTTGTTCTTTTACCCTCAAGTACATGTTGAATTATGGACTCTTACTTGTAACAGAGTATTTCTACATTGCAGTACTGATAGGTAAAACCTGTGAGTAAACTCCTTCCACCGCGGTGATCATTCATGTGTCATCACGTAAACGGATGAAATATGACTTTTAATCAGATCCTCCTTACCGTGACAGCTGTTTGTCAGCGCGCCAACATGTCAGCACAACGTGTCAGAGAGAGAGAGAGAGAGAGAGAGAGAGAGAGAGAGAGAGAGAGAGAGAGAGAGAGAGAGAGAGAGAGAGAGAGAGAGAGAGAGAGAAAGAGAGAGAAAGAAGTCAACATTGAAACAATAATTTATGCTAACCTCTTTGACCCTGCACAGTAGCTCTGGTTCAAAGGCTTCTCTTGAATCGATGCAATAATACTTGGTGTTTGTTGTCCTGCTGAAGCTTGTTGTCATTTATTTTCTGTCCAATTTGCATTTACTCCACTGTCTAATGACTGCGTGCGTGCGTGTGAATGGGGGGGGGGGGGGGGGGTTATTAGGTGTTTTCACAACGTTATGAGCTTCTGTAAAAGCATGAATGCATTAAAACAATACAGCACTGATATTAACAAAGACGATGCACTTTCAAATGATAACAACGGGTGCATTTTGCCCCTGGAACCCCCTCAAGGGTACTAGAGGCCTTTTACTCTAGTACACTCTGAGAAAAAAATACAGGTTTATTTACGCCGTCTTATTCAGGGACATTTCGATATTTTTTGGTGAAAATACACAGCGTGGCGCTTTCCGTTTTTTGATAACACACTGAACTAAGCACAATCAATCAATACTGGAGATGTATTGTAACAACATGTTTTTTTTACACAGAGAGGGCAATTCTTTCAACATAAGATGCTGCATTCAGTTTCAGGAGAGTCTGGACAATTCTTTTGAATGCTGCCTTCAGGTATGGCATGGAAAGAGGGCATTTGCATTTCTTTCACCATAGTGAAAACTGCATTCATGGTCTGGAGAGGGCACTACAGACAGAGAAAAGGGCAGGGGCTCAAGCCCCCTTTGATTTCTATGCGTGCACGACTGCACGTGCCTGATCCTATTACATCTTGTCCGGTGAAAAGTCCCAGTTCCATAATGATTAATAACGAAGTTATGAAAGAAGAGCAGCTCACAAAGAGGATCTTTGTGTGAAGTGAAGTGAAATGAGTTTGAGGTGATTTTTTTGCATGGCGTGCAGAAACACCTGCAGAAACCGATCATCTGGATATCTGCCAGCTCGTTGAAAAAACAGGTTTTGTCACATCCGCTAGCTAGTTGATATTCTGAGCCGCGGGTGTGTGTGTGTGTGTGTGCGTGTGTGTGTGTGTGTGTGTGTGTGTGTGTGTGTGTGTGTGTGTGTGCGTGCGTGTGTGCGTGTGTGCGTGTGTGCGTGTGTGTGTGTGTGTGTGTGTGTGTACTATCTATAGCGAGAGAGAAAAGAAGACATGATTAGCCTGAAGACAAATTCATTTCAGTTCAATTCCTTGCGCTCTCATGACATGCTGTTACATAATTATGTGTGACTCATACATGAAGAAGTACTCTGATCGAGTAAAAAGTAGCAATGAAATAATAAATAAATACTTGGTAACATTTGTTATGCATCCTACTGTATTATGTAGTCTAAAGCCCCTTCTTCACTGACATGGCCCAACACCACACCACTCCACACGTCCCACTTGTGCCAGGTTTTCCACTACACGGACCTGGGTAGAGTATGGTGTGAAAGTGATACTATTAAACGTGGTACTAAAGAGTATCCAATCCAGAGTAGGTCTGAGCTGGGCCAAACAGGGCCAAACACTTCATAATGACTGATCACTCACTGGCTTTTCATTTAGACCACCAGGATATTGTAATACATGATAATAGATTATATTGTGTTATAACCACTATTACCAGTTAAGACTCCCTAAATCGGGAGATAATCGACCGTCAGGTCGCATACACAAACTTTAGAAGGCAATGGTAGCCAAACAGGAGGTCCATTTGGTTACCAACTCTCCGATCATTTATCATTTAGGGATCATTTATCCCTTGTAATAGATTCTATGAAATGTAATCTATTTGTTTTATATGTGCAGTCACGTGTCTGTCACTTTACCTAAGAATACAGTAAGACTGACTCAGCAACAGCTGTCGGGACCGTGGCTCCACGCGCGCTCCGACGTCATCAGTCCATACATGGAAGACTCTTCAGAATTGTATCTTTAGACATTGTTTAGGATACACCCTCTCAACTATTCTTGTCACACTGTCCGTGTATATAATGGGACCATGCCTGAGAAATGGGAGCGACAGATGGGGATGCGTGTCGCTCAGAGCTCTTGATAAGATTGTTCAATAAATGTTGTATTCATTATACTCCACCCTCTAAGAATTCGATTCAATTTATTATGTTATTATTTATATAAGTATGATGCTTAAAGAATTCTATTACAGTGGCACCCCAGATGGGATCGGCATAATCTGTCTGTCAGCTTTTCTCTTTTTCTGTACAGGACACACTGGCTATTGATTCAGAGCAGCTGACGGACAGGGATCGCCGGTCGTACTTGCATGAACAAAATTTAATAGAGAGATGCCTTGCATGTATAGAAGGTATCTACCGTATCTCGGAAGTATACTGTTTAAACGTACAGTACCCGTGCAATCCGGGGTGAAAGCTAATACGTAGCTCCACGTGATCGTGGGTTGTTTCTGTTAAAGTACAGTACCTGTAGGAAACCAGGGTTAGGGTTGATTATCGATTGGGGAATCGCCTTTCGGCAATAATCATCTCGGTATAGGATATTGCATGACGAAATATTCTCTAAAACGCCGCATGTGGGCGAGTAATTATGAACGTAATCAGGCGATCATAAATGAACGTAACCAGACGTGAAATATGTAATTATGAAATGGTCGTATATATTTAACTGTGAAAGCCAGACTTGGTTGTTAAATAACTATTCCATGTAGTACAGTTGATACAGTACAACTAATGTTTTAAATTCGATGTGTTGTGAGCATCTTTCTGGTAGGCCATGTTTTGGGGTGCCTTTATGGGCATCCGTCTCCTGTGAAAGTTGCTTACAAAGGGGGGGTAGGTATGAATTTAATTTATGCATTTATGATAATCAACTAGAAGTGGGTAGTTGAAACCAGAACCAAAATAGGAATCGGGATCATCTTTTCTTTTCTCTCGCTGGGTTAAAATGGCCTGGGAGAAGGTCTTATGTCATTAAGACATTGGGTAGACTAAAAATATAGGTTTTGACCTTACCTTTTTTGTGGAAAGCATAAGTCTCGAGCTGCTGGGGGTGTGAATGTGAGGCCGTGAATGTAAGGAAATGCATTTTCGGCCTATATCAAATAACTGATGCTATTGGAAAAAATACCAGGCGGACGGGAGAGTCCGTTACCTTGTATAACTAGTCAGTCGTGGTCGAGCGATCAATATATCTGAAATGAAGAAACTGTTCCGTTGATTGGTAATAAAGAATCCACGACTACCATGGTCAGCTGGGAAAAGAAAGATTTTAGGCTATAATTTAAGCCTATAAAACTACAAATTACACATTATTATTTGTCTAAAGTGGTAAAGCTACAACAATACCTAATTAATTGAGGTCTATGACCTGTCAAACTCTTGTGAGTCTGTCTGATACGGCAGCTGTCTGCTTCTGTTACGTTCTATTCTCGCCGTACAACAGTTACGCGCGGTGGGGGGGTGACAGAGCGCCTATGTGAAATGAGCAGAAATAGCGTTAGCAGAAATAAGGCTTCCGGCGCTGGTCTCTTAAGAATAAGAGTATCCCTAAAGCCGGCTATAATATACATTATGTAGGCCTACTGCACCTTTAGTTTGAAGGCTGGAGCCTGGCATATTTCTGCCGTCTCTCAGACCGGAAACGTTCTTTCTGCTCACTTCACTTCACGGACCCGTCAGAGCTACAAGCTGACAGCACGGTGAAATGCGCTGCGCTGTGGGCTTGTAGGTCTGCTATTTTTAAATGAGATACAGGGTCACAGCAGGCAAGGGTTCCTTTGCTGGCTATTTTAGTAGCGTACCGCACCGGCCATACGAAGAAGCGGATAGGCCTACATTGAGGAGACGATTGTTCTCGTGCGTCAACGCTTGCATAATCATACAGCAAAGGAAACCTCGGCACAATTAAATAGACATTGTTTGATTTAAATCTAAAACCCAGGGACACGTTGGGGTCAGGGAAAACCCATGAGAGTAGACCATTGTAAACTTGTGAGTCTGTTCTAGCAGAACGGTAGATCAGCGGTTTTCAAGGCATGTTGGAGAATATTGATTATAATTTATAATGGTTAATGAAGGCTTAATTTCGTCTTAATATTTAAGTAAGACATAGAAGTCAGTTTGACTATTGAGACTGTATACTGTACTGTGAATGTTAGCTGCAGTGATTGGAAACTAGGCTATAGTTGTGACAGAGTATCTCATTGTTTGGTAAACAGTGATGTTTGAAGGTTAAATGGATGAATTTACATGTATGTGTTGACCAGATCATTCTGGGTTGACCTCTAAAGCTTGACTTAGATTATTTTACCAGGGTTAAATTAAGGTTGGGTAGCAGTCTATTCTTAATTATTAACACTACGGTAAAATCGGTTGGCATTGCTTTGTGACAGGTATTAAGTGAGGTAATTTGTGGGTGAGAACCACAGCATAGACATGGTAGTGGACGTCAGTCTAAATGGTTTAGTAGTTCATTAATAGACAGCTTGGGCTGTGATTGACATTATGCTATTTGCTGACTTGGATAGGACAGTGTAGAATAGCTGGACATGGGGAACAGGTGCCGTGCTTTAGGAATGGTGGGGGCCTGTGGAAGACAACCCCTGCTGTGAGAATAACATTTCTGTGGTCCATCCCAAATGTGTGTCAGTCTGGGTGGAATGGCTGTTTCGATATTTGGGCCTATTTGGCCTTTGTACGCTCATTTAAAAGGAGAATGTAACTTATTTCAGCCAGTGGACTGAAGAAGAGATTGTCCAAAATATATCTTTAGCTTTGCAGTTTAGCAGTCGTCAAAATAAAAGTGACCATATGAACTAATGAACATTGATTTAAAATAGGCTGTAGTCAGCTTGTTGTCAGGCTATTCTCTTCATAGGTCAAGCAAGGACTAAGGGTAAGGGTAGGAAATAAACAGTAGTGCAAAATATATATGGTTGGCTGAAAACTTTATTGATAAAATGTTTCTCTAATTCAGTGAAACTCAAGCAAAGTGATGGTGTAATCTGGTTACACAAGTATGTCACATACAAGAAGTTAAATGTTTCAGTAGAATCTAATTTTTCCTAATATAGACAGTAAAAAAAAACGGTTGCCAACCTGTCAGTATATTTTCGCATACTTCAGCTTGTGTGGAGACCAGTGCTCGGGGGAGCACTGCTACTAGTTTATTTTTAAAGTCTTAGCAGCCAACATAATTTCTTTGAGAAAGGATAAACAACCGATTGGTTGGATGACTAGCTTTTAAGTGTAACCATTTTAAATTCTTAGATGTGGCATGTGGCATGTAAAATGTATCTAAAGAAAGGGAGCTGAAAAACGGGCACTAAATAGTGGTGAATGTATGTACTTAATATTGTAAGATGGGTAGTGAAATTATCCAATGTACTGGGGTTTTCCCATGTGAAAAAATAGACATAATATTATAATATTATGTTATTTGTTATTAATGGAGGAAATGTGGTCAGATCTAGAGAACTGTTTCCGGACAGTACAATTACTGTAAAATGTACAGGGCCTCTAGAAGTAAGTGTGACAATTCTCTCACACAGCTGTTCAGGAATACACTGTCGGTTCATGACATAGTATTGACAGAATTGCCTTAAGAAGGATTCTGTGTAAATGTAAAATACTTTTGAGATTGCAGGGCATTATAATTAGATAGCAGATGATTGTAGCATTAGTATAAGGATAATGTCTGGTTGTGTTGTTTTATCATATTGGGAGAAGCCAGGTTTTTCAAACATAGACTTTGGGAAATCCTTTACTCTGCTTACTGCGTGTCCATCAGGGGTTCACCTGTCACTTGAGCTATACTGGGAGAGGGCAAATGCGATCACATTGACGGTCTGGTCATCAAGATGGACTAGTTCCGCATCTGGAGAACAATGTTGGACTGGGGACAACATGACACTGACAATGTTACTCAAATGACATTTTGGGACTGCAAGAATTCCAAGGACTACTAAAGCCAGGTGCATGGCTTTGGTTCTGTGGGGGGCACACAGAACCTTTGGTGGGACCGAACATTCCTAAGGAACATGAAGGATACATCGTGAACACTTTGGATGGCTAATCATTTTGTTTTTTCCTGTGTGGTGGTTGTAGTAATTCCTCTCTCAGTGGGGCACTGACGTGACGGGGGAGCGGTGGTGGGGTCATAGTAAGTTGGTGAGTACCCATGGCTCTGGGAAGAAAGGATTGATTAGGTGATTAATGGCTTCCATATGATAAAGATGAACTATACTATCTAAATGTCTACTTGGCGTAACAGAGGATGAATATGATCCTAAGCCAGGGTCATACATACCGATATGGAAATAGGACATTTACTTAGTAACATTGTTTAAAGAGCAGGTAGAATTTGGTAGAGTTTCTGAAATCATGATATGTTGTGTTCAGTAAATTTTGACCCTATTTAAAATACTTTGTAGTTAGAGTGCCCATAACTATATATATTGGGATGGTTTTAAACCTTTCAAGGCACAAGACAGTCTGTGGAGAGAATTGTCTCACTGAAAATGATTTAACCCATCAGATAAAGTGTTCCTTAACCCTGCAGTGGCCATATTAGTCCTTTGAGCTTAAAAGGGGGGTCACAAATGAAATAAGTTAGATTTGTCTAACAATAGAAGCCACATTTTTACACTTACATAGGATAAGGGTCACATTGTCATTAATATTGGACCCAGATCATGTAAAATAGTGCAGTGGCATGGAATTTAAGAACACAACAGTGGTATCAGACTGACTGTTGCCAATATAATTAAGGATAATTATAACTGATTTAAAATCGTATTTGAATAGATCCCTACTGTAGGCCAATAACACATTTTGTTCTCTTCCAACGTGCTAGAGTGAACACAAATATAATCTCTTAAGTCTATTAAAGATTAAAATAGGAATAATGCGATTCTGTGTGGGTGGTGGGGTCTTAGGTCTAAGATAGAATAAAATAATAGTGTTTTTAGGTGGATTGACATAACAGATAACCCAGGTACTCCAGTAGAAGCCTACTAGTGTGTGGTACTGTCCAACTCTGTAATAGCCAAACATACAGGCAGGCAGCACAAAGAGCAAATATATTTTTGGGCTAAATCTCAGCTGTTGTGGCCACTTGCAGATCAACTGTCATGACTTGGTTGGGAAACAGCTTGGGGAGGTCAGTTCAGTTGTTCAAACTTATAGTAAGCACACAAGGGTAGACGGAAATGGCTGAGTGACAGGAACAGTGTGGTCGTCAGGTGACATTAATTGACACGGTTGAGATGATATCTGCTGTTTAGCATTCAGTGATTAAATGAAGAGTGCACATGGAGTGGAGCTCTGCGATAATGTCCCTCCACTTAGCCTTATAATTCTGTTTTTTCTCACAGGATATCTATAGGAGTAATGTTGAAACTTGTTGGATAGTACAGTACATTGCCACAGCGGATTGATCTATGTATTAAATGTATTACACTACTAATAGGCAATAGGCAATATGGAATCATAAAACAAGGAAAAGAATCCTGTGCCTGATAAAATAATATATGATTCTAGGGAAATATATGATTCTTGGGAAAAAGGTGTGTTTCTATACATATGGGGGTCAGTGTGGGGTTTAGTATTTTAAGTTGTTAAATTAATTACAGGCTTAACCAGTACGCTGCTTTGAGGATTTTGTTTATATACTTGAATTTTAGTTAGTAGTGAAACACTGAGGACGGATATATCAGTGCTGAGAGGATAACATATGATTAGCAAATTAGACCCTCTTATTTAACTAATAAGCACTATCCATGAAGTTCCTAGGAGGTTACTGGATAGAACCCGCGACATGGGTTCCTCGGTTGTCCCTTCCTCCTCCCACCACTCCCCAACAGTAGCCCCATGGGGGTAGCCCCATGGGGGGTGTCTATATGTATTTTTATCTCCCGGCTCCTAATAGTTATTGATGATCTTCTGTGTTGCGCCGGGCAGGGTGAGCAGCGCGTCACAAACGCAACCGTTGTGAGCTTGTACTGTAGGTCATGCTCAATTGGAAGACCGGAATGCTTCGGTTTGGAGAGAGTGAGCTTGACCAGTGCTTCTCAAAAAGAGGGGGGAGGTGATAGGAATTATAAGAGAATTATAGATATGAATTAGCCTTTTTATGAATTATAAGAGAATTATGAGCATTAGGCTATTAATTATAAGAGGACTAGAAGTAGTTACAATTTCCAGAGTTGTTGTCTCTAGTCTCTAGTAGTTACAATTTTGGAATGGCTCTAGTACATTTTCAGGTTAGATTATTAGGCTATTATTATTCAGAATTGCTGTCTCTAGTAGCTACATAATGTAGGTTTGGTTGACATTTTTAGGTTTGTTTTTGTTTGGTCACCTGTTCAGTTCTCTACTGGCCAGAGGGACTCCTGCTGGGTTAATGACCAGCTGATAGAAATGGGAGGTACACCCTTGGAGTCACTGTATGTTTGGGAATAACAGGAGCCTGAACCACAGGCCACTGCCCACTGAATTGAAATGCAAGGAGTGCATGTCTGAGGTTGAGTGATACCCGGGTATATTGAGCATATATGGGTCGAATATATGTGTATGTATGAGTGAAGACAGTGTTTTTTGAGAATCACTGGTTTGTTGGAGAATAATGTTGAATGCATTATACGGAGTATGTTTTCAAAATTAGGATGTTTTCACCTTTGAAGGTGAAAGAAAAGTCACGCTAACTATACTTTTGATTTCTCTCTATAGGGATCCTGAGTCCCATTTTGGACGGAAATGAAATATATTGTATGTCTTCTATATGTCATGGGATTGTCTAATGAAAGATTGTTTTCTCCCACGAATCACTTAGCTATGGGGAAGGTGTCAATGTGTTTTAATTTTTTCCCAGGAAAGGATTTTCCAATTTTTAGGTGCTGAAATACTATGGGGGTCTTAAGAGAGGAGAGAAAACACAAGTGGTGAAGGTTTTAACAGATTTATTCTTTCTTCCCAACATACTGTATGTGTGGTTAACACAAACTAACTAACTAACTAAACCCATAACAACATGTCTATGCTATGGAATGTCGTTGGGAAGATGAAATGTAATTACAGGAGATGTCAAAATGTTTCCAAAAACATTGAGTCAATATGGTAAAGGAACACTCCTAACAATGGAAAAAATGGAAGGAAAGATATGTCAAATATGTCTAAACCCTATGGTAAGAAAATACTTCCACACATTAAGGTATGTAAAAATATAAGATATCATTCATTATTGCACTATTTATGACCATTTTGTACTACAAATTGAATATTGTTTAAGTGATAAATGCTCCCCATTGCCATGTTGGAAAATACAGAATATTGATGGCTGTATAGATTATAAAAATCATTCTAGGTTAGGATGTGATAACCCTTGGTGCTGAGTTTTCTATTTCCAGTTTTATGAAATCCAATAAATTAAACCATACATGAAAGATGAGACGGAGCCATAAAAATGAGATGTATGGAAACCAAAAGATGTCTGGGAAATCACCATGGAATTGCCGCCTTGCATCCCAACCAGATGAGATGATAGAACTGTGCAAGGGACATACCCTAACTGCCTTGCATCCCATCCACACTATGAAGGACGCTGTCAATCCAACTGCTATGAGGACGTTGTGATCGGAAAAGGGGCATGGAAGCCCTGTGTCGTGACATTGCCCAAATAAGGGAAGAAGAGACATTACGAACCAACCTAAGAAGGAACTCATTCATTCAAGTGGAGAATTGCAGGAGAAACACATACACAAACAAAATGCTGGCTTTACGAAGTGATCGCTCAAACCTGAGGGTCGTAGGATGGAATTTTCCCAAGATATGCATCATTGGTTTTTTCGCCCCTACCACATTAAAATGTGTCTAATAAATATCCTCCTGGAGATGGAAAACAAATCTCATTACATTTACTGTTAATGACCATATATGATGATATATGATCAAAGGGAGGAATTGTAATAGATTCTATGAAATGTAATCTATTTGTTTTATATGTGCAGTCACGTGTCTGTCACTTTACCTAAGAATACAGTAAGACTGACTCAGCAACAGCTGTCGGGACCGTGGCTCCACGCGCGCTCCGACGTCATCAGTCCATACATGGAAGACTCTTCAGAATTGTATCTTTAGACATTGTTTAGGATACACCCTCTCAACTATTCTTGTCACACTGTCCGTGTATATAATGGGACCATGCCTGAGAAATGGGAGCGACAGATGGGGATGCGTGTCGCTCAGAGCTCTTGATAAGATTGTTCAATAAATGTTGTATTCATTATACTCCACCCTCTAAGAATTCGATTCAATTTATTATGTTATTATTTATATAAGTATGATGCTTAAAGAATTCTATTACACCCTCAAACCAATGGCATGACCTGAGACCACAGTGGCCTTAATGCCCCAGCTTACTTTATCACGTTCTCCTCTGTCACTCTTGTCAATAACTTTTGTTGAGATATTTGATGTAAATGATTTTTGGACAAAATCTCTAAGAGTAGTGTACAGAAATGTGTTTTGCAAACATCGGCTTCATGGTGGCGCTAGAACATGCCCATTTGAAAAATGTGGGGCAGAGGTTGTGAATTGGCATCCAGGGAGTGTGTGTGCTCATTTTGGCAGCAACCAGGCCAACGGCGACTGAGATTAGGTGGTAACAAACTGGGACGGACGGACGGTCGGACTGATGGACGGACGGACGGACGGACGGACAGGGGCGAAAACATGCTCTCCTCCATGCCTTCGGCTGGTGGAGACAAAAAAGCCTCAAATTTAAAATGTGTTTATGTAAACGCAGTGCCTACCTACTGTATGTGCAGTAGGTCTAGATGTCAATCCATGGTTTGTAGTCCTGAGGGTGGTTGTGTTTCTAGCATTCTTTTATCACAACACTTCACACATCTTGCTGCTGTGTTCACACATTGTTGTATTTCTCCCTGTAGTTTTTTTTGTCGTTGGTCATGTTTTCAAACTCACTTTTGGTGTGCGTAATGTGTGGGAAGTCTGTGTCTCTGATGTCTTGAAAGTGTAGCTCTGTTTCCACCACATTTTTTGTGCAGTGGGTGTATACTAGTCTGGGAGCCGTGAGGGTGAACGTGGTTTTAGTGCGGTATGCTATGTATTCCTGTAGGAATTTTTTGCCAAAATAGATTTTTTTGCTGTTTTGGCTTCTATAGGGACCAAACTATCAGAAAATGACGGGGGTCAAATTTTCAGACCCCTCCCTCATTTCCTGGGGGCGGGTCACTTCAGTTTTGGCCCTTTTCGGCCTTGTTTTCCCAATTTCCCATAGGATTTTTTTGCCCAAATGGCTTTTTTTGCTGTTTTGGCTTCTATAGGGACCAAACTATCAGAAAATGACGGGGGTCAAATTTTCAGACCCCTCCCTCATTTCCTTGGGGGCGGGTCACTTCAGTTTTGGCCCTATTCGGCCTTGTTTTCCCAATTTCCCAAAGGATTCTTTTGCCAAATAGATTTCTTTTGCTGTTTTGGCTTCTATAGGGACCAAACTATCAGAAGATGATGGGGGTTAAATTTTCAGACCCCTCCCTCATTTCCTGGAGGAGGGTCACTTCAGTTTTGGCCCTATTCAGCTATGTTTTCCCAATTTCCCAGAGGAGTTTTCTGCAAAAAAATGATTTGTTTGCTGTTTTGGCTTCTATAGGGACCAAACTATCAGAAAATAATGGGGGTAAAATTTTCAGACCCCTCCCTCATTTCCTGGGGGCGGGTCACTTCAGTTTTGGCCCTATTCGGCTATGTTTTCCCAATCTCCCATAGGATTGTTTTGCTAAAACATATTTTATCTTTTGTTGTTTTGGCTTCTATAGGGACCAAACTATCAGAAAATGACGGGGTAGACATTTTCAGACCCCTCCCTCATTTCCTAGGGGGGGAGGGGGTCACTTCAGTTTTGGCCCTATTCACCTATGTATTCCCATAGGAGTGTTTTGCTAAAATTGATTTCTTTGCCGTTTTGGCTTCTATAGGGACCAAACTATCACAAAATGACAGGGTTCCAATTTTCAGACCCCTCCCTCATATCCTGGGGGGAGTACTTTACAGTACTTTATACACAACTTCACAGTATATTCTGAGGATATTCAATAGTTTAGGTAGGAACAGTTCAAGTGAGGAGGATGGGGTAGCATTTATACTTCTGACCTGTTATTATTCTAGTCAAATACAGGATCTATTCATGATCACTGTTATCTATGTCCTCCCTTAAGGCTCATTCCCACTGGGCCAGATAAACAGATACAAAAATATCTTTCTCCATTCAAGTGGATGGTAAGATACAGATAAAAGAAAATATCTGTCACAGATATTGTTTTTATCTGTGTCTTACCATCCACTTGAATGGAGAAAGATACTTATTTATCTGTTAATCTGGCCCAGTGAGAATGGGCCTTTATACTGTTGGCAAAGTCTCCAGTCCAGTGCCATAGCACTTGCAGAGACTGACTGTCCCTTGCAACCTGCTTTGCACCCACATTACATGTGATGAGCTCAAGTATTGCCTTTGGAGCAGGGAGGGCAAGACACCTGACTGGAACATACCCTCCACTCTCTGAATTCCACCAATTCTCTTCAATTGGTGGAAGCTCAGGGCTCAGGGCAATTGGAGATTGGTGTCAGCAGCCTCTTCAATGTGTGCACCTCCTCAAAATCATGTCCCTTGATGAAGGTATCATATATGACAACGAGCTTGAAAGAACTGTCCCTTGAGAAATACTCAAGCAGTCCCTGGCCTAACACATGTCAACTTCTCCTTGGTTGATCACACAGTCAGGAGTTCCTTGATGGACATAGTGAGCTTCATCTCTGGATGAAGACTTCGTGTTTTTCGACTGATCCATATACCTAATATTACCTATCAAAGACAACTTGACCCTCAACATAGCCAGCCATCATCGTTATGATGCGTTTGTTGAATGCATCCTGAAGATCTGACAGCTTTTTGTCTTTTTCATGCTCTGAAGCAAACCCATGGCATCAACAATAAGAACTTTGATAGAATAATCATCCTCCGTCAGATCATGCTATGGGACACATGGAAGATCTTCCTACAGGGGCTCTGCCCTGGCATCTTCAATTGCATGCAAAATGTGAACCCCCTCATTTTCTGACAGTTTGGTCCCTAAAGAAGCCAAAACAGAAAAGAAGAAAAAAAAAGCTATGGGAATATAGAGCCGAATAGGGCTAAAACTGAAACCCCCCCCTCCCCGCCTCAGGAAATGGGGGAGGGGTATGAAAATTTGAACCCTGTCATTTTCTGATAGTTTGGTCCCCATAGAAGCCTAAACAGCAAACAAAACAATTTTAGCAAAAAAAAAAATCCTATGGGAAATTGGAATGCATAGCTGAATAGGGCCAAAACTGTGACTTCTTCTTGGAGCTTTGGGTCACCTCTTAAGGATTCAAGATGATGATGAAAGCCATGGTCGTCATTGCCCCTCAGTTCGGCCTTAATGCCCCTCAAACCAATGGCATGACCTGAGACCACAGTGGCCTTAATGCCCCTCAAACCAATGAGACCTGAGACCACAGTGGCCTTAATGCCCCTCAAACCAATGGCATGACCTGAGACCACAGTGGCCTTAATGCCCCTCAAACCAATGGCATGACCTGAGACCACAGTGGCCTTAATGCCCCTCAAACCAATGGCATGACCTGAGACCACAGTGGCCTTAATGCCCCTCAAACCAATGGCATGACCTGAGACCACAGTGGCCTTAATGCCCCTCAAACCAATGGCATGACCTGAGACCACAGTGGCCTTAATGCCCCTCAAACCAATGGCATGACCTGAGACCACAGTGGCCTTAATGCCCCTCAAACCAATGGCATGACCTGAGACCACAGTGGCCTTAATGCCCCAGCTGACTGTACCACTTTCTGCTCTGTCTCTGCCTTGTCAACATGTAGACACCAGTGTCTCTTTCTGTTAAAAAACATTTTAAACCAATCCAGTATCTTTGATTGGTGCAGGGCTGAGCATGGAACAGATTGTAAATACCAATTTATTTATTTCACAGCAGATAGTCTACATATAACATGTTAAATCTTAACCCTTAAATTCAATCAATTCTTTCAATATTTGATGGTCTTCCTGCCTTGGCATTTGGCCTGTGTGCCCTCAAACAATGGACAATGCCAAAGGCCAAGTGGCCACGCCCCTAAAATGAATGCCAGGCCTGACTATTAGTAATGATTATGACTGTAAACTGTAGCCTCATAAATATTGTTTTCATGTGATGTGAATAATGTGAATGAATAAAAATGTATTGAACTCTTTATTCTTCTCCACAGATAATCCCACATCTCAGATTGGAGCACTTTGCGGTTGCTAGTTCGACACCCTTGATGTAAGACGAGGTAAGGCATGTTTATCTGTTTAACACACTTAAACAAGACCATTCAAAGTGCTTCTCACAAAGCATTAAGCTTCCAGACAAGATTTATACATGAATGTAATTTAAAATAAAGCTTCAGCGTTAGTTTATGCAGGACATGGGAGTCAAGTTGCTGCTCAGCTGTAGTCAGATGTCAGTCAGCTCTGTTCTCATACCTCATTAACATATCTGCTGGTCATTATGTCACATGACTGCCATACTCCAATCAAAGCTCTCAATCAGTAGGGAAGGCTCCTTTAAATATGGCTTGTTTTCTCTACCTATGCTTGGTTTCCGAAGCTTCGGAATAATTTGCTGCTTGCTGCCTCCTCCACCCCAGCCTCCACCTTTGCACGATCAGTCTGGCTAAGCTCAAATACTTGTGATTGTCAGTTACATGTCAATGTGGTTAAGCTCAAGTACTGTGATCTTGATTAAGTTTCATGTCAATGTTGTTAAGCTCAATACTGTGATTTTGTGACTGTGACCTTAGAAGTCTATAAAGTGAACCTAGAAGTCTATAAAGTGTAAAGTGACCTTAGAAGTCTATTAAGTGACCCTAGAGTATATAAAGTGACCCTAGAGGTATATAAAGTGACCCTAAAGTCTATAAAGTGACCCTAGAGGTCTCTAAAGTTACTCTAGAAGTCTATAAAGTGACCCTAGAAGTCTATAAAGTCTATAAGGTGACCCTAGAGGTCTATAAAGTGACCCTAGAAGTCTATAAAGTCTATAAGGTGACCCTAGAGGTCTATAAAGTGACCATAGAAGTCTATAAAGTCTATAAGGTGACCCTAGAGGTCTATAAAGTGACCATAGAAGTCTATAAAGTGACCATAGAGGTCTATAAAGTGACCCTAGAGGTCTATAAAGTCTATAAAGTGACCCTAGAGGTCTATAAAGTGACCCTAGAGGTCTATTAAGTCTATAAAGTGACCCTAGAGGTCTATAAAGTGACCCTAGAGGTCTATAAAGTCTATAAGGTGACCCTAGAGGTCTATAAAGTGACCCTAGAGGTCTATAAAGTCTATAAAGTGACCCTAGAGGTCTATAAAGTAACCCTAGAGGTCTATAAAGTCTATAAAGTGACCCTAGAGGTCTATAAAGTGACCCTAGAAGTCTATAAAGTGACCCTAGAGGTCTATAAAGTGACCCTAGAAGTCTATAAAGTGACCCTAGAGGTCTATAAAGTGACCCTAGGACTATAATCTGTTGCCCTGTTGGGCAACCACACTAACTAGAACTGCACTGAGGTGCCAACTTGCGATTCGTGCACAAGTAGGCCAATATTAACAATAACTAAATTATAACCAGTAAGACTCCCTAATCGGGAGATAAGCAACCGTCAGGTCGCAACGTGATTTTAGGGCAAAATGTGTAGGAGCAGTGTCCAAAAATGTGTTTTGCAAGAATCGGCTTCATGGTGGCGCTAGAAGAGGGCCATGTGAGAAGTGATGGGGGAGGTTGTGGTTTGGGGAGGTTGTGGTTTGGACATACTGTGTATCGATTTGCGTGATTTTAGGGCAAAATCTGTAGGAGCAGTGTCCAAAAATGTGTTTTAAAAATCAGCCTGAAGGTGGTGCTAAATGGGACAGATCCATGTTGATGACATGAGTGTAGAGCAAGTGTGTACCGATTTGCGTGATTTTAAGGCAAAATTCTTAGAAGAGGGCCATGTGAGAAGTGATGGGGGAGGTTGTGGTTTGGCAGGCAAGGAGTGTGTATGCAAAATTTGGCATGGATTCGGGGCAACGGTTGCGGAGATATGAGCAGGGCAAAAGTGTGATGTGTGACGTGTGACTGACGGACAGCTGGTGGAGGTTTTGATAGTAACTGCGACCTGGCGGTCGCAATAAGACTCAACAATCATAATCCATGATCCACAGCCTCTCCATCAGTCCTCCTCTGATCAAACTATTGTGACTCTGCATTCCTTTCAATCCTGTCATGATCTTCATTAATCACTCATCAAGCACATAATCATCTGTTTGGACGATCAGGTATGTTTCCATTGTTGGCACACCTTAGACGTTCTCATCAACTCAGACTACAGCACCAGTTTCACCTTTATGGAAACCACAACTATTAAAGCTACGTTGACAAACTAGTTTAGCTGAAGTTAATCTGGAGGTTTCAGAGAACTTGGAAATAATATTATATTAACACATTAAGACCTGAGGTTGATTCTACCAAAGCTCTCCTAAAAGTGTTTTGAAACACATGATGTTACTGTAATATCAGTGGATTTCAGAACTTGCAAGGACCCCCAAATTCATATGTATTTGGCCGTGGACCCCCTAGATTGGCCTATAAAGCTGTCTATTCATTATGTAAGACTTAAGTGATGGATGATTATGTAGACCAGTGGTTCTCAACCTTTTCAGGCCGCGACCCCCAAAACGACCATATTTTAAGGGACCCCCCCCCCCCCCCACCCTGACGAGCACTAAGAGTTGAGGCATTACATTTTGTTCTATTGTGAAAATAGCTGAGCTACATGCTCACTACAACGTTACGAGGCGTTGTGAGCATGTAGATCTGCTATTTTCACAATTTCTGCCTCTAATATTTGACAATTTGGCCAATGTTTAATTTGTCATTTTAGAGGTATTAAAAAGTCCTTAAATTGTCACTTTAGAAATGTGCAGATACCCTCTATACATTTAAACATTATGTTGGTTTGTTTACTGTTGAGTGAGAAAACAATATTAAGTTAATCATCTGGGGACCCCCTGGGGGTCCCGACCCACAGGTTGAGAACCACTGATGTTTATTCCCAGTCTCCAGCCAGACAAACACAGTGACAACAATAACAATGTTTATGTGAATTCATCTCTGTCAGCTCAACCCGTTTAGCCACTCTGGAGCCACGCCCCTTTTTACAGTCGTGCATTCTTTTATTTCACGTCACCTCACATGACTGTGTGTGTGTGTGTGTGTGTGTGTGTGTGTGTGTGTGTGTGTGTGTGTGTGTGTGTGTGTGTGTGTGTGTGTGTGTGTGTGTGTGTGTGTGTGTGTGTGTGTGTGAGAGAGAGAGATGATGCCTTTTCAGTTGTCACAGCTGATAAATAGAATATATAAAATAGAGAGCGGACCGGCCCCGCCCCCACTATCATTTCAAAGCAAGTGCTCAGTGGCGTTTTGAAGCAACGGCTACGTGCTAGCATGTAGCTAATCCAGGTGCATTCTGGGGGAAATTGGAACCAGCTCTGGTTCCAAAACGTCACGAATGACGTCACGAACGACGTCGACGTCCATTGAACCCTATTGTAGACCCCAGCGCCGCACTCTTATGCTCGCGCATGTATGTTTCACCCCGCCTGAAATTCCAGCTTTGGCCAGTAGGGCGGCCGCTTCAATATTTACAAGCCGTTCTGGGGGCTTGTGATACACCAGTGGTTGTTGTTGATGACAGTAGAGAAGTGACCATTTTGGACCATCATGTACATTTGACCCCAGGCTGAGCGACATGCCTTACCACGGTGCTTATAAGTACCAACTGCCTTAGAGGGTAAAGCCCTTTGCACACAGGTACGTTTAACCGCACGGATAAAACGGACAATATATATTTTTTTAAAGAAAACAATGATTCTCTACGACCTCATGCACACCGGCTCCGAATTAGCCGTGCGACGAGTGGCTGCCGCTGTGCGTTTTTTTCTCGATCGAACCCAGTTCGATTCGTGCGTCTTGTCGCATGCGGTAAAAAACTCATCACTCCTTTTATGACTCCTTTTTGGATCCGCAGCGCCGATTCCGCACAGCCTTGCACACCAAATCCAATGCGTTTTATTCATGCCGCAAACGAAAAAAACGCAACTGTCCTGTGTGCAAAGGGCTTTAACCCTCTAAGGCCCAAAAATAGAAATACTTGAAATAAAAAAATGAAAAAAATCAGATGGTGTTGTAGGAGTCTTAATCAGAGGAAAATGTAATGTGTTTTTTTTTTTTTTTAAAGAAATGTTTTTGTAAGGTTTCATAGCCATAAATCATAAATCATAAATCATGCTCCAATTTACATATGGGGGATATTTTTCACAATAATAACATATGTACATGTTCTAGACATTCTATGATCACCAAAAAAAAATTGTACAGCTATTTGTATGTTTTTGTGAGGAATAGCTTCCATGAAAAAGTGAGATGTTGTTCGTCAAAACTCTGGAATGTCAGCGGGTGTGGCGGGTGTGAATGTCAGCCCCTGTGGGGGGTATTTATATGCAAATATTGTGGCCAATGGCATTGTAATACTAAACATTATAATCCAATGGTGATGTTTAGGTGGTAGGGGGAGCTAAAATAAAATGATTTAAACCTTTTTTTTTTGGATAAAATACAAACGTTGTAATATTACAACAGTGGGCTCTAGAGGGTAAAGGATGCTATTACAGCTTGGTTACAAACGTGTTCATATCTGGAAGCCTCAGTAATGTCCATAAATCACTTCCTGCAGATTGTAGGAATGCCCAAGCCAACTGCTAAGACATTGGCAACATACTGTTCATTGTCTGTAATAATTGGCAGTCTGTAGCCATGATCTGTACCATGAAATATGGTTGTTGAGCTTTCCACGTTGGTGCGTCTACCATTGCTTGTGTTCAATAATTTCTGAATTTCTGAAAAATGTGAACGCAAATAAAGATGTTAAATGTGTGCTGTAGGACAAAAGTAATCTTTTGGTCATCTTCTGAAATAATTGTAGTCGAACCTCCATGTATGCTGTAACACTAACATACAATGGAACACACTGACTGATCAATTAGCACACATAGTTGAAATACAAGAAAAAACATACATCTGTATAACATATTATTGTGCAGGAGAAGTTAAAGGAGCTATAGTCAACTTTTTCTTGAAAAACGGATGCTAAAATAAAAATAATGTTTCGAAAATATTTTATAAAAGAATAGCCTACACTTCATATGTGTTTCTATTCAAAAATGACCACAAAAATAATAATGATGATGATGATAAAATAATAATTTTGGCCATTGTCAGACCGACACTTTGTTTACATTCTAGTCTATAGACTAGGATGTAAACAAAGTGTCGGCCCTACAATGAAAAAGTTGACTATAGCTCCTTTAAGAAGCCTATAAAGAACTTCCCCTAATTTATAAAAACAGACATAAATATACATATTTAAAAAATAAAACAATTATACAATATGTTCAATAAACATGCTTAAATATAATCTACATACAATAAAGAACATAAAGTACATGCATATATACTACAAACTATCTACAGACCTAGTGTACACACAACCAAATACACATTTATCAACTACATTTTAGCTATGAGCATTTGTTGGTCGTTGGCTTTAAAGACCTGTAATGAAGATCCTTTACGCCTTGGATCGGCGGCATTCCATAACTTAGCTCCTCTGTATCTTATTGCAAACTGCCTGAGGGAAGTACGACAATAAGGTACATGAAGGTCTTTTGATTGCCGTGTGACATATGAATGAATATCAGAATTGAATGAAAAGAAACTATTAAAAAAATATTATTCGGAAGATTGCATTGATCATAGATACATTTATACACAAATATACATATCTGTAAAGAATGAACCTCGGACACAGACACAATGTTTAGTTTCTTGAAGAGAGGAGCATATATGCTGTGTGCCGGTTGCTTTCTTACGTTTTGAATGAACGGGCAGCTTGTGAGACTAACGTCATAGGAAGAGGCCGACGTCACCACAGCTAATGTCACGACAGTCCCGGACACAACGGCCCATACAAGGAGATATGCATGTGTGTCGTGTTTGATACCAATTCACTGCACAGCATGTCTGAGGCGCCCTACACACAGTTGCGACAGCTATCGTGTCCCTGTAGTCTGAGATTGTGGGGGGGAGGGGCAGATCCAATGCATTGTCAATGGAAGGTTTTTTTTTTTTTTTGTCGTTGCCGTGTCTCTTGGCCAAAAGACAGCCTGTGGTTGAGCTAGAGACACGGTAACGACAAAAAACCAAACAACCTTCCATTGACAATGCATTGGACCTTTCCCTTCCCCCCCTCAAGATGTTTCACGCATATGTGTGAGTCCAGAGAGAGAGAGAGAGAGATAGAGCGAGAGAGAGAGAGAGAGAGAGAGCGAGAGAGAGAGAGAGAGAGAGAGAGCGAGAGAGAGAGAGAGAGCGAGAGAGAGAGAGAGAGAGAGAGAGAGAGAGAGAGAGAGAGAGAGAGAGAGAGAGAGAGAGAAATAGACTGAGTGTGGGATCAGTGACAGATGAGTTTCATTCTTGTTCTGACACGTTTTGTAAGAATTTATTTGCGTGCGTGCGTGCGTGCGTGCGTGCGTGTGCGTGCGCGCGTGCGTGCGGCGCGCGTGCGTGCGTGCTGCTCAGTCACTGTGAGTTGTCTAGATAAGAGTGGTGGATCCATGCATGCATGGTGTAAAGTAACTTAGCACATTTACTCAAGTAGGCCTGTTTACCATCATTAAAGTTTTTAGGTATATTTCTTTACTCTACTGAAGTATTTCAAATTGTACTTTTACTTTTACTCCGCTACATCTCAAAGGCAAATATTATACTTTTTACTATGTTGCTCCACTTCAGCCCTATACAGTATACCAAGGGTCTTCAACAGGGGGTCCGGGACCCCTAGGGGGTCTTCATAGTAACTTCAGGGGGTCCTCCACATTTTTTTTTTTGTGATAGAATTTTTTTTTTCCATTTATATTAACCACTTGAACCCTAGCGTCCATATCCTGAGAACTTTAAAGAGCTTTGGTGTAGAGGGGAAAAAGAGCAGACTAAGTACAGAGTGAAAGGTCTTGACGAAAGTATTGATGCGATCAAGTGGTTAAATATCTGAAAACACAAGTTGACATGAATCCAAAATACCCTGACACTATATGGTATAAAGGGGTTGTGGGGGTCCCTGCTTCATCTCTCTCGACTAAGGGGTCTTGGCCTGAAAACGTTGAAGACCCCTGCAGTATACGCTGTGTTTTCCCTATATTTGAAAATAGCAACACGTGTGCTTGTAGATGTGCTACTTTCAAAGGATTTGTATACATTGTGTTCATTTGAAAACTAGTGAAATGGGACATTCTGTATAAATATAAGAGTATACTGTCTACTAGGGGCACGGTGGCGCAGTGGTTAGCGCTTCGCCTCACAGCTAGAAGGTCCTGGGTTCGATTCCCGCCGGGGGACGCTGTGGGTGCTGGGGGGCGTGTTTCTCCCTCCGCGTCATCAGCGCCCACACCCTAGGTGGGGTCGGCGATAGGGCCTTTCTGTGTGGAGTTTGCATGTTCTCCCCGTGTCTCCTAGGGTTGATACCCTCACAAAAACATGCAGTAATCCTGGTCTCAATAATGCCTCCCCCTGGCCAGCCGGGGTGCTTGATGGAGGGGAAAGGAACTGGTTGGAATAACGTGTTCCTTCCACGCGCTACGTCCATCCCGGGGAAATCCCCCCTCTCAGGTGTAAAGAAACAACTTGGACTACTCATGCATTGAAGGAAGCATGAGGTCAGTCCGTTGTCTCCCCAGGCGCGGCAGAGGGAGAGCAGAGCCCAGGATTACATAGGCAATTTGGAACTGGGTGAAAAAGGTTTGCAAAATCGTGGGATGAAAATTATAGGTAAAAAAAAAAAAGTGTATACTGTCTACTTTTGGAACATTTTCATGCCAATACTTTTGTACTTTTTCTCAAGTGAACTCTGAATAACTAAAGTGACACACACACACACACCTCTGGCCAGATGCCAGAACACGAAGCAGCTCCCTGATGCTTGGCTGCACATGGTGTCACCTGTACTGAAATAGCTGATCTCGAAAAAAAGGAAAGAGAACGAGATCCTACGGCAGTTCATGTTCTGAGCTCGTGCCAATTCTCATCCCCTGAAACGCACGTGTCACTCAACACCCTGACCTCTGATGACATTTGTCAGGTCGTCAAGTTCTTGTGCTGTTTTTCCACTGTGAGCACATGTCACGTCTCACACTTTTTTGTATCGGCACTGCACTGATAGTAGTAGTATTGTAAGCAGGGCAGGAATGTCATGGAGGCCATGAAGTCCATGGCCGTCGTTGCCCCTCAGTTTGGCCTTAATGCCCCTCAAACCAATGACATGACCTGAGACCACAGTGGCCTTAATGCCCCTCAAACCAATGGCATGACCTGAGACCACAGTGGCCTTAATGCCCCTCAAACCAATGACATGACCTGAGACCACAGTGGCCTTAATGCCCCTCAAACCAATGGCATGACCTGAGACCACAGTGGCCTTAATGCCCCTCAAACCAATGGCATGACCTGAGACCACAGTGGCCTTAATGCCCCTCAAACCAATGGCATGACCTGAGACCACAGTGGCCTTAATGCCCCTCAAACCAATGGCATGACCTGAGACCACAGTGGCCTTAATGCCCCTCAAACCAATGGCATGACCTGAGACCACAGTGGCCTTAATGCCCCTCAAACCAATGGCATGACCTGAGACCACAGTGGCCTTAATGCCCCTCAAACCAATGGCATGACCTGAGACCACAGTGGCCTTAATGCCCCTCAAACCAATGGCATGACCTGAGACCACAGTGGCCTTAATGCCCCTCAAACCAATGGCATGACCTGAGACCACAGTGGCCTTAATGCCCCTCAAACCAATGGCATGACCTGAGACCACAGTGGCCTTAATGCCCCTCAAACCAATGGCATGACCTGAGACCACAGTGGCCTTAATGCCCCTCAAACCAATGACATGACCTGAGACCACAGTGGCCTTAATGCCCCTCAAACCAATGACATGACCTGAGGCCACAGTGGCCTTAATGCCCCAACTGACTGGACCACTTTCTCCTGTATCTCTTTGTGGTGAATATGTAGACCAGTAGACACCGGTGTATCTTTCTTGTCAAGCAGACACCAGTGTATTTAGTTTAGATTCTGAAATCTTAACTCCCCTGAGTCCCCATCTTTAAACCAATCCAGTGACTTTGATTGGTGCAGGGCTGAGCATGGATCAGATTGTAAATACCATAATTTATCTATTTCACTGCAGATTAGGTTATCATCCCTAACCCTTAAATTCAACAAATTCTTTCAATGGACTAAAATCTTGTTTTATTTGATGGCCTTCCTGCCCTGGCATTTGGCCTTTGTGTGCCCTCAAAAATGTCCAACACCAAAGGCCAAGTGGCCTTGCTGCTAAAATGACCAAATTCCAAGTTTGATTGTAAGTATTGTTATTTGTGTTGTGAGACACTTGTGAAGCACAGATTGTTATGGATGTTTTCCTTACCTCCGTTTACCGTTGCTCTGTATCCTTTTATTTCCTACATTTCGATCCCACGATTTAGTAACCCATTTTTCACCCAGTGCCAGTTGCCTAAGCTGTAATCCTGGGCTCTGCTCTAAATTAATAATGTTGGGGGGAAATGGAAAAAATGTAATACAATAAAAAAATATATATTAAAGATAATTGAAAAAGGTTAATGAAAAAACACGGCCTGCTCACATATTAGGATGATATTATGACTGAGTCACCAGAAAGAATAATGGGTGTTTTTTAATGAATCTATCATGGTTAAAACGGAGTTTGAAGTCACAATGGGTGTGTATGGGGAGAGGGCCTGGAGGAGGAGGGCCTGGTAACATTTACATCAAATATCTAAATACTGAATGAAGCAAATTAAAAACTGTTCAGGGTGTTCATAAAAGCCTGTTTAGACAATAAAATTACCCAAACAGATTTAAAAAAAAAAGTCTACCACAGATATTTGCCACAGATACTTTTATCTGTGGCAAATATTTTTTTTTATCTGTATCTACCATCCACTTTGCATGGAAAAATATCTGGAGAAATATCTCCAGATATCTGTTATCTGGCCCAGTGGGAATGGGCCTTTAGGCAGGCAGTGGACCTAAAGCAAAAAAAACATTAAAAACTATATAATGTAATTGTTTTTACTAATATCGTAGGTAATATTCGAGGTATTCAACAACATTATCGAATATCGAAGGTTTTCCTAATATCGCCCAGCTTTAGAGATGCAATATCACACATGCACACACGCATGCACGCACACACACACGAAACCTTCATTATTTTGAGATTAATGTAAAATGACATTTCAATTTACCTTTTTCTGTTGTGATGCTCTGCCTCATGCATACTGATCACCCCCCGCCTCTCTCTCTCTCTCTCTCTCTCTCTCTCTCTCTCTCTCTCTCTCTCTCTTTCTCTCTCTATCTCTCTCTCTCTATCTCTCTCTCTCTCTCTCTCTCTCTCTCTCTCTCTGTCCACACACAGGGAAAGCATTCAAGGATCACAAATATTGTAGGTGCAGTAAAGGTTACAAGGCCACTATATTTACACACTCACTCCAGAGGACCACTATATTTACACACTCACTCCAGAGGACCACTATATTTACACACTCACTCCAGACGACCACTATATTTACACACTCACTCCAGAGGGCCACTATATTTACACACTCACTCCAGAGGACCACTATATTTACACACTCACTCCAGAGGACCACTATATTTACACACTCACTCCAGACGACCACTATATTTACACACTCACTCCAGAGGACCACTATATTTACACACTCACTCCAGAGGACCACTATATTTACACACTCAATACAATTTTAACTTTTTCCCTGTAAATGTGTGCCCTACTTCATCATTCTAGTATGTCTAGTAAGAGTAGCAAACACTTGTAGATCTTCTGTTTTTTGCTGTTTTTGAATTGGAATCCTGAAATGTAAATTTTTTTAGTTTTAGGTTTGTTTTTTCAAATGCCTTTTGTTATACTTATGTTACCTTTATGAAATAAATTGGACACAAAAGAAAAATAACATTTTAATACTAGTCATTAAACGGACTAAATAAAAGCAGGTCATGTTTGCATGTTTGGACCCACAAGCCCAAAAGCTCAAGGAATAGGGTTGAACCTGTGATTTTCTGCCTTCATTTTTATTTCTGTTTTATCTATTAGTTTGGTCATTAAGGTCCACAGAATGAGAGGCCTGCTCTGCTGGAAACATCGAGAAAAAAAGTTATGGCCATTTAATTTGTATATTCACTGTCCCATCGACATCGAAATATTCAAAAAAGAAGAAAATAAATCTTCTTTAAGTAGCATGTGAGGGGTCAAACTAGGGGATCTTCATGATTCTGAATCCATTGCAAGCATTTGTTTTGCATGAAAAACATTCCTTGGGCTAAATTTCAGCCCCTCAAAACTGTGAAAATACATCACTTTTCACAGTTTAAAGCCCGACACGTTGTGAGCTTGGAGGTGGGCTATTTTCGCTGCTTGATGCCACACTGAACTAAGCACAGTAACAGTTTTGGATGATGTTTTCCTCCGACGAGGATATCATAATATTGTTCATTTCTGATACTTTATCAGGATTCAACAGATCTACAGATCTGCTCTAGAAGCTGGAAACGCAGCACGGGGAGCTTGTAGATCTGCTACTTTTGTTGCTTTTGTGTGACGCTGCGATCAGGCACGTCGTGCACACATAGACATCAAAAGGGGCTTGAGCCCCTGCCCTTTCTGTCTGTGTAAAAAGTTCCCTCTCCAGACATGAGTGCAGTTTTTACTATGGTGAAAGAAATGCAAATGCCCCCTCTTCCCATGCCATACCTGAAGGCAGCATTCAAGAGAATTGCCCTCTCTGTTTAGAAATCCACTGCTGTTACGCCACATCTGCAGTATTTGTGCTTAGTTCAGTGTGGTATCAAGCAGCGGTTGCGCGGTGGCAAACAGCTGTCACCTTAAAGAAGATCTGATTAAAAGTCAGATTTCATCCGTTTACGTGATGACACATGATCACATGATCACCGCGGTGGAAGGAGTTTACTCACAGGTTTTACATATCAATACTGCAATGTAGAAATACTCTGTTACAAGTAAAAGTCCATAATTCAACATGTACTTGAGGGTAAAAGAACAAAAGTATTGGTGTCAAAATGTACCATGCAGAACGTCCCATTTCACACATTTTCAAATATTTTGAAAATATCTATCTATAAATATCTACAATTTAACAATGTGAGCTTGTAGATCGGCTATTTTCAAATGGCTGTGTAGATATGGGGCTCAAAAACTGCTACTTTTCAGGATTAAAATAAAATAAAAAAGCAACAGTAGCAGATCTACAAGATCTACAAGATCCAGCTTGTAGATCTGCTACTTGTGTTGCTTTAGCGTGACACTGTATTGTGATCAAATAGAGCAAGGGTCTTCAACAGGGGGCCTGGAACCCCCAGGGGGTCCTCAGAGTTACTACAGGGGGTCCTCTTTGTGTGATCTTTCTGTTTTTATATTAACCATTTTAACCCTATAGCGTCCATATTCAGAGAATTTTAGCCAGAAATAGCAGATCTACAAGCTCACAACGCCTAAGGGAAAGGTCAAGTTTATTAAGTATTGACGGTTCAAGTATTTAATATCTGAAAACACAAATCGACATGAATTCAAAACACACTGATGATTGTTCTGTCAAACGATGAAACTATATGGAATCTATGAACAGGTGGTGGGGGTCCCTGCTTCATCTCTCTCAACTAAGGGGTCCTCGGCCTGAAAACGTTGAAGCTGAAATAGTGTTAATGTATACAATATGGAGATACACAGTTTCTGCCCCGAGAGCAACGATATGTGCTGTACTGAAAAAGCTGACGATTCAGCATGTTTTCATTTGTTTTAATGTGGGGTGAGAGGAGGAGTCAGGTCCCTGCAGAGTGGGCGGGGCCAGGGCTAAGCCCCACCCCTTACATAACAGCACAGCAGTATAAATGTTGGCAGCGCAGCGTTGGCTCCTCACCTTCCTGAACAACTCAGAGGTCTTCTGGTGACAAGCATCAAGCATCCACCTGACAACAGGTAACACCCTCTACTGGAGCGCATGGGCACTGGAGGAACTGATTGATTGAAGACTTTATTGTCAGTTTGCATAGGTAAAGGTACAGTTTCATGACGGTACAGTTCACTGGTACAAGGTCAACTAAAAGGAGATCCCAGAAAAGACTAAGATTATTTCCATAGGAAACCATTGAAGTATCTCTCTCATATAACATTGAATGACAGACGGATAGAACACAGTACTATGCAGTAGAGAAAATAGCAAATAAAAATAAAATAAACGGTGCAAAAAATATATACAGTAGGTAAATACAAAGAAGGGTCAGGGGAGGCTGGGCTAGGTTTGTTATTGCCAGTTGCGAATGGCTGCCGCCTGTAAGTGTTTTTTCAGGGCGATTTTAAAGGATGCTAGGGAACCACACTCCTTTAAGGCCTTCGGTAGGGCGTTCCAAACAAGATGTTTAACAGTAAAAGTGCAAGTAGGCCTACTGTAATACACATTTACAAAACTTGAGTAAAAGTATGAACATTTTTTGGAAAATGTTTGATAATAGCAGATCTAAAAGCTCACACACGACGCGTTGTGAGCTTGTAGATCTGCTATTTTCACAGAACGTTTTTTTTTTTTTTTTTTTTTTTTTTTTTCAACTTCGACTTTGAACTTTCTCTGGTGGGAGTCGACTTGTGTAATGAAGTCGACTTGTCAACTTTCTCTCCTCTCCTCTCCTCTCCTCTCCTCTCCTCTCCTCTCCTCTCCTCTCCTCTCCTCTCCTCTCCTCTCCTCTCCTCTCCCCTCCTCTCCTCTCCTCCCCTGCAGCATCCTCCATCATGTGTGATGTCTCCAGCTTGGTGTCGCTGCGTGGCAGCCTGGTCCTGCCAGAGATGTTCCAGCAGCAGGACTACGTCCAGCTCAAGGAGAACAACCTGAGGAAGGGCAAGCTGTTTGTGGACAGTAGCTTCCCTCCTGACAGCTGCTCTCTGGGATACCTGGAGCTGCCCTGCTACCTGGAGGGCCGTGTGGAGTGGATCAGAGCCTCTGTAAGTTATTATTATTATTATTATTATTATAATTATTATAATTATTACCTGGAGCTGCCCTGCTACCTGGAGGGCCGTGTGGAGTGGATCAGAGCCTCTGTAAGTTATTATTATTATTATTATTATTATAATTATTACCTGGAGCTGCCCTGCTACCTGGAGGGCCGCGTGGAGTGGATCAGAGCCTCTGTAAGTTATTATTATTATTATTATTATAATTATTACCTGGAGCTGCCCTGCTACCTGGAGGGCCGTGTGGAGTGGATCAGAGCCTCTGTAAATTAACTAACCATTTAGACGTGCATCCATCTAACTCCAGATTTGAACAACTTTAACCAATTATTTCATGCTATATCTATTACAAAAATAGCAGATCTACAAGCTCACAGTGTGGCAGCGGTTAAACTGAAGTGATATTGATGAAGTAGGCACTGTGGGGATGTGTGTAGGCACCCTGGACTTGCATCACAACACCCTAGGGTGCTTTGAGACACCCTAGGGTGCTTTGAGACACCCTGCTCCACAGTAAATCAGGACTGACTTGCAACTGTAGGCTACTTTTTTTTTTTTTAGCTCTGAGCTTGTAGATCTGCTAAAGTATTTTACTTAATCCTTAATCCTTTGTTTTAACATCTCTAAATACCAAATACAAAAGCTTAACGCAAAAATGTTTTAGATTGATAAGAGACACATGGCATGATGATGACATGTCGGCGTACACATCTTATCCATGCACTGTAGTGGGATGGTTGGAATTATAAATTGATGCGTTGTATGGTTACAACCCTATAACTGTCTGTTTGTTCTGTTTCTTTACAGGAGCTTCTCAAAGCTCAGGGTGTCAGCCTGGAGCCCACCTTCTTCATGGAGAGCGCCTCCAAGTTCGACTACTCTCAGGGACAAGTTGGTAAGCAAACCTTTTGATTCCCGCAGGTCCTGATGCTCTTCTAGTAGTGCAGTGGGTTATAGTCTAGTCTGTAACCAAACCCACAGGCAGACACTGTAAGCCAGTTTTTCGCAACCTTTTCAGGCCGCGACCCACAAAATGACCATATTTTAACAGGGGACCCCCCCCCCCACCCTGACAAGCACTAAGAGTTGAGGAATTACATTTTGTATAACACGGTTCTGTTGTGGAAATAGCAGATCTACATGCTGTCATTTTAAAGGTGTTAAAAAGTCCTTAAATTGTCACTTTGGAAACGGATACCCTCTATACACCTAAACTGTATGTTGGTTTGTTTACTGTTGAGAGAGAAGACAATGTTTCACATTAAGTTAATCATCTGAGGACCCCCCCCCCCCCAAAAAAAAAAAAAAAAAGAAAAAAGAAAATGCTCAATCAAATATGTGTAGTTTCTGACTGTGTTATGCTGACCGTAACTGTTGTTTTGTGACTGTGTTCAACTGTACAGGAAACCGCTGGTTTCTAACTGTTTTATAAGTATGTAGTGTAACTGTTGGTGTGTGACTGTGTTATACAGTGTGTAGGTAGTGTAACTGTTGGTGTGTAACAGTGTTATACAGTGTGTAGGTATAGTGTAACTGTAGGTGTGTGACTGTGTTATACAGTGTGTATGTATAGTGTAACTGTAGGTGTGTGACTGTGTTATACAGTGTGTAGGTATAGTGTAACTGTTGGTGTGTGTGTGACTGTGTTATACAGTGTGTAGGTATAGTGTAACTGTAGGTGTGTAACTGTGTTATACAGTGTGTAGGTATAGTGTAACTGCTGGTGTGTGACTGTGTTATACAGTGTGTAGGTATAGTGTAACTGCTGGTGTGTAACTGTGTTATACAGTGTGTAGGTATAGTGTAACTGTAGGTGTGTGACTGTGTTATACAGTGTGTAGGTATAGTGTAACTGTTGGTGTGTAACTGTGTTATACAGTGTGTAGGTATAGTGTAACTGTTGGTGTGTGACTGTGTTATACAGTGTGTAGGTATAGTGTAACTGTAGGTGTGTGACTGTATTAAACCGTATAGGAAACTGCTGGTTCTTGGCTGCCGTTGCGTCGCTGAAGTTCCAGAAGGATCTGCTGGTGCAGGTGGTCCCTGTGGAGCAGAACTTCCAGGAGTACGCTGGCATCTTCCACTTCAGAGTAAGAGTACACACCATGCACTTCAGAGTAAAGTACACACCATGCTGGCATCTTCCACTTCAGGGTAAAGTACACACCATGCTGGCATCTTCCACTTCAGAGTAAAGTACACACCATGCACTTCAGAGTAAAGTACACACCATGCTGGCATCTTCCACTTCAGAGTAAAGTACACACCATGCACTTCAGAGTAAAGTACACACCATGCACTTCAGAGTAAAGTACACACCATGCACTTCAGAGTAAAGTACACACCATGCTGGCATCTTCCACTTCAGGGTAAAGTACACACCATGCTGGCATCTTCCACTTCAGAGTAAAGTACACACCATGCACTTCAGAGTAAAGTACACACCATGCTGGCATCTTCCACTTCAGAGTAAAGTACACACCATGCACTTCAGAGTAAAGTACAAACCATGCTGGCATCTTCCACTTCAGAGTAAAGTACACACCATGCACTTCAGAGTAAAGTACACACCATGCACTTCAGGGTAAAGTACACACCATGCACTTCAGAGTAAAGTACACACCATGTACTTCAGAGTAAATTACACACCATGCTGGCATCTTCCACTTCAGAGTAAAGTACACACCATGCACTTCAGAGTAAAGTACAAACCATGCTGGCATCTTCCACTTCAGGGTAAAGTACACACCATGCACTTCAAAGTAAAGTACACACCATGCTGGCATCTTTCACTTCAGAGTAAAGTACACACCATGCACTTCAGAGTAAAGTACACACCATGCACTTCAAAGTAAAGTACACACCATGCTGGCATCTTCCACTTCAGAGTAAAGTACACACCATACACTTCAGAGTAAAGTACACACCATGCTGGCATCTTCCACTTCAGAGTAAAGTACACACCATACACTTCAGAGTAAAGTACACACCATGCACTTCAAAGTAAAGTACACACCATGCTGGCATCTTCCACTTCAGAGTAAAGTACACACCATACACTTCAGAGTAAAGTACACACCATGCACTTCAGAGTAAAGTACACACCATGCACTACAGAGTAAAGTACACACCATGCTGGCATCTTCCACTTCAGGGTAAAGTACACACCATGCACTTCAGAGTAAAGTACACACCATGCTGGCATCTTTCACTTCAGAGTAAAGTACACACCATGCTGGCATCTTCCACTTCAGAGTAAAGTACACACCATACACTTCAGAGTAAAGTACACACCATACACTTCAGAGTAAAGTACACACCATGCACTTCAAAGTAAAGTACACACCATGCTGGCATCTTTCACTTCAGAGTAAAGTACACACCATGCTGGCATCTTACACTTCAGAGTAAAGTACACACCATGCTGGCATCTTCCACTTCAGAGTAAAGTACACACCATGCTGGCATCTTCCACTTCAGAGTAAAGTACAAGAAATAACAACAACACACAATTTGATACGTAAACTTAACTGTTTGTTCAGAGATCACATAAAGTAACCCATTTCATTGAGCATTGCTATTGATTGACTAAAAAAACACTGTTTGACTACAAAAGGATTGGCATCAAATATAAAGTGTAATGCAAAGAGTAAAAGAACTGAAAATCAAGCTGAGCTTGAAACTGTGAAGCTTGTGTGAAGGAAGCCAAGCTAAAATAAGTTTCACTCGTATGTACCTGTTCAAAAGATGTAACAATAAAATACAACCTTGAACCTTGATATGCTGTTTTCAAATAGACAAAGTGTAAAACACGGCTTAACACGTATGTTTCATAATAAATATATGAATAATCTAAATCTGCAAAGTAACGAGTAACTAAAGTAGAGGAATAACTGTAGTGGAGTCAACAGAGCATAAAGAGTACAACGCACTGAACATTTTAAATAATCAGGTAGAGTACAGTGGAGTAAATGTGAGACAGCAGTGATTAATGTGAAATGTCTTCTTCTTCTCCTCTCCTCAGTTCTGGAGGTTTGGGAAGTGGGTGGATGTGGTGGTTGATGACTACCTGCCAACCTTCCAGAAGCAGCTGCTGTCCGTCTACTCCAAGACCAACCTGGAGTTCTGGGTTCCTCTGCTGGAGAAGGCCTACGCTAAGTATGACAACCGCTCACCTACTGTATACTGTACTGTATGTAGGCCTACGCTAAGTAAGACAGTCCCCTCACCTACTGTAGACTGTACTGTATGAAGGCCTACGCTAAGCGCTCCATTTGGTTCCATTTGTACACTGTCAGAGTTAAGGGGAGACCTTGAAATGTGAAAATTTGAGAAACACTGCTCTACTCTTTTGTGTTTGGTTGTAAGGCTCTTATACCAGCTGACTGAACCGCTCTACTCTCCTGTGTTGGGTTGTAAGGCTCTTATACCAGCTGATTGAACCGCTCTCCTCTCCTGTGTTGGGTTGTAAGGCTCTTATAGCAGCTGATTGAACCGCTCTACTAAACTGCTCTCCTCTCCTGTGCTCCCGTCAGGCTGTACGGCTCCTACAAGCTGATGAACGATGCGTTCCCCGCCGAGGCCTTCAAGGACTTCTTCGGGGGTTTCCAGATGACCTACAAGTTGCAGGAGGTCGTGGACAAGAAGCAGGAGGAGCTGCTGTGGGCGTCCATCACCAGAGCACTGAGCTACAAGTCCATGCTGTGCTGCAGCACCGCCATGAGAGGGGTTTGTTTGTTTGTTTGTTTGTTTTTCTTTGTTGTTTGTTCATTCCTCCTTCCTTCCTTTCTTTCTTTCTTTTTGTCGCTCACTTTTACACAAGGAGATAGGGTGAGAAGTTCAGTCACCCGAGAGAGACTTGGAGAAAGGAGTCAGCTTAGGTGGTTCGGGCATCTTGATTGATTGATTGAAACCTTTATTTATTCTCGAAAAGAGCATTGAGGTTCACCCTCATTTGCAATGCTGACGAGATTACATACAAAAAGATCAACAATTAGCATACAAATATATAAAAAAACAAAAAAAACAAAAACATAGACATCAAGTAAGTTAAAAACAATTGCATACCGAGGTAGGGAGATCTAAGAGCATGTTATTAAATTGTCCATAGGATATTGGAGCATTAATTTTTAGCGTGAGTTGTAGAGTGTTCCATGAGACAGGGGCATCAAAACAGAAAGCTGATTTACCTAGTTCAGAGTGAATCGATGGAACCTCAAGTTGAAGCCAGTCACTTGAGCGTGTCTGGTAAGTATTTTTTTTCCAATCTATCAACATTCTAATATAGGGTGGTAATTTCCCGTCAATAGCCTTAAAAATAAACTGGTACCAGTGTCTTGTTCTTCTCTCATTAAGGGAAGGCCAACCTGCTCTCTCATAGAGGGTACAATGGTGGGTGTTATAGCTTTCACCAGACATAAATCTCAGTGCTGAGTGATATACTGTATCTAAGGGTAAAAGAGTAGTAGGGGCAGCATTTCTATAAATGACATCCCCATAATCTAATACGGACATGAAGACAGCTTCTACAATCCTTTTCCTACAGATCATTGGGAAGTTGACTTTGTTTCTGTATAGAAAACCAATTTTCTGTCTGAGTTTGGTGGCTAGATCAGAGATGTGAAATTTAAATGTAAGTTTTTCATCCAGCCAAATACCAAGATATTTATATTCGGTGACTCTTTCAATGGGAGATCCACTAAGAGTATGTATATGCAAACCATCGTTGTTTATAGTTTTGGCTCTAGAAAATAGCATAAACTTTGTCTTATTTGAGTTCAAAACTAACTTCAGTGAAATAAGAGCATCCTGCAGGGTATTGAAAGCCAGTTGAAGTTTTTCCATGGCTAATTCAACGGAGCTGGCTGTACAGTAAATAATGGTATCATCTGCGTAGAGATGGGATTGGCAATCTTTTAATTTGGACACTATATTATTTATGTAAATGGTGAATAGAACTGGACCTAACACTGAACCTTGAGGCACACCTTTGGTAACCTGCAAGAATTCAGATAGAGCATCCCCTCCTCTAACACACGGCGCCTCTCGGATAGGTAGTCACTGAACCACCTATGGGCCATAATATCAAGACCAATATTTTTTAATTTACCCAGCAGAAGGCTGTGATTTACGGTGTCAAATGCCTTGGAAAGGTCGACAAATAAGGCAGCACAGTGCTGTTTTCCATCTAAGGCTGTAGTAATATCATTTTTAACCAAAGTAACTGCTGAAATAGTACTATGATTACTTCTGAAACCTGATTGCTGTGGGCTTAAAATGGAATATTTTGAGAGATATGGTTTGAGTTGGTTGTTTACCAATGTTTCCAAGATTTTTGCCAAGCAAGGCAATTTTGAAATTGGCCTATAATTATTAAGGTCCTCCCTATCACCACCTTTAAAAAGAGGGGTTACATGGGCCGTTTTCCACAAACTAGGGAAAACACCTTGACTGATTGAAAGATTTAATATATGGGTAAGAGGCACTGTAATAATTGGAGCCGCTAATTTAATAAAAAATGGATCCAAGTTATCCTCTCCTGGTGAGCTCTTTACATTAATTGATGCTAATTCATCAAATACATCATTGAAGGAGAAGGGAATAAAACAAAAGGACTGATGGAGGTCCAGGCGACAAAACTCATCGCTGGCACTCGGAAGGAGGCCTGCATGTGTTTTTTCAAACAAATCTCCAGCATCCTTAAAATGCTTATTAAAAGCCAGGCAAATTTCAGCCTGATCTGCAAGCACCACATTGTCATGTTTAACATGGGTAGGTAGAGCATTTGTGGATTTGTTTTTATTTAGGTCAATAGCCTTCCAAAAATTGGCTGGGTTCGAATAAGAGCTAGTGATGAGATCTAAAAAATATTTTGACTTAGCTTTTCTCACTTCCGTAGTACAAACATTCCTAATTTGTTTGAAGGACAGCCAGTGTGCAGGATCTCCTGAGCGTCTGGCACGGGACCAGGCATTGTATCTCTGCTTAAATAAGGCAGATAACTCCTGTGAGAACCAAGGTGTTGATCTATCTTTAACTCTGAATTTCTTCAGCGGGGCATGTCTGTCAACCGCTGAAATAAAAGCATTAATAAAATAATCCAGAGCCAATTGTAGCTCTGAGAATTCAGTTGTGAAGTGAATGTTACTTTGCAGATCGGTTAAAAATGATTGCTCATTAAAATGTCTAAAGTTTCTTTTGGTAACTGTGCAAAAATGTGTTTTTGTTAAGCGTGTACTCCTAATACAGGCAATTGGGCAATGGTCACTTTTGCCAAGCTCAAAAACACCACTGGCCATGATTTTATCAGGCTTATTAGAGAATAAGAGATCAATTAGGGTATCCCTGGTATTGTCCTTCATATTTGGCCTGGTAGTCTCAGTTATCAACTGGGTTAAATTAAGGCTACTGCATACTTCTTTGAAGCGGTCGGATGTAGCATTATTCCAATTTAAATTATAATCGCCTAAAGCTATGAGTTCTGTGTCTAAATATTTAGACATTAGGGCTGCTAGAGCATGAATAGAATCTGCCGGTGCAGAAGGAGGTCTATAAACACCTATTATAACTATAGGAGATGGGCCTACCTGTATCCTCAAAGCAAGGAATTCATAGTAGTTTGGTCGCGTAACAGAGTCCAAGATTGACACAGAGTAAACAGACTTGACATAAATGACCACCCCCCCACCTCGTTTTTTGGGCTTATCTACTCTAAATAGATTATATCCTGGTAGGGCAATAACTGAATCATTTATATGTTGTTTTAACCATGATTCACCCAAAATAAGTAGGTCAGGATCAGTCTGCCTTATTAAGATTTTAATATGATCCATTTTTTTTAGCATACTTCCAATGTTTAAATGAATTATACCTAGCCCTTTTCTATTTTTAAAAATATCTGGGGATAGTTTAGTGGATAGAATAGGAACAGGGGCAATCACAATAGGTTGGATCGGAACAGAGATTAAATTAGTGGCTATAACAGCGCGACTTGAGTATTGGAAATTATGTCTAATAGAGATTTTAGTAGGAATATGGAACGTGGTAGGTATAGTGAGTCTATCTGGCCACAAGGGGGAGGTAGATATGTGGGTTGGTTGCTGTGAACCGGAAGAACTTTGCGAAAGACCGGAAGTAAATACATCAACGTAAACAGAGTCAGGCGAGTCAGACTGGTCAGGTCTAGTATACTGTCAATCAAATGATGATTGCAAATGAGCTGCCACTGTGCGACTCAGATTAAGTGAAAGCATTTCGCAACCACGTTTATGTGGGTGCAGGCCGTCTGGCTGATAAAAAGAGGAACGGCTCCAAAATAGAAAGAAATTAGAAATATAACAGAAGTTATAATGGTGACATGCAGACTGAAGCCAATAGTGCAGTGACATTAATCGGCTAAAACGGACGTTCCCGTGGGGCATAGTGGGCAGAGGTCCGGAGATAAAGATGGTCTTCCCACAGCTACCTAGAAGCTCAAAGAGACATTTAAAGCTACTTCTGGATATTTCAGACTGCTGGTCATTTGCTCCTGTGTGGATAACAATTTTCGTGACTGACGACGGGAGAGAGGCTAAAATGTCAGGGATTTTATCGAGGAGACGAGCTGTGGTTATACCAGGAAGACAGTGGACTATCGAATCAACAAAGTGGACGTGTCTTATAATACTATCTCCGATGATTGCCGTGGATGGGGGCTTCGGAACGGGTGGCGCAGGAACGGGTGGCGCAGGGGGGGCTTCAGAAGGAGTATTGTTCTGTGTGGGACGGGGGGATGATCTGGAACGTGATCGATAGGAAGCGTGATCCGCTGTCCTGCGTTTAACAGCCCCTTTCACCAGATTGTGGCGGTCATTTCTCCGGCCAGAGCCATACAACCTGGACTTAACGGAGGGCCCATGCGAGCCACCACACGGACCAACCTGGGGCGTTCCCTGGACAGTTGGATCCAGGGCAGAAAATGTATTTTTGGTGGCGAGCAGGGGGACTTGGGGTAAACTATAATGGGGACCGGGACGATGGGATCCCTTGCCGTGCTTTGGCCGAACAACCCTGGACCAAAGGGCCGGAGTGGAACTAGATGTGGGTTCCAATCTAGGTTTTGCACCCTCAATGTCCCACCGGGCGGAGGCATCCAGCCGTGGCAACACGTCCTTCACGGCTGGAACAGTCACGTCCAACTTGGCTGCGGTGACAGGGACACACCGGGGCAACACAGCAGGCAACACAGCGGGGACCGTGTCGTCCAGCTTGGCCTCGGTGACAGGGACATATCGGGGCAAAACAGCGGGCAACACAGCGGGAACCGTGTCGTCCAGCTCACCCGTCGCGACAGGAACGTACCGGGGCTGCTTCTCCTCCACGGCGGGAACCGTGGCATCAAGCTCGCACCCCGCGATAGGAGCGCCTGGACCCGCAGAGATCACCTCGTCGTCGTCCTCGTCCTCGACTCCACCGCCGGGTGAATCTGGGTTCAGGATAGATGCAACGGTGTCCTGGCACACGGTGAACATGTGGTCGAGGAATGTTTCACTCTCCTGGATTTGGTGAAGTTGGGATATTCGCCCCTCCAGTTCCGACACTCTCTGGGACAGCCGAAAACAGCCTCCGCAGCCGGGTGAGACGGTGAGTGACATGGTGGTGGTGGTGGTGGTGGCGGCTGGGGAAGGAAAAGAAACTGTGGCAAGTAAAAGTGAAATATGACAGCTGGGGCTTCTGTTAGGACCGGTGTAGGCCTTTTAGCCTTGTAAGCCAGAGCAGTACTGCACACTGAGGGTCTAGCTTGAAACGAGACTTACCAACGAGGCCCAGAAAACTGGGCCTGTTGCGTTGGAACGGCGTTCAGTGTGCAGTGTGCTGTCATCCTGGGTTGTTCCCTAGCCTCCTGGCTAGGGCTGTTCTAGTACGGATGCCCCTCGAGCGCCTTCCTAGGAAGGTCCTCGATGCGCGTCCCACTGGGAGGAGACCCCGTGGCAGACCAAAGACCAGATGGAAGGATTATATCTCCAAACGCCTCGGTATACTCCCGGAGGGAGTGGAGGAAGTTGCTCAGGATAAGGAAATCTGGAGGTCTCTGTTGGAACTGTTACCCCCGCGACCCGATTCCGGATAAGCGGTTGAAGATGGATGGATGGACAAGCAGCGAAACCAAGCTTTGCACGCTGTCTTATAACAAGTACAATAATAACCAAAAAGAGAGAAGATAGTGTCACAAATATCACAGATAAATGATGTTACACAAAGCTTGTAGATCTGCTACTTTTGATGCTTTTGCTTGACGCTGTTATGATCAAGCAGGGGCCGTTGATTTACCAACAACTAAAAAAAAGAACAGTTAGAATATGGAGGTTTCTGCCAGACAGGGCTGTACAGTAACTAAGCATGGTGTATTCAAGTACTTTACAATGTGTTACTTGAGTAAAGTAATCTATCCATCTCTGACTGTATCCTGTTGTTTGTGACTGTATCCTGTTGTTTGTAACTGTATCCTGTTGTTTGTGACTGTTTCCTGTTGTATCCTGTTGTTTGTGACTGTATCCTGTTGTTTGTGACTGTTTCCTGTTGTTTGTAACTGTATCCTGTTGCTTGTGACTGTATCCTAGTCTCGCGTAGCCAGACAACTATTCCACAATCTCTGAATGCTATATAGAGTCTGGAACAGCAGCTCCCTAACGGCGAGTATCGGAAACGGGCATTACCGTTCAATAAAATATATTTTAAAATGTCATTTCTGCTAAGCAGCAAGCTAAACATGCTTATATGATTTTTATTTATATAATGATAAATATGTGTGATGTGAGACTGAAGCGGAAGTGACGTGGGGGGCTTCATTTCCGCTTCATCTCGCACTCAACGTTTCTTCCCCGGTTTGCCAGACTGTACTGTATCCTGTTGCTTGTGACTGTATCCTGTTGCTTGTGTCTTGCAGGATGTGCTGGTCAACACGGTGTCGGACACTGGACTGCTGTCTTGTCACACCTACATCGTCACCAAAGTCACTGAGGTAATGTACTGTACCTGCTTATGTTATCTGCTTATTGTAAGTCGCTTTGGATTAAAAGCGTCTGCTAAATGCCTAAACTGTAAACTGTAAAATGCTACTGTATGTCTTTTCAAAAGCGAACATTTGTAACTCAAATATTTGCTCCTCGGTGGTCCCTGGAACTACATATTTTGAGATGGGGGTCCGTGGCCAAATTCATGTAATTTTGGGGGTCCTTGACATGAAGAATTTGAGAACTACTGATTTAGGAGGATTTAGAAGACATTTATAGAATCGGGTAAAAGAATATTCAAAGACTTGCACACATTTTCAATAATAGCAGATCTAGTTCAATAGTAAAAGCATAAAAGTGTGAGTGTGCTTATTTGATGTCAGAAAAAGGCCATGGAAGCAAACATTTTCCCATAAAACATACATTTTTCGAATACATTGCAGGGGAAAATAGAACTGTAAACACATGCTGACACAGTGAGTGATCTGTCACTAAATAAACCTGTTTTCTGCAGGTTTTCGACGGTCCGACCCAACAGCGACACCTGCTGGTGAAACTGATGAACCCCTGGGGAGAAAAGGAATGGAGCGGGAAGTGGAGTGACAAGTATGTCACACACACACACACACACACACGCACACGCACACGCACACGCCCACGCCACACACACACACACACACACACACACACACACACACACACACACACACACACACACACACACACACTAATAATATATTAATCAAGCTATAAACAGCTGACCATTATGTTCACAACCATTACTAATATAATACATGGTGATGTTCAGGTCCAGTGTCTGGGACTCCATCAGCGTTGAGGAACGTGGCAAACTGATCAAGAAGGACGACGGAGAGTTCTGGTAAATATGTCTATCCATAACAAACTGTGCACACACACTGCTTGGCTGCCAAACCACAACCTCCACCCCTCATTTCTCACATGGCCCTCTTCTAGCGCCACCATGAGGCCCATTCTTCTTGACACTGCTCCTACAGATTTTGCACGCGAAGTGGTACACAGTATCTCTAGAGTCACGTCATCAACGTGGATCTGTTCCATTTAGCGCCACCATCAGGGCAATTTTTGTTAAACACATTTTTGGACACTGCTCCGACAGATTTTGCCCTAAAATCATGCAAAGCGGTACACAGTATCTCTTAAAGTCATGTCATCAACATGGATCTGTCCCATTTCACATATTCCCTCCTGATTGGCTACCACTGCCTTCTAAAGTTTGTGTATGCGATGTGACGGTCGCTTATCTCCCGATTAGGGAGTTTTACTGTTTATACATGTCCGTCTGTCTGTTTTGACTCACTGACTGACTATCTGTCTGTGTGTGTGTGTGTGTGTGTGTGTGTGTGTGTGTGTGTGTGTGTGTGTGTGTGTGTGTGTGTGTGTGTGTGTGTGTGTGTCAGGATGGAGTTGAAGGACTTCCTGACGTACTTCCAGATGCTGACGGTTTGCTGTGAGAACCCTGTCTTCATGAGCACAGAGGTCACGGAGGTCACAGAGGTCACAGAGGTCACCACCCAGTGGAAGACCCTGAGCTTCCACGGCAAGTGGATCGCCGGAACGTCTGCAGGAGGAAGCCTGGACAAACGTACGTGGACAGAACACTCACACTTAGGGGCGGCAGTGTGAAAAGTATTCACATATTTTACTCAAGTAAAAGTATCAATACTGCAATTTAGAAATAGCCTACTCCAGGGGTCTTCAACAGGGGGTCCGCGACCCCTAGGGGGTCCGCGGAGGTACTGCAGGGGGTCCGCGAAATTACTGCAAAAAAAAAAAAAAAAAAAAAGATTTCAAATCTTTTTTTTTTTTTTTTTTTGCCATTTTTCACATTTATGTTACAAATAAATCATGATTCTATCCATTTTGAATAGCTTGAATACATGATTACTATGCAATTGACAGATTGTTGATATTATTGACATTGGTTCTCAGTTAATAAGTAGTATGTTTAGAAATTGTAGTGGTACGGCCCACCCTGCTCGCTGTAACTTGTACATGTTTAAAATAAAAAATATGTCGTAGCCCCGACCCCCCCATCCTACGAGGTGGTAGGGGGTCCCTGCTCCATCTCCCCATCAGTTTGGGGGTCCCCGGCCTGAAAACGTTGAAGACCCCTGGCCTACTCTGTTACAAGTAAAAGTCTGGAACTCAAAATGTACTCGAGTAAAAGTATGAAAGTGTTGGCATCAAAATGTGCTTGAAGTACCAAGAGTAAAAGTATAAAATGTTTGAAAATAGCCAATCTACAATAGCAGACAACATTGAGCTTGTAGATCAGCTATGTTATTGCTATTTGTATGACCTTCTCTGACTAAAGGGGAACACACACTGGAAAACATACGGCCCCATTATTTTCAATGAAGTAACCCACACCGGCGGCATCAGACGCGCGCAGTCGCGGCTCTGCCGCCTCGCCTGCCTCGCCGATACGCCGCTGTTCTATTTATCCAGCGTTGCCGCGCGTTGAACATGTTCTCCCATGCTTCTCCCCACCGGGGGAAATGGATGTGCTGTGTGGCAGCGTGCCGCATCCAGTTGTGGTTACCGCGCGGCACTTCACGTGCGTCGATACCGCGACGCGACGCTGCGCAGCCGTTCGCGTCCAGTGTGTGCTCCCCTTTAGAAGTCTAAATCTACCTCTGAAGGTGGATTCTGCTTTTCAATGGGAATGGAGTGGTTTCTTGACATTTGTGAGTTTCTGCAAAAATGCGCTCCATTCTCTATAAAAAATTAGAAAGACAAAGCGGGGAAAGAGAACAAATGCATTTGCATGAAAAGAGCAGTAAAGCCTGAAGAGTGTAAAAGTATGTTTTCTTCCAACCTCTGCAGCCTCCTTCTGGATGAATCCTCAGTACCGCCTCACAGTGGGAGGTGTGGAGGACCTGGAGGTCAAGGTTCTGCTGTCTCTCATGCAGAAACCCTCCACCCTGGGAGACGCCAGACTCAGAGCCACCGGCTTCACCGTCTTCCAGGTGGGTGCCTGGGAAAAAACAACATATAGTAACTGCATCAAAACATCTGTTTTGATTTCAGCAATCGAAGTATATTGATCAGGGATGGGCAGAGAGTGTTAGAGAGGCAGGGGCTTAAATTAAACAAAATATAATAATAATCTGTGAAAATATCAAATTAGCAGACCTATAAGATCACATTTGTGAGCTTGGGGGTCGGCTATTTCAGTATTAAAGAATACTAAAATGAAAACTATACACAGTATGATTTTAACTACTTGAAATCCAAAAATAATCCACTAAAAAAGGGATTAAAGAACTTGGGTGTGAAGGACAGAATACATGTTGAGCTAGCAGGCTACTGATACTGATCATGATAGGACCTTGATATTAAAAAAATACGTTAAGATTGTTTTCTTCTCTTTTCTTTTTCCATTAAATTCCACAGGTGCCAGCTGGGGTGAGTAACGTTTTCCATTAGGGCACCAATAAACACCCTGTATTTCCTAATTGAAAACATTAAAGGAGCTATAGTCAACTTTTTCATTGTAGGGCCGACACTTTGTTTACATCCTAGTCTATAGACTAGAATGTAAACAAAGTGTCGGTCTGACAATGGCCAAAATGATTATTTTATCATTATTTTACGCTTTTTGTGGTCATTTTTGAATAGAAACACATGTATGAAGCTTATTTTTTTATAAAATATTTTCGAAACATTATTTTTATTTTAGCATCCGTTTTTCAAGAAAGTTGACTATAGCTCCTTTAAAACAACATAAATGTTATATATTTTCATGTTCCATAAACATGTCCTCCTTCCTCCCCCCCCCCCCGGCCGCCCGTCTGTCCGTCCGTCCGTCCAGACCCCAGCAGGACGTCTGGACGCCTCCTTCTTCCTCAGCAAGGCTCCTCTGAAGAAGTTCTTCAGCTGGGACCGGGACCTGACGGAGGTGGTCCTCCTGAAGGCAGGGGAGTACCTGGTGGTCCCCAGCTTCCTGGAGCCCAACGAGAGCGGACGCTTCTTCTTCACCATCACCAGCAGTGTGGACACCACCGTTGTGTAAGGATAGGAGCCCCCTTGTGGCCAGGGTGGATTTTGACAGTACATTTTTGATTTCTCATTTCTCATTTTTAGAGAGACTTTACACATTTCTTCCTCTCGTCATGCAGGGAATACGTGGAAGTGGAGGAAATCGTAATGAGCTCCACCACGGTAAAGAAAATAAAACACACGCACTGAAAACTTAAACTTAAACGTAACTGTACAGCATGTAAATCTACAATTATACTGATCATATTGGTTCTGTTCAAGGTCACTCTCCCCACTGAGAAGGAAGTGGTGTTCGACATGTTCAAGAAGTACGTTGTTGAGGTGAGCAAAGTGTTTTCCTTCTTTATGTTGCTTCATCTGTTCTGCTCCTCAGCAACAGTGGACAAAGTACTTTCAGTACAAACACTTCTGCTCAAACATTACTCCACTACAAGTTAAAGTTGTTCAGTACTACAGTTAAAGTACTTGACTACTTGCTTTTGAAAATATGATCCAAATATTAAAAATCTGTATTGACATTTAATCAATCCAAGATTTTTCAGAAGTGGTCAAAACATATCACTGATAGTGAAAATATCCGATCTCAAGCCGCTCTCGCACGTATTTCTATTTGACCTTTTCCCTTCCTGGAAATGTAGTGGATTCAAAAGTGCATGTGTCTTTGAAATGTAGAGGAGTGAATAATACAAATACTGACGGAAAGTACCAACACTCAAATATGTACTGAAGTACAGTACTCTAGTTAATGTACTCAGTACTCTGTCCACCACTGTCCATCATGGTCTATAATGTTGTGTTTACTGTGTCCTGTCTGTCCTGTGCTGTCATGATGGTGAGGTGGTCTATAATGTTGTGTTTACTTTGTCCTGTCTGTCCTGTTCTGTCAGGATGGTGAGGTGGTCTATAATGTTGTGTTTACTGTGTCCTGTCTGTCTCTGTCAGGATTGTGAAGTGATCATAATGTTGTGTTTACTGTGTCCTGTCTGTCTCTGTGCTGTCAGGATGGTGAGGTGGTCGTAGACGCCAAGCAGATGATGCTGCTCCTGAACGAACACGTGGCCGCCGGTGAGTCTTTACTGCTCTGACATTATGAGTCACTGCTGTGACGTTCCACTAAAATGGAGTTTGTCGGTGCCCTGATGGAGTCTTAGTGGCTGACTTTACATTTGGTTGCATGCTGAAAATAGCCGATCTCTCACAACGCTTTTGCGTCCATAGCGCAACACCCGAACGCAACCAAACATAAAATGACTTTTAGTTCTACTGGATCTCTTCTCCACTATAGTCCCCTAACTAACAATGTCAATATATTCAATCATAGTCTAAGTCATTATAGCTTAGTTTTTATGTAGTTTTGGTCAACAGACAGTTTTAGTTGACGAAACAACTCCTGACCATCAACAGTGCTGATACATTAGTCCTAAACTGCTCGTTGCTTCTTTTTCACAGATCTCAAAGTGAAGTTTGACTGGAACGTCTGCAAGAGCATGCTGGCCATGGTGGACGTATCCTTCAGTGCTATGCGTACATGTGTTTTAAACAAGGCAAAGCTGAACAGCTGAACATGAGGATAATAAGGAATGCCTCGCAACTGCCTCTAATATTTGACAATTTGGCCAATGTTTAATTTGTCATTTTAGAAGTATTGAAAAGTCCTTAAATTGTCACTCTAGAAATGGACAGATACCCTCTATAAACGTATAACTTTATGTTGGTTTGTTTACTGTTAAGTGAGAAAACAATGTTTCACATTAAGTTAATCATCTGGGGACCCCGCAAAATAATTTGGGGACAGGTTGAGAACCACTGTTCTAGGGCTTCTATTGGCTCTACTGAATGAAGACCCGCCCCTTGCTTCTCGTCCATCCAATAGCAGTCGTTTCCAAGATGACAGAATTAGCTGAAATATATTTAATTAATTATGCCTCAGAACGGATCTGTAGAAACCGATGTCTGAGTCCATATTTATTTTACAATCTATGGTCTTAACGCAAATGGTACTGTACTTTTTGAACGTAACATCAAATAGTTTCACACTGTTTTGGGAGTTTTGCATAATGGTTTACACAAGACTTCCTTTACTAACTGAAAAACAGACTGAACGAACGGGGAAACTGACCTTCACGCAATTCATGGTTCTCTGGAGCAAGTTTGCAGAGTTCATGGTAAGGTTTTAATATTAGTGACAAAACAAATACTGTAGATCACATACAGTAGATACATCCGAAATGAATGTTTTCACTAGGAAACTAGGAGTTTTGATATCCACACTCCATCCGTGCACTCACTCAAGTGTCTAAAACTGTGTCAAATCTTCTTATTTCTTCCAGAAAATCTTCTATCAATTCAACGTCTCAAAATCAGGAACCCTGACCTTCGAAGAGTTGAAGAAGGCACTAGAGTTTGCAGGTGAGTGAACACGTGTGACCTTTTTTAATTTCAACTTTCTGCTTTCCCCCAACCATGCATAGAGTTTATATAATGTGTTATACTGCCCCCTGCAGGCATCGAGCTGAACGAGAACATCCTGAAGATGCAGTACACCATGCTGAAGGAGCGATCCACCATCACCCTGGTGGACTTCCTCATGTTCATGCTACGCATGGACAGCATGGCCAGTGAGTCACAGCATCATTTAAATCACTAAAACATGGACAGCATGGCCAGTGAGTCACAGCATCATTTAAATCACTAAAACATGGACAGCATGGCCAGTGAGTCACAGCATCATTTAAATCATTAAAACATGGACAGCATGGCCAGTGAGTCACAGCATCTTTTAAATCATTAAAACATGGACAGCATGGCCAGTGAGTCACAGCATCATTTAAATCACTAAAACATGGACAGCATGGCCAGTGAGTCACAGCATCATTTAAATCACTAAAACATGGACAGCATGGCCAGTGAGTCACAGCATCATTTAAATCACTAAAACATGGACAGCATGGCCAGTGAGTCACAGCATCTTTTAAATCATTAAAACATGGACAGCATGGCCAGTGAGTCACAGCATCATTTAAATCATTAAAACATGGACAGCATGGCCAGTGAGTCACAGCATCATTTAAATCACTAAAACATGGACAGCATGGCCAGTGAGTCACAGCATCATTTAAACCATTATAACATGGACAGCATGTCCAGTGAGTCACAGCATCATTTAAATCATTAAAACATGGACAGTGAGTCACAGCATCATTTAACTGTTCTGCTGCTGTAGACGATCCTCACCGTCATTCAAATCGGTGACTACATGACGCCGTTGACAGCGCTCACCGTCAATCTTACTGTATTTACAGTAAATGTATTAATACTTACATAATGTCGCTCCGGTCACGGCCGCATCGGTAATGTCGGCGATTTGTTTAAAACGCACGTTGGGCGTGCACGCGAAGTGAAGCTCCTCCATGTTAAGTCAATGGAGAGGCCCATAAAGAAACTTCATTTAAACAAAATAGCCATTTTGAGCCATTTTGCACCAGATCTAAATGTAAACAAGGCACAAGGCAGGGCGCAGCCATGTTCCTCTTCTTGTCCCACACTGTCATGTGACTAGATGACGTAATCGTTGCCGTCAAGTGATAATCCAAAAAAACAAAAACAACCCCCTTCCAGCCCTTCAAAATAATAGCGGCGGCCGACGGAGGAAACGACGCGGCACCAAGGCAACAAGCATCCTTCAGATTAAGAGGCACGGGTTGTGTTAAATCATTAAAACATGGACAGCATGTCCAGTGAGTCACAGCATCATTTAAATCATTAAAACATGGACAGCATGTCCAGTGAGTCACAGCATCATTTAAATCATTAAAACATGGACAGCATGTCCAGTGAGTCACAGCATCATTTAAATCATTAAAACATGGACAGCATGTCCAGTGAGTCACAGCATCATTTAAATCATTAAAACATGGACCGCATGTCCAGTGAGTCACAGCATCATCTAAATCCACCAAGCAGCTTGAAATTAAAGTTTTAACGTAAATGGCTGAAATGTATACTGACTGAAATGGTAAACTATCAGATTATCAGAATCTACAAAGTAGAGTGAAAGTATAATATTTGACTCTGAGACGTAGTGAGTAGAAGTACCACCGGCTGTCAGTCAGTCAGTCAGTCAGTCAGTCTGTTTGTCTGTCCGTCACATCACACTTTTCCCCTACTCATATCTCCGCCACCGTTGCCCCGATCCATGGCAAACTTTGCACACACACACACACACTGCTTGGCTGCCAAACCACAACCTCCACCCACTCATTTCTCACATGGCAAAGCGGTACACAGTATCTCTAGTCATGTTATCAACATGGATCTGTCCCATTTCCCATATTCCCTCCTGAGTGGATACTATTGCCTTCTAAAGTTTGTGTATGTGACCTGACGGTCGCTTATCTCCCGATTAGGGAGTCTTACTGGTGGAGTAGAAGTAAAACTAGTGGAAAATGGAAATACTCCAGTAAAACAAACGTATCTTAGAATCACACTTAATGGTAAATGGTAAATGGTGCATTTATATAGCGCTTTTAATCCAAAGCGCTTTACATAGATTGTGCATTACATTCACCCATTCACACACACATTCATACACCGGTGGCGGAGGAAGCCATGCAAGGCACCAACCTACTCACCGGGAGCAATTAGGGGTTCAGAGTCTTGCCCAAGGACCCTTCGACATTAACTCAGGGGGAGCCCGGATTCAAACTGGGAACCCTTTGGGATTTATACCCTTCGTGCACTTAAGTACAGTATTTGCATGTACTTATGGTAGTTACTTTTTTCAACCACTGCATAAATCCAGTAGTTCAACTGGTAGTGCAAATGCTTCTCTACAGGTGATAAATAAATCCATAGGCGTACTGTATAGTTGTATTTCTTTATTTATATTATGTCTTTTACTTTTCCTCCAATCAGGTGGTGTCTTTGCTTCGGTCACTCTGCCCACTGAGAAGGAGGTGGTGTTGGACATCTTCCAGAAGTACGGTGCTGACCAGGTGAGTGATGGACTCTGGGGGGGGGGGGGGGGGGGGGGTCCATATTTAGAGATGGCCAAATACATATCATTTTGGGGGTCCTACACATGAAAAGGTTTGAGAACCACTGACATAGTAGTCTCTCAAGAGCAGACTAACTGAGCTCCAGTTAGGTGAAAAGGACCTTTTCTTTGGCGATGGCTGGCCAGATTGCTGACATAGAAACATAGGTTTTTCATTCAAAAGACACAGAATCGGGTCAAAAATAGCAGATCTACAAGCTCGCAGTGTGAGCTTGTATATCTGCTATTTTTCAATAGTTAAAGCATAACATAATGATACACAATAATGTGTACCCGTTCTTAATGTACTTTGTTACTGTCCATCGCTGTGCGTCGCTGAGCCATAACATTGTGTTTGTTCTGGCTTTTTTTCCCTGTGGTTTCAGGAAGGCGAGGTGGAACTGAACGAGACCCAGATGATGATGCTCCTCAACGATCACCTGGTCGCTGGTGAGTCCTGTAGTCTGACATCCTGTTCTGTCCATCAACTGTTGGGGTTCCTTTAGGACAGGGGTCCTTCAACGTTGTCTTCAGGCCAAGGACCCCTTAGCTGACAGAGAGATGAAGCAGGGACCCCTTAGCTGAGAGAGAGACATGATTGATTGGACCAAATCAACACTGGTTCCATATCTCTACCCTAGTCAGTAGTGATGCAACATGTAGTCCTAACCATGTTGTTGTGACTGCATGTCCACAGGTCTCACTGAGAAGTTTGACTGGAGCATCTGCAAGAGCATGCTGGCCATGGTGGACGTATCCTTCACTGCTCATCTACTGTACTTCAATGTGTTTTGAGCTTGTGATGTTCAGGGGCGTTGGTCCTAACCCTGACCATCAATGTGCTGCGATGTGACACATTGTGAGCTTTTAGATCTGGTATTTTCAAAGGATTTTTACACACTTTGAACTTGTGGAATGGGACATTCTGCACAAAGACTACTTTTACTTTTGGTACTTTAAGTATATTTCGATGCCAATACTGTTTTACTTTTACTCAAGTACATTTTGAATTCGGTACTTTTACTTGTAACAGAGTAGTAACATAATTTCACACCGTTTTGGAGTTACAATTTTACAATTTAGGCATTTGGCAGGCTCTCTTGATCCAGAGCGACTTACAATAAGCAGGTAATACATTACCTGTATAATACAATACATTAAATGCATAGAAAAATGAATCTAGACAAAAATAACTTAAGTAGACCGAGCACCTAGTCAGTAAAAAAATAAATTCTATGTAGCTAAGTTGTAGAGTAGTGTCACATTGGTTCACATGATGCAGTAGTTTCATACGGTCCACATGATGCATTAGTTTCATACGGTTCACATGATGCAGTAGTTTCATATGGTTCACATGATGCAGTAGTTTCATACGGTTCACATGATGCAGTAGTTTCATACGGTTCACATGATGCAGTAGTTTCATATGGTTCACATGATGCAGTAGTTTCATACGGTTCACATGATGCAGTAGTTTCATACGGTTCACATGATGGAGTAGTTTCATACGGTTCACATGATGAAGTAGTTTCATACGGTTCACATGATGGAGTAGTTTCATACGGTTCACATGAGACCTCCTTGACGTTCCCAACAACAGACTGAACGCGTGGGGAAGCTGACCTTCAAGCAGTTCTTCGTTCTCTGGACCAAGTTCGCAACATTCAGGGTAATGATTTAATATCACTGACAAAACAAATAACACAGATAACATCCAAATGTAATCATTTCACCGGGACAAGTTTGATATCCTCAGTCCTTCTGTGCATTCTGTGCAAGTTTCTAAAACTCCCACAACTAAATCTTCTAATTTCTGATTGCTTCCAGAAAATCTTCTATCAACTGAACATCTCAAAATCCGGAATTCTGTCCTTTGAAGAGTTGCAGAACGCACTCAAGATCGCAGGTGAGGAACATTAAGTGACTTTTGCAATTTCAACGACCCCCATAACTCTGAGAGTGTACAAATGGAACCAAATGGACCCGTACAGGACCATTTGGTTCCATGTGTGCCCTCTCAGAGTTACTGACCTGTGAGAATATTGAGGGTCCATGGACCCCGGTTGTTCGCTGAGTCTGTACCTAGTCAAGGCTTTACTAAGTTTTGTGTTATTTACCGTGCTCAAGGTATTCTGCCAAGTAGTGCTAGACATTAGAGTTGAATGTTTTTTAAGAAGTTACTGCTTGCTCCCACCAACCAGACATTAGAGTTGAATGTTTCTGCTGCGTTTCCTCCTCCAGGCATAGAGTTTATAATGTGTTAAACTGCTTGTCTCTCCCCTCCAGGCATAGAGTTAATAATGTGTTAAACTGCTTGTCTCTCCCCTCCAGGCATAGAGTTTATAATGTGTTATTCTGATTGTCTCTCCCCTCCAGGCATAGAGTTAATAATGTGTTAAACTGCTTGTCTCTCCTCTCCAGTCATAGAGCTGGATGAGAACGTTCTGAAGATGAAGTACGCCATTCTGCAGGAGCGCTCCTACGTCTCCCTGGTGGACTTCCTCATGTTCATGCTACGCATCGACACCATGTCCAGTGAGTGACTGGGAACTAACTTTTTCAAAATATAGTATTGTAATCGAGAGCAAAGAAAAAAAAAGGTATTTGAATGTAGTTGGTTAGTTTTCACCACTCTATAATCCTTACACACGTCTCAGCTGTAATTTGTGATAAATGAATGCATGTTTGCTCCTGCTCCAACCAGGTGGTGTGGTTGCTTCAGTCACCCTCCCCACCCAGAAGGAGGTGGTGTTCGACATGTTCAAGAAGTACACCGATGAGGTCAGTGATGTAGATCACTTCTCTGTCTGTTGTGGTGGTTCTGTGAGCTTGTAGATCACTTCTCTGTCTGTTGTGGTGGTTCTGTGAGCTTGTAGATCACTATTTTCAAAAGATTTTTATTCATTTGAAAAACTTGAAATAGGACACTCTGCCTAATCAGTAATTTTAATGTTGGTACTTTAGGTACATTTTAATACCAATACTTTAGTACTTTTAATCAAGTTAACTTTGAAGTCTGTTCTTTTACTTGTAACAAGGTATATCTATAATACATTGCAGCATTTATACTTTTACTTAAAAATAGTACTTTCCCCCCCACTGGTAAGTGTCCACCACTGGCCCATCATAAGCCATAATGTTGTGTGTTCTGTCTGTCTCTGTAATGTCAGGATGTGGTGGACGCCAAGCAGATGATGCTGCTCCTGAACGAACACGTGGCCGCCGGTGAGTCCAGGAGTCTGACATTCCTTCATGACCATCAACTGTTCAGTAATGAGGCGTTGGTCCTAACCTGACCATCAACTGTTCAGTACTGAGGTGTTGGTCCTGACCTGACCATCAACTGTTCAGTACTGAGGCGTTGGTCCTAACCTGACCATCAACTGTTCAGTACAGAAGCGTTGGTCCTAACCTGACCATCAACTGTTCAGTAATGAGGCGTTGGTCCTAACCTGCTTGTTGCTTCTTTTTCACAGATCTCACTGAGAAGTTTGATTGGAGCGTCTGCAAGAGCATGCTCTCTGTGGTGGATGTATCCTTCAGAACTGTACATGTGTACTCTACATCAGTGTTTCTCAACCACTGTGTCTGGGGACCTGTGGTGTGCCCCTGAGAAGGGTCAAGTGTGCCCCTTGAAACTGCTTGAAAGCCAGTATTGTATTTTACATTTTAAAAATTATTTAAACTAGTGAAAACAGCCGATCTACAAGCACACACCGCGAGGCGTTGTGTGCTTGTAGATCTGCTGTTTTCACTATTGTTGTGTGACAGCCTTGTATGATGAAGCAGGGCTTTACTTTGCGAATAAACTTACAAATTAGAAACTTGGAGATACAAGGTTTTTTCCCGAAAGTGACGATATTTACACCCCCGTATTATGTTGGTGTGCCCATGGATTCTTGGGACATGAAAAGTGTGTCCATGCAGAAAAAAGGTTGAGAACCACTGTTCTACATTATAGTAGTGTAATGTGTTTTAACACATTTTTGTTGTAATTTTTTATCATAACATGAAATCGTTTCACCATCATTGTTCCATATGGTTTACATGAGATGTCCTTGACGTACCAAAAAAACAGACTGAACAAGTGGGAAAAGTGACTTTCACGCAGTTCACAGTTCTCTGGACCAAGATCGCAGAATATATGGTAACGTTTTAGAATTAGTAACAAAACAAACAGATCTTACACATCTAAAATGAATACTTTCACTAGGAAACAGAAGTTTGATGTTCAACAGTCCTTCTGGGAATTTGCTTCTAAAACGTCTTAAATCTTCTTATTTCTGATTACTTCCAGAAAATCTTCTATCAACTGAATGTCTCAAAATCCGGAACTCTGACCTTTGAAGATTTGCAGAAAGCGCTCAAGATCGCAGGTGAGTAACATTTGTGACCTTTTTATTGAAGGTAATGCTTGCTCCCCCCACCAGACAACAGGGTTAAATGTATTTAAGAAGGTAATGCTTGCTCCCCCCCACCAGACAACAGGGTTAAATGTATTTAAGAAGGTATTGCATGCTCCACCCACCAGACAACAGGGTTAAATGTATTTAAGAAGGTAATGCATGCTCCCACCCACCAGACAACAGGGTTAAATGTATTTAAGAAGGTAATGCTTGCTCCCACCCACCAGTCAACAGGGTTAAATGTATTTAAGAAGGTATTGCATGCTCCACCCACCAGTCAACAGGGTTAAATGTATTTAAGAAGGTATTGCATGCTCCACCCACCAGACAACAGGGTTAAATGTATTTAAGAAGGTATTGCATGCTCCACCCACCAGTCAACAGGGTTAAATGTATTTAAGAAGGTATTGCATGCTCCACCCACCAGTCAACAGGGTTAAATGTATTTAAGAAGGTATTGCATGCTCCACCCACCAGACAACAGGGTTAAATGTATTTAAGAAGGTATTGCATGCTCCACCCACCAGTCAACAGGGTTAAATGTATTTAAGAAGGTAATGCTTGCTCCCACCCACCAGTCAACAGGGTTAAATGTATTTAAGAAGGTATTGCATGCTCCACCCACCAGACAACAGGGTTAAATGTATTTAAGAAGGTATTGCATGCTCCACCCACCAGACAACAGGGTTAAATGTATTTAAGAAGGTAATGCTTGCTCCACCCACCAGTCAACAGGGTTAAATGTATTTAAGAAGGTATTGCATGCTCCACCCACCAGTCAACAGGGTTAAATGTATTTAAGAAGGTAATGCTTGCTCCCACCCACCAGACAACAGGGTTAAATGTATTTAAGAAGGTATTGCATGCTCCACCCACCAGACAACAGGGTTAAATGTATTTAAGAAGGTATTGCATGCTCCACCCACCAGACAACAGGGTTAAATGTATTTAAGAAGGTATTGCATGCTCCCACCCACCAGTCAACAGGGTTAAATGTATTTAAGAAGGTAATGCTTGCTCCACCCACCAGATATAAGAGTTGTATGTTTACATTATTGTGTATCATTATTTTATGCTTTAACTATTGAAAAATAGCAGACATACAAGCTCACAGCGCGGCACCGAGTGCCACGCTGCGAGCTTGTAGATCTGCTATTTTTGAAAAATCGTGAAAATTATTTTAAGATTTTTTGAAAAACCTGTGTTTCTATGTCAGCAATCTGGCCAGCCATCATCAAATGCACTTAAATGTAGCTCAGTTAGTCTGTTCTTGAGAGACTACTATGTCAGTGGTTCTCAAACTTTTTCATGTGAAGGACCCCCAAAATGATATGTATTTGGCCATGGACCCCCATCTCAAAATATTTAGTTCCAGGGACCACGCAGAAGCAACATTTGAGTTACAAATGTTCGCTTTGAAAATACACATATTCAAAGATTTGTACACATTTTTACGACTTTTTTCAAAAATAGCAGATCTACAAGCTCGCAGTGAGCTTGTAGATCTGCTATTTTTCACTGGTTAAAGCATTCAATAATTCTAGGCCTAAATGGGTTAAGAAATGACTGCTTGCTCCCCACCATACATTAGAGTTGGATGTTCCTGGTTACTTTCCTCAACCAGAGCGTTTTAACTTCTTGTTGTCCTCTTCCAGGCATTGTCTACAACGAGAACGTTCTGAAGATGCAGTACATCCTGCTTTGCTCTCGCTCCTACGTCTCCCTGGTGGACTTCTTCATGTTCATGCTGCGTATGGACAGCATGTCTCGTGAGTGACGCCGACCGCCACGTTCAATTATTGTCCAAGTCCAAGAAAATAGCAGATTTATGATGCACACAACGTGAGCTTGTGAGCTTGTAGTTTTGGACATTTTTGAATAGACAAAATGTTAAATAGGGCTTAAGTGGTTGATGTACGTTTTGTAATAATAATCTAAAGCCGCAAAGCAACTCGAAACTAAAGTTTTCAATTAAAGCTATACTGTGTAAGTTGCTCAACTGGTGGTCTGTAGCAGTATAGCAAACCGCGGTCGCGTCTGCTTTTTTCGGCCGTTTTTCGCCGCGGACCGGGCCGTCAGACCACCGCGTCCGCCTCGCCTTGCCGAGACGCTTTCAATGAGGTCTCCCGTGTCCTTCTACGAGCAGCGGTTGGGGAGTTACATGCTAGACTCCTCCAGTGTAAACACTGCAGTGTACTTCCTGAAGGCGTGTTTCCTAAACCCACCAGAGAGCCCGGCAGTGTATGATCTGCGCTGTGATTGGCCGGTAGTGTATCATGTGTGTATGATCTCCAATGTGATTGGCGGATGATGCAGATGACGTCATTTTGCCGGGAAATCCCGCCCCTGTCAAGGCTAAGTAGAAAACATATAAAGAAAAGGCTTTTGGGGCTGAAATGAACGGAGTGGGGGTTCTAAAACTTTAGCGATTTAATAGTTAGGACAATTTTAAGATATGTTTTATAAAAAAAGTTACATAGTATAACTTTAATTGTAGTAAAAAGTGCAAAAGTTCCCTCTGAGATGTAATGGAGTAACAGCACAAAGTGTCCAAAAACATTTAAATACTCCAGTAAAGGTATATCAGAATACTCAACAGGCACTTTCATACTGTATAATTACATATTTTTATTGTACTCAAATCAGGTGGTGTCTTTTCTCTGGTCACTCTGCCCACTGAGGAGGAGGTGGTTTACGACATGTTCAAGAAGTACGCTGATCAGGTGAGTGCTCACGTTTTACTTTAAAAAAAGTGAAATTATCAGTAACACTCAGTTACAAGGACAAGTTCGGAATTCAAAATGTACTCAATGTAATGTGAGTGCCAGTTCAAAAGCATTTGGCAACAACATGTATATTTAAAAGTACCAAAAGTTAAAGTATTCATTCTGCAAAATGTTCCAGTTGACTCTGTTCTCTCTGTGCTCAGAACGGTGACCTGACTCTGTTCTCTCTGTGCTCAGAACGGTGACCTGACTCTGTTCTCTCTGTGCTCAGAACGGTGACCTGACTCTGTTCTCTCTGTGCTCAGAACGGTGACCTGACTCTGTTCTCTCTGTGCTCAGAACGGTGACCTGACTCTGTTCTCTCTGTGCTCAGAACGGTGACCTGACTCTGTTCTCTCTGTGCTCAGAACGGTGACCTGACTCTGGACGCCAAACAGCTGATGCTGCTCCTGAACGAACATGTGGTCAACGGTGAGTCCATCGCTCCAGTCCATTAGTCCAGTCCACTGCTTCCATCAGTCCATTCCACTGAGTCCATCAGTCCATTCCACTGTTTCCATCAGTCCAGTCCACTGAGTCCATAAGTCCATTCCACTGCTTCCATTAGTCCATTCCACTGAGTCCATCAGTCCATTCCACTGCTTCCATTAGTCCAGTCCACTGCTTCCATCAGTCCATTCCACTTGAGTTTCTCAGAGTGGGTGCTGCGGCACCCTAGGGTGCCGTGATGCCAGTCCAGGGTGCCTCAGAATACTTTGATAATATTTGGAATTCATCAATATCACTTCACTATGCTTAGTAAAACAAAAACTTTAAAAACCCCTGCACTAGAGTATATCACAGACCGTTAAATGGACAGCGGCACGCCATTGGTTTCTACAGACCATAAAGACCAGAGTCAGAACTCCCAACGCTCCCTGGTTTACGAAAGACCTGCCCCCAACTGTCTCTGATTGGCCTACCTAGATCCTTCTGGCCTACCGAACCTCTGTTTCTGTGACGCACACGGAAGCTCCGCCCTCCCGCCTCGCGATGCACACGCCCCAGAGCCGATGTCTATGGGCCTACTAGCATTCATACCTTTCTATGTCTATGGCCCTACTAGCATTCATACCTTTCTATGTCTATGGGCCTACTAGCATTCATACCTTTCTATGTCTATGGCCCTACTAGCATTCATACCTTTCTATGTCTATGGCCCTACTAGCATTCATACCTTTCTATGTCTATGGGCCTACTAGCATTCATACCTTTCTATGTCTATGGCCCTACTAGCATTCATACCTTTCTATGTCTATGGGCCTACTAGCATTCATACCTTTCTATGTCTATGGGCCTACTAGCATTCATACCTTTCTATGTCTATGGGCCTACTAGCATTCATACCTTTCTATGTCTATGGGCCTACTAGCATTCATACCTTTCTATGTCTATGGGCCTACTAGCATTCATACCTTTCTATGTCTATGGGCCTACTAGCATTCATACCTTTCTATGTCTATGGGCCTACTAGCATTCAGAGATGGTGGAATAGTAGTCTGGCTACACAAAGACTACTTTATGCCTAAGCTAGTTGTTGTTACTTTCCACAGGTCTCACTGAGAAGTTTGACTGGACCATCTGCAAGAGCATGATGGCCATGGTGGACGTATCCTTCAATGCACTGCATGGTTTTTAAACACATTTTCTGCTTTTGACCGTAACATGAAAAAGATGTCACACTGTTTTGGAGTTTTTCTATACAGATCAAGGTTCAAAAACAAAATGTGTTAAGCAGATCCTGGTCATAGATACAATAAATTACACCTAAAACACAAAATAATACCTAGTTCAATAAAGCAATTGCACTTACCCTACTTGCACCACTGATAGCAATTAAATGCAGCAGATTTACAAAAACAACATTTAGAAAACGGTTGAGTTCATAGTGCAGAGTTCATGAGTAATCTCACAGATCACCAGTGCAACGATCACAGTTTCAAGGTCTAGAGTCCCTCATTCTCACAGCTGCAGGGAATAAGCTTTTACACAAGACATCCTTGACCTCCCGAAAAACAGACTGAACGAGTGGGCAAACTGACCTTCACGCAATTCACACTTCTGTGGGGAAGGTTTGCCGAATTCATGGTAATGTTCTAAATATTACAATAACAACACAAACATCATGCACATCTAGAATCAATCAATTCACTAGAAGTGTTTCATATCCACAGTCCATCTGCTCATTTGCTGTGTTTCTAAAACTCTGTGAATCGTCTTATTTCTCACAGAAAATCTTCTATCAACTCATTCTCACAAAGTCTGAGACTCTGACCTTCGACGACTTGCACAACGCTGTGAAAGTCACAGGTGAGGAACACGTGTGACCTTTTTGTCATGGCACTATGAGTAGCCAGACACAGAGTTGAGTGTTTGTATTGCTTGCTCTCCTCCACCATGCAGGTGTGGAGTTGAACGTTTTGAGGACTCAGTACATGTTGTAATGCTTGTTTCCTCCACTAGGTGTCATTCTAAACGAGAACGTATTGAGAACTCAGTACATGCTGCTGCAGGAGCGTTCCACCATCACTCTGGTGGGATTCCTGGAGTTCATGCTGCGTCTGGACAGCATGTCTAGTGAGTAAAGTCACTACTTCTACTTACTAGTACTATTCATAATAATAATAAAACATCCTTATACATGTCTAGTGAGTACAACAACAACTACTACTACTACTACTACTACTACTACTACTACTACTACTACTACTACTACTAATACTAATACAACAATCATGTCCAGTGAGTGACTGGCTAATCAACAGCACCATGGTTTCATAACAGACAGCATTTATACTAGTGGAGCAGTAGTGGTGCACTTCAACTGGTTGTGTGAGAGATGAATAAATGCTTATGTTTTCTTTTTGTCTTTTTCTTTTTTTTTTTTTTTTTTTACTTTTCCTCCAATCAGGGGGTGCCTTTGCTCTGGTCACTCTGCCCACTGAGAAGGAGGTGGTCATGGATATTTACAAGAAGTACGCTGATCTGGTGAGTGCGTACTCTTTTTAAAGTAAAAGTATATCATTATATGGAACATCTTGACACCAGTAGAAGGTGAAACAGCGACATCTGCTGGGCGATTAATAGGGACGGTAACTTCAAGGAGAACCCGGAAGTGGCCCCTTGGTTTGTTATCCCTGTGCTCGGGAGGACACTGCGCTGATGTAGTGTTTGTTGTCCTTGTGTTCAGGAGGATGGAGAGATGATGTAGTGTTTGTTGTCCTTGTGTTCAGGAGGATGGAGAGATGATGTAGTGTTTGTTGTCCTTGTGTTCAGGAGGATGCTGATGTAGTGTGTTTGTTGTCCTTGTGTTCAGGAGGATGGAGAGATGATGTAGTGTTTGTTGTCCTTGTGTTCAGGAGGATGGAGAGATGATGCTGAGCTCTAAGAGGATGATGTTGCTCCTGAACGAACAGGTGGCCGTCGGTGAGTCCAGAAGTCTGTTCCAGTGTTGGGGTCTGGGGACCCCCAGGGGGTCCTTGAGGGGGTCCCCCAGCTAAATGCATCAACACCAGTTTAACCACTAAACTGACTCTATAGACCATTTGAAAATGGCCGATCTGGCCCGGACAGCTGACGTAGCTAAAATTAAGATTACTGTAAATATATTGACAATTTCATCAAAAATAAAAAACTATACTAACATGTTAGGGAGGGACTAGTGGAGAGGAATTCCTGTAGAAGTGGAAGGCTAGTGCTGTTTCAGCAAGCATCCAAATGTAAAATCAATAATTACGACACCATCAAGGCCAAAATACACGTTTGTCGACTAAATCGACTGCAGTTTTAGTCAACTACATTTTAGTAGACTAAACTAGACTAAAACTAAAACTTTCAAGATTGCTAAACTATGACTTCTCTTTTATTCAAAAGACTATGACTAAAACTACCGTAATTGCCGGCTATAAGCCGCGGCTTTTTTCCCATGTTTTGAACCCTGCGGCTTATACAACAGTGCGGCTTATATAAAGATTTTTACAGCAAACGTCAGTTAGTTTTACAATGGTCTTTAACAAGGATTTATATATAGATTTGTACAGCTAACAGCCACCAGGGGCGCTCTAGCGGGAAGCAGGAAGGACACCTGCGGCTTATAGTCAGGTGCAGCTTATATATGTAAACATTTTTGTTCTAAATTTAGCTGGTGCGGCTTATATTCAGGTGCGGCTTATAGTCCAGCAATTACGGTAAATCTAAATGAAAATATCTGTTGTTGTGGCTGTCCACAGGTCTGACTGAGAAGTTTGACTGGAGCATCTGCAAGAGCATGCTGGCCATGGTGGACGTATCCTTCACTGCACAGCTGTTTTGATGCGTTTCTTTTTACCATAACATTTCACACTGTTTCTGATTGTTTTTATGATACATGATTCACATGAGACATCCTTGACCTGCTGGAACAACAGACTGAACGAGTGGGCAAACTGACCTTCACCCAGTTCTCTGTTCTCTGGAGCAAGTTCACAGTGTTCATGGTAAGGTCTCAATAGTTCACAGTGTTCATGGTAAGGTCTCAATAGTTCACAGTGTTCATGGTAAGGTCTCAATAGTTCACAGTGTTCATGGTAAGGTCTCAATAGTTCACAGTGTTCATGGTAAGGTCTCAATATAAGGAAGCAAACCAGTTGATCGATACGCATCTAAGATGAGAAGTTTCTCTAGGAAACAGGAGTTTTGATCTCCACGGTACTTCTTGTTTATTCGCAGTTTCTAAGACTTTGTAAATCAATAATCTTTCTGATTTCCTTCCAGAAAATCTACTTCCAATCCAACGTCTTCAAATTGGGAACCCTGACCTTCGAAGAGGTGCAGAACGCGCTCAAGGTCGCAGGTGAGGAACACGTGTGACCTTTGACACAGCATGATGAATACGGCAGTCAGAGTTGTAACATGGGGTTTACAAACGTTTCAATAACTTAGACCCCCAACAGCAGACTCTCTATTTAAAAGGACATCAGGTCAAAATGAAGAGTTGAATGTAGTTAAGAAGGTCCTGCTTGCTCCTGTCCTCCAGGCATCGTGGTGAATGAGAACGTCCTGAAGATGCAGTACTCCATGCTGCAGAGTGACTCCTACGTCTCCCTGGTGGACTTCCTCATGTTCATGCTGCGCCTGGACAACATGGCCAGTGAGTGACTCACATCCTGACACTTATTCACATTCAGAGTCTTTTGAAAGTAGCAGACACAAGCACTCACAGAGCCCTCACAAAATGTACGTCTCCCTGGTGGACTTCCTCATGTTCATGCTGCGCCTGGACAACATGGCCAGTGAGTGACTCACATCCTGACACTTATTCTGTACTATACTAATACTAACTCACATCCTGACACTTATTCTGTACTTTACTAATACTAACTCACATCCTGACACTTATTCTGTACTATACTAATACTAACTCACATCCTGACACTTATTCTGTACTTTACTAATACTAACTCACATCCTGACACTTATTCTGTACTATACTAATACTAACTCACAACCTGACACTTATTCACATTCAGAGTCTTTTGAAAGTAGCAGACACAAGCACTCACAGAGCCCTCACAAAATGTTGCACGCAACATAATATACTGAGCTTTCAGATCAGTTAGGCCTTTATATCTTTTAATAGCCATATTAAAGATCCAATCGTGGCATGGCTTTTTCCCTCCTTTTTGGAAAATACCTTTGAGAGTAACAACATAGCCGAAACAGCCCGTTTGAAAGCGTTTAACTGTCATAATAATGTTGCTTCTCCGACCAGGTGCTGTGGTTGCTCTGGTGTCTCTCCCCACTGACAAGGAGGTTGTGTACGCCATGTTCAAGAAGTACGCTGATCTGGTGAGTACTAACATGTTTTTACTTAAAAAGTAAAAGTATAAGTAGAAATATTCTGTTACAGTGTTGATTTCGTCTACCTAAAAAAAGTTTGTCGACTACCTTTTTTTCACTGACAAAAACTAAATACAAACTAGCCATGAACTAAGCTGTGATGTCTAAAACTAAGACTAAATGTACTGAAGATTTTGTCAACCAATATAAACTACACTAAACTTTCAAGGAGAGACGAGTGGAGAGATCCAGTAGAACTAAAAGTCATTTTATGTTTGGATGGGCTCGGGTGTTGCGCTCTGCAAATACCAGATCTAGAAGCATTTATATTTTCAGCATGCAAACAGGTGTAAAATCAGTGAGGAAAACTAAATGAAATTTTCATTCAAAAGACAACATGACCAAAAACTAAATCAGAATCTGCTGTGAAAATCAACACTGCCTGCTGCTGCTGTCACAAGTAAAAGTCCGCTATTCATACTGTCCGCTACTGCCCGTCATGTGTGTGTGCCCAGGAGAGCGGAGACGTGTGGACCATCAGTGGAAAGAGGATGATGATGCTGCTCAACGAACAGGTGGTCGCCGGTGAGTCCAGGACACCAGTGGTTCAACAAACCGATAAGAACACAATATTACTTTAATCGTTATTTTATGCTTTAGCTACTGAAAAATAGCAGATAAATCGTCTGCTTTACAAGAAGGATTTAGAATCGAAACCCTTCTAAATCAGTGGCTCTCAAACCTTTTCATGTCAAGGACCCCCATGTATTTGGCCGCGGACCCCTGTCTCAAAATATGTTGTTCCAGGGACCCTCAGACTAAAAAAAGATATATTCAAAGATTTGCCAAAAATGTCACGCTTAAAAAGAAATGCAGATCTACAAGCTGAGTGCCGCACTAGTGGGAGAAATATGTAACAAAAAAAGGCAAATGTGTTCACTTCCGGCAGAAAGCGTGAAAATTTGCACCTAAGGGTATTTTTGTGCGCTGAATCCAAAAATGTACGGTCCCAAGCACTTTTCCCATGGGATCTGGTGGCTCTCATTCACTTACCATACTAGGGAAAAAAGACCCCCCAAAAAATCTTCTTCAAGTAGCATGTGAGGGGTCAAACTAGGTGTTTTTCGGGATTCTGAATCCATTGCAAGCATTTGTTTTGCACGAAAAACATTCCTTTCCGAGAAATGGACACAACAAAACTTTGAAAAGTGATGACTCATCACTAAACCATAGTTTGTGGGGTCCATTTCTTGCCCAAGGAATGTTTTTTGTGCAAAACAAATGCTTGGAATGGATTCAGAATCATGAAAACCCCCTAGATAGACCCCTCACATGCTACATATAGAAGATTTTTGGGGGGTCATTTTTCCTAACCCTAACCCTATGGTAAGTGAATGAGAGAAAAGTTAATTTGAGAAAAGTGCTTGGGACCGTCAATTTTTGAATTCAGCGCACAAAAATACCCCTAGGTGCAAATTTTCACGCTTTCTGCCATAAGTGAACACCTTTTTCACATATTTCTCCCACTACACTTTGAGCTTGTATTTCTGCTATTCTTTGATAGTTAACGCATAAAATAATGGTTAAAGTGGTTCCACGTCTTAATGGGTTAAACCTTTTTCACAACAAGGACCATTATTTATTCACAGGCCACCGTTTAATGACATTTATAGCCTCTCAGACCTATAACTTGTCACTGGATAAGATTTGGTCTACACATCTGTGCAGTATTGATGTCGGTACCTTAGGAGAGACAACAGCTATAAGGAAGAAACCAAAAATGCTCAGGGAAAACATTATTTGCATATTATAACCACTATGGTCTATTGGAGTAATGCTAACTCCATAGACACATACAAAACATATTATAACCACACCCATTGGTCTATTAGAGTAATGCTAACCTCCATAGACTCATACAAAAAAGAAAATGTACAAAACTATGGCACCGCCTCTTTAACGTCACAAATTGGCACAGAATTATGCAAATGCGGGACAGTGGCACAAATACGTATTCATATCTTGGGTTCTTGACATTCCCTCCTGTAGTCCTGAGCTACTTGTTGTGTCCACAGGTCTGACTGAAAAGTTTGACTGGAGCATCTGCAAGAGCATGCTGGCCATGGTGGACGTATCCTTCACTGCACAGCTGTTTTGATGCGTTTCTTTTTACCATAACATCTTCACACTGTTTCTGATTGTTTTTATGATACATGATTCACATGAGACATCCTTGACCTGCTGAAACAACAGACTGAACGAGTGGGCAAACTGACCTTCACCCAGTTCTCTGTTCTCTGGAGCAAGTTCACAGTGTTCATGGTAAGGTCTCAGTATAAGTAACCAAACAAGTTGATCGATAAGCATCTAAGATGAGAAGTTTCTCTAGGAAACAGGAGTTTTGATCTCCACGGTACTTCTTGTGTACTCGCAGAGTTTCTAAGACTTTGTAAATCGATCATCTTTCTGATTTCCTTCCAGAAAATCTACTTCCAATCCAACGTCTTCAAATTGGGAACCCTGACCTTCGAAGAGGTGCAGAACGCGCTCAAGGTCGCAGGTGAGGAACACGTGTGACCTTTGACACAGCATGATGAATACGGCAGTCAGAGTTGTAACATGGGGTTTATAAACGTTTCCATAGCCAAGACCCCCAACAGCAGACTCTCTATTTAAATGAACGCCAGGTCAAAATGAAGAGTTGAATGTAGTTAAGAAGGTCCTGCTTGCTCCTGTCCTCCAGGCATCGTGGTGAATGAGAACGTCTTGAAGATGCAGTACTCCATGCTGCAGAGCGACTCCTACGTCTCCCTGGTGGACTTCCTCATGTTCATGCTGCGCCTGGACAACATGGCCAGTGAGTGACTCACATCCTGACACTTATTCAGTACTATACTAATACTAACTCACATCCTGACACTTATTCTGTACTATACTAATACTAACTCACATCCTGACACTTATTCTGTACTATACTAATACTAACTCACATCCTGACACTTATACTGTACTATACTAATACTAACTCACATCCTGACACTTATTCTGTACTATACTAATACTAACTCACATCCTGACACTTATACTGTACTATACTAATACTAACTCACATCCTGACACTTATTCTGTACTATACTAATACTAAGTCACATCCTGACACTTATACTGTACTATACTAATACTAACTCACATCCTGACACTTATTCTGTACTATACTAATACTAACTCACATCCTGACACTTATACTGTACTATACTAATACTAACTCACATCCTGACACTTATACTGTACTATACTAATACTAACTCACATCCTGACACTTATTCTGTACTATACTAATACTAACTCACATCCTGACACTTATTCTGTACTATACTAATACTAACTCACATCCTGACACTTATACTGTACTATACTAATACTAAGTCATGCTACGCATGGAAAACATAGCCAGTGAGTGAAACCGACTCTGACACTTATGGGGTTTTCAAAGTGGGTGACGGGGCACCCTGGGGTGCCGTGACGGCAGTCCAGGGGTGCCGCGAGATAACTTGATAATATTTGGAATTTATTTGTACACTTGAAAAAATATGTAGTATCATTTAAAACTTAAGTACTAAGTTATTGTCAGTCAATTCTGAACAAAATGGCTATTATCTCAACGTTTTCCTCGCAACATAGTCACTAAAATATCGTCACTGTCGGGCAGAAACCTCGTATCTCCAAGTTTCAAATGTGTACGTCTTTTGGTAAAGCAAAGCCCTGCTTCATCATACAAGACTGTCACACAAAACTAGTGAAAACAGCCGATCTACAAGCACACAACGCCTCGTGATGCGAGGCGTTGTGTGCTTGTAGATCAGCTGTTTTCAATAGTTTAGTACATTTTTTAGATGATAAATACAAAACGAACGGTTTTGGACATACAAGGTTTCCACCCGACAACGACGATATGCTATAAATATAAGGTGCTGGGAGTGAAAATTATAATGTAGGGGTGCCTCGGATTAAAACAATATTTATGGGGTGCCCTGAGACAAAAAAAGTTTGGGAACCCCTGCACTATTCTATACTAATACTAAGTCATGCTGCGCCTGGACAACATGGCCAGTGAATCACATGCACCCTGACATTATTCACATTCAGAGTATTTTGAAAGTAGCAGACACAAGCACTCACAGAGCCCTCACAAAATGTTGCACGCAACATAATATATTGAGCTTTCAGATCAGTTAGGCCTTTATATCTTTTAATAGCCAATCATGGCATGACTTTTTTCCTCCGTTTTGTAAAATACCTTTGAGAGTAACAACATGGCCGAAACAGCCCGTTTGAAAGCGTTTAACTGTCATAATAATGTTGCTTCCCCGACCAGGTGCCGTGGTTGCTCTGGTGTCTCTCCCCACTGACAAGGAGGTCGCGTACGCCATGTTCAAGAAGTACGCCGATCTGGTGAGTACTCACATGTTTTTACATTGTTTTTACTTAAAAAGTAAAAGTAGTTATACTCTGTCACACTGTTGAAAACATTTTTGTTGACTACCTTTTTTTTCACTGACGAAAACTAAATACAAACGAGCCATGAACTAAGCTGTGATGACTAAAACTAAGACTAAATGTACTGACAATTTTGTCAACCAATATAAACTACACTAAACTTTCAAGGAGGGACTGGAGGAGAAGAGATCCTCAGAACTAAAAGACAAGACATTTTTTGTTTGGTTGCGCTCAGGTGTTGCAATCTGAAAATAGCAGCATGCAAACAAGTGTAAAATCAGGCATCACAAGTATTTACGAAGCCATCAAGGCCTACAAAATCTAAATCCATTTTTCGTCAACAAAATCAACCATAGATTTAGTCGACTAAAATCGTACGATATTTAGTCGACTAAAACGGCTAAAATTGTGTCTAAAACATGAGGAAAACTAAACAGAATTTTCATTCAAAAGACAACATGACCAAAAACGAAATCAGAATTTTCTGTGAAAATCAACACTGCCTGCTGCTGCTCTGTCACAAGGAAAAGCCCGCTATTGAAACTGTCCGCCACTGCCTGTCATGTGTGTGCCCAGGAGACCTAGTAAGGTCTCAGTATAAGGAACCAAACCAGTTGATCGATAAGCATCTAAGATGAGGAGTTTCTCTAGGAAACAGGAGTTTTGATCTCCACGGTACTTCTTGTGTATTCGCAGAGTTTCTAAGACTTTGTAAATCGATCATCTTTCTGATTTCCTTCCAGAAAATCTACTTCCAATCCAACGTCTTCAAATCGGGAACCCTGACCTTCGAAGAGGTGCAGAACGCACTCAAGGTCGCAGGTGAGGAACACGTGTGACCTTTGACACAGCATGATGAATACGGCAGTCAGAGTTGTAACATGGGGTTTACAAACGTTTCCATAACTAAGACCCCCAACAGCAGACTCCCTATTTAAATGGACACCAGGTCAAAATGAAGAGTTGAATGTAGTTAAGAAGGTCCTGCTTGCTCCTGTCCTCCAGGCATCGTGGTGAATGAGAACGTCCTGAAGATGCAGTACTCCATGCTGCAGAGCGACTCCTACGTCTCCCTGGTGGACTTCCTCATGTTCATGCTGCGTCTGGACAACATGGCCAGTGAGTGACTCACATCCTGACACTTATTCTGTACTATACTAATACTAACTCACATCCTGACACTTATTCTGTACTATACTAATACTAACTCACATCCTGACACTTATTCTGTACTATACTAATACTAACTCACATCCTGACACTTATTCTGTACTATACTAATACTAACTCACATCCTGACGCTTATTCTGTACTATACTAATACTAACTCACATCCTGACACTTATTCTGTACTATACTAATACTAACTCACATCCTGACACTTATTCTGTACTATACTAATACTAAGTCATGCTACGCATGGACAACATGGCCAGTGAGTGACTCGACCCTGACATTATTCACATTCAGTCTTTTGAAAGTAGCAGACACAAGCACTCACAGAGCCATCACAAAATGCTACACGCAGCATAATATATTGAGCTTTCAGATCAGTTAGGCCTTTATATATTTTAATAACCATATTAAAGATCCAATCGTAGCATGGTTTTTTCCCTCCGTTTTGGAAAAAACCTTTGAGAGTAACAACATGGCAGAAACAGCCCGTTTGAAAGCGTTTAACTGTCATAATAATGTTGCTTCCCCGACCAGGTGCCGTGGTTCCTCTGGTGTCTCTCCCCACTGACAAGGAGGTCGTGTACGCCATGTTCAAGAAGTACGCCGATCTGGTGAGTACTCCGATTTTTTTACTTAAAAAGTAAAAGTTTAAGTAGAAATATTCTGTTACAGTGTTGATTTTGTCGACTTGAAACATGTTTGTCGACTACCTTTTTTTCACTGACAAAAACTAAATACAAACGAGCCATGAACCAAGCTGTGATGACTAAAACTAAGACTAAATGTACTGACAATTTTGTCAACCAATAAACTTTCAAGGAGAGACGAGTGGAGAAGAGATCCAGTAGAACTAAAAGTAATTTTATGTTTGGATGCGCTCGGGTGTTGCGCTCTGCAAATACCAGATCTACAAGCATGTACATTTTCAGCATGCAAACAGGTGTAAAATCAGGCATCACAAGTATTTACGACATAAAAATTTCGACCATAGATTTAATCTAGTAAAATCGTACAATATTTAGTCGACTAAAACTACACTAACTCAGTCCACGTCTGAAACGGGACGATAACTAAACAGAATTTTCATTCAAAAGACAACATGACCAAAAACTAAATCAGAATTTGCTGTGAAAATCAACACTGCCTGCTGCTGCTCTGTCACAAGTAAAAGTCCGCTATTCATACTGTGTGTGCCCAGGAGAGCGGAGACGTGTGGACCATCAGCGGAAAGAGGATGATGATGCTGCTCAACGAACAGGTGGTCGCCGGTGAGTCCAGGAGACCAGTGGTTTAAAGACCATAGACATCAAAGGGGGCTTGAGCCCCTGCCCTTTTATCCGTCTGTAAAAGGTGCCCTCTCCCAAATAATTATTACAAATAAATGAAAAGGCTTATTGAAAAAAAAAAAAAGCACGTCCAGCTCACGTATTAGGAGGGTAGTATGACTGAGTCACCAGAAAAAAGATAATGGGTGTTTTTTATGAATCCATCATGGTTAAAATAGAGTTTGAAGTTACAACGGGTGTGTATGGGGAGGGGCCCCTGGAGAAGGAGGGCCTGGTAACATTTACATCAAAATATCAAAATATTGACTCAAGCAAATTAGAAACTGTCCAGGGTGTTCATAAAAGTCTGATTAGATGATAAAATGACCAAAGGTTTTTTTTTTTAAGTGAAATATCCCTTCAATATCTTGGGTTCTTGACATTCCCTCCTGTAGTCCTGAGCTACTTGTTGTGTCCACAGGTCTGACTGAGACGTTTGACTGGAGCTCCTGCAAGAGCATGCTGGCCATGGTGGACGTATCCTTCACTGCTTAAAAACATTCTTTACTGTACTTTATGACCATAATAATAACCTAATGAAATCATTGTTCTCACTGTTCTGGAGTTTTTCCATGTGGTTTAAACGAGACATCCTTGACCCACTGAAAAACAGGTTGAAAGAACAGGGAAGCTGACCTTCACGCAGTTCATGACCCTCTGGAGCAAGTTCTCAGTGTACATGGTAAGCTTTTCATATTAGTGACAAAATCAACCAAGATCATGTTTACATAAACACAGAGGAAGCAGTCCTTCTGTGCATTTGCAAAAAAGAAAAAAGAAAACAAATGTTAATCTTCTTTTCTTGTGATTTCTTCCAGAAATTCTACTATGAATCAAACATCTCCAAGACAGGAACCATCACCTATGAAGAGGTGCAGAATGCACTCCAGGTTGCAGGTGAGGAACACGGGTGACCTTTGACACAGCGTGACGCTAAACCAGGAGTTTTTCCTTTAATTATTATTAGTATTATTATTATTAGTAGTAGTAGTAGTAGTAGTAGTAGTAGTAGTAGTAGTAGTAGTAGTAGTAGTAGTAGTGGTAGTAGTAGTAGTGGTATTAGTATTTCAAGGATCCCATAACTCTGAAAGTTAGTGAATGAAGCGGGGATACAATGTCCGCCCTGCATCCTGGAACAAGCAGCTCAGAGTTTGCTTCTCCTCCAATCCAACCATGCAGGCATCGTTCTGGATGAGAACATGGTGAAGATGCAGTACACCATGCTGCTGGCCTACCCTTACATCTCCCTGGTGGACTTCATCATGTTCATGCTGCGCTTGGACAGCATGGCTGGTGAGTGATGACAACCATGAGCTTATTATTTAACCCTAACTATAATTCCTCGAGGGACATCATGTCTAGTGAGCGACACCGACAGGCACAGTCAATAACAACGTGGTTTCTAAACACCAGCGGCTGGCTGGCTGGCTGGCTAGCTGGCTAGCTCGTCTGTTTTAATGTTTTTTCTTACTATTTGTTATGTCCATGAATTAAATACCAAGGACTTCCAAAGTAAAAAGAAAAAATACCATAAAAGGACTTATTTGATATGTTCCTTTTAGGCAGGGGTGTTTAACTGTACTTGTACTGTACTACATTTCTATTGTATTGACTATACTTGTACTGTACTACATTTATATTGTATTGACTATACTTGTACTGTTCTCCATTTTTGTCTGATAAAATATTCAATCAATCAAGCGGTGGATGGCAAGTACTCAACCGCAGTACTTCAGTCTTAAAGGAGTAGTTCACCCAAAAAGTAACCGTTTTTCCCTATGGATTACTCACACCATGGAGCGTTGAGTTTAGTTTCTGTCACATTCCTAAGCCAATGATTTGATGACCAGCAGTGGTTCCCTATGGAGACACAAAGAGCCTGCTTTGTTCCCTATGGAGACTCAAAGAGCCTGCTTTGTTCCCTATGGAGACACAAAGAGCCTGCTTTGTTCCCTATGGAGACACAAAGAGCCTGCTTTGTTCCCTATGGAGACTCAAAGAGCCTGCTTTGTTCCCTATGGAGACACAAAGAGCCTGCTTTGTTCCCTATGGAGACACAAAGAGCAGGGAAATTTGTACTTGAATAAAGCACCGGAATACTTGCTATACTTACTTTGGTTAAGTATTTATAATTGAAGACTCAGTAAGCGTACAGCTCACTGAGTTACTCGTCTCTTTCTTTGACATCCTGTTTGTGATTTGTTTGAATTGCAGTGACCTTCACAGTGACTGAGGTCGTCTCCACAGACATGAACGGGATGGTAACCAGCAAAACCATGAACTGGAGTGAAGTGAGTGGAATAAGCTGGATTTAAGATCCATGTCACTGCATTACCTTCATCTACCGGATATGTTGTCTCAGTAAATGTACTCAGTTACATTACACCAGGGGTCCCCAGATTATTTTGAGGGGGTCCCCAGATGATGAAATTAATGTGCAACATTGTTTTCTCTCACTCAACAGTAAACAAACCAACATAAAGTTTAGTGTATATAGGGTACTTTTCTAAAGTGACAATTTAAGGACTTAAATTGAGGCGTTGTGAGCATGTAGATCTGCTATTTTCACAATAGAACCTGTGTTATACAAAATGTAATGCCTCAACTCTTAGTGCTCGTCAGGGTGGGGGGTCCCCAGTTAAAATATGATTATTTTGGGGGTCGCGGCCTGAAAAGGTTGAGAACCATTGATCTACACCACTGATAAATGGTAAAATTGTAAATGGTGCATTTATATGTATAGTGCCTTTATCCAAGGCTCTTTACAATGTGCATTCCATTCACCCATTCACACAGCGATGGCAGAGGAAACCATGCAACTGATCATAATGTTGTCCTGTGTTCTTCCAGTGGACAACCGTGACCAGCGAGCAGATCTAGAAGACCTCAGCAGGACCTCAACCTCAGAAGATCTAGAAGACCTCAGCAGGACCTCAACCTCAGAAGATCTAGAAGACCTCAGCAGGACCACAACCTCAGAAGATCTAGAAGACCTCAGCAGGACCACAACCTCAGAAGCAAGAAGAATAAAAAATGATCAAAAGAGAAACATCTTGATTCTGTCAATGTTTTACTGAGCACGCTCCAACATTGTATGAATTAATTTTATCAGCAATATCTTTACAAAAGAGCTAGAGTGTTGCTGTCTTTTGCGTCATATTCACTTCTCCTAATATCTGAATATTTAGTTGATGAATAGGCTTCAATCTCCATTGTTCCACGGTACACACTCCTTCTTGTTTCTAACACAATTCTCAAACCATTTCCCCCGTTCCATGAAGGCCCCGTAACTAATGTGAATGTACACTCCCCCCCCCCCCCCCCCCATAACAGAGTTCTAGTCTCCAACCCAACATTAGTCCGATACACAGAACATCACCATGTCCACGTCAGAATCAAAGAATCACAAGAGAATCCCTCGTCATAGAAATGAATTATTATCACGTTGGAGCTCAGCTGTACTGTGGTGGTTTTTCTCCTTGGATTCATTAAATCTCACAACAAGCTTCTCTCTGGTCTCTCCGTCTCATCTTTGACTGCACTGCTGGCTGAAACACCTTGAGAGCGGGAGGGCTTTTCTAGGGTTCGTTGGGTTTGTCTGAATGAACTGTGTTTGCTGAAGTCACAGGTTTCAGCAGGGGTAGAAACAAATAATACTCCAATTTGTTTTACTTCATTAAAAGTAATTTAGTGGATGAAAATGTACTTAAAGGAGTAGTTCACCCCCAAAATGACTTTTTTCTATTGATTACTCATGCCATGGAGAGTAGAGTTCAATAATATTTTTTGGTTTTTGTCACATTCCTAAGACAAAATTTTGATTTGAGTAAATTTACCCCCATTGATTCCGGATGGTGACCCGTTTCGAAACGGGTCACCATCCGGAATCAATGGGGGTAAATTTATTGTTATCACATTTTTGTCTTAGGAATGTGACAAAAACCAAAAAATATTATTGAACTCTACTCTCCATGGCCTGAGTAATCAATAGAAAAAAAGTCATTTTGGGGGTGAACTACTCCTTTAAAAGTACCAACAGTAGGTAGTTAGTGGTTAGTTTACTTTTTCTGTTTTTCATGTGTCTAGGAGGTTGAAAGTACATCATTGGACCCCCTGGTGTGGTTCTTATGAGCAATTATGTATTCTCTTGGTATTTGTTTGTTTTCTCTTGGAGGCTGCCACCTTGTGGTCAAAAGTGTCAGTTAAAAAACACAGATACTTTTACATCACATAATCAACTCCTCCCCTAATTACCATTCACCCAACACTGTGGGGTGTGGCTAACTTCAGCTGGGTCACCACCCACCATGACATCCATGCATACTTAATGAACTGGGGGTGTGGCCACATAAAAATCCAATTTTAACTCTTTCTGTATACTTTTTTGGAAAAAATCTTCCTCCTAGTATAATCATAATACCTGATAATCATGTTTTAGAGGGGGGAAAAATCATGGCACCACCTCTTTAATAGTAGGTAGTTAGGTAGTTAGTTACTTTGGCAGTTGCACCTCTGGGTTTCACCTGTTGCGGTTCCTGGAAATTTTCATTCTAAGTCACACGGATGTATTTGGTTTAAAGATGGGGTGCCATGATGATACATCTCATATATAAGATGAGAGAGAGAGAGAGAGAGAGAGAGAGAGAGAGAGAGAGAGACGCTCCCAGGGGGTCAATTGGGTATGGCAGGGGTATGGAGCTGCCATACCCTGGGATGCCCTGGACCCTGGGTTGTGGGTCTGTCTGTCAAACACACCAGTGTGTATTGGCTGGCTGATGACGCAGCTACCCTAACCCTACTCTGATTCGTTGGAACAACACCCAATCAGCAACGACCTCACCTCGCTACGTCACCACGGACGTTCAGAAATGCGAGTCAACTGAGTAATTTCCAGACTGCGATGCGGAGAGACAAAACAGATGGTGGAACGGAACGAACAGGCTGGGACCAGGCTAGGTTTCTGCATAAAGGAGTGAACAGGCTGGGACCAGGCTAGGTTTCTGCATAAAGGAGTGAACAGGCGGGGACCAGGCTAGGTTTCTGCATAAAGGAGTGAACAGGCTGGGACCAGGCTAGGTTTCTGCATAAAGGAGTGAACAGGCTGGGACCAGGCTAGGTTTCTGCATAAAGGAGTGAACAGGCTGGGACCAGGCTAGGTTTCTGCATAACAATTATAAAGACAAAACAGAGAAAGAAACCTGTGGAAAACATGCATTTGCAGGAAATGTACAGGAAAAGAGCAGTAAATACTGAAACAGCACATTTGTATAGCAGGGGTCCTGGACCCCCCTTTTTCTCCTTTTTTTATATTAACCACTTGAACCCTAGCGTCCATATTCAGAGAACTTTAGCCAAAAAATAGACGATCAACAAGCTCACAACGCCTCGCCGATCTGTTGCTTGTAGATCGGCTATTTTTGGCAAAGAGCTTTGGTGTAGAGGGGAAAAAGAGCAGACTAAGTACAGAGTGAAAGGTCAAGTTTTTGTCAAGTGTTGACGGTTCAAGTGGTTAAATATCTGAAAACACAAATTGACATGCATTTCAAAATACACTGATGATTGTGCTGTCAAACGATGAAACAATATGGAATCTATGAAAAGGTTGTGGGGGTCCCTGCTTCATCTCTCTCTCAACTAAGGGGTCTTGGCCTGAAAACGTTGAAGACCCCTGCTGTATAGCTTTAGGCTACAAAAGACCTTCTTTCCCAGAACAAGCAGACAGCATCTGAAAAAGCTAAAGGAATCAAAAACGCTGTTTCTTTTATTATCAGAATAGTGAAAATGTATCAGATCACAACACGTCGCATTGCCATGTGTAGCCTATACTTTTTTTTTTTTTTACTCAAGGCCCAAAAGAGAAAGTCAACGTTTGCCCACGGGACCCAAACCAATGAAAATAGCAGATCTGCATTGCAAGCTCACAACGAAGTGACGTGTTGTGAGCTTGTAGATCTGCTATTTTCACTAGGATCTACTTCCTAAACATTTGTATGTACAATGTATCTATGGAAATGATACAGGCCGATATATTGTTTCAAATTCACACATCCCCCACATACCAGACCTAATGGTGTATTTTGTAGTGTTGCCAGTCTTGCGTGTTACAAGCGATACATTTGTGCATGTATTCATAGACCTTATTTCTCTCGCATAAGCAGGCAACACAGTGTGTTTCCTGTCATGCACTGTGTCCCTCTGCCACTGACTGTTACACGAAATAATGTGACCGACCACCAATGTGTTGCAGTCTATGGTGATTGCTAATCATTCTACATAATCATATAGGTTACCACTTTTGGTGTAACACAGGATTACATGCTGTGGACAAAAAGAGAATGTCTGTGCTTGTGTCTTGTTTACATTAATTTACAGAGGCACAGTGTTGTTTACTTTACAGAGGCACAGTGTTGTTTACTTTACAGAGGCACAGTGTTGTTTACATTAATTTACAGAGGCACAGTGTTGTTTACATTAATTTACAGAGGCACAGTGTTGTTTACATTAATTTACAGAGGCACAGTGTTGTTTATTTACATTAATTTACAGAGGCACAGTGTTGTTTACATTAATTTACAGAGGCACAGGGCCTGGTAGGGCTTGAGAGAAGACAGAGAGGTTGTCCTCCAGTAAGGCTGTGGAAGGATTCACTATGTGTGGATTTACTGCTGAAAGGAGATCAACAATGCAAACCAGCCAAGGTGAAGCCATGCACAGCTGCACCACAATCAGGTAGGATGAACAGGGGCGTCACCAGGGGGGGGAAGTGGGACTGAGTTACTAGGGCCCAAGGTGGGGGTGGGGGGGGTGGGGGGGCTTGTACATCTGCTATTTTTTAAAGTTGTGAAAATGTGTGCAAATCATTGAATATATTATTATGTATTTTTTAAGCGAACATTTGTAACTCAAATTTAGCTTCTGGGAGGTCCCTGGAACTAAATATTTTGAGATGGGCGTCCATCTCAAAATATGGCCAAATAGCCTACATATCATTTTGGGGGTCCTTCACATGAAAAAGAAGTTTGAGCACCACTGACATAGAAACGTATAGGGTTTTCGAAAAACCTTAGAAGGATTTGAAATATTCAAAAACTTGCGCAAATTTTCAAGATGAAAAAAAAAGAAAAATAGCAGATCTACAAGTTGAGCTTGTAGATGTACTATTTTTTCAATAGTTAAAGCACAAAATAATTCGTATTAATGTGTTCCCAGTCTAGGGAAGTTAATCCTTGTACCCAGGGCCCAGAATTTGGTATGACATCCCTGATCAAGGCTGAACTGGATTGTGTTTACCAAACTTGCCTGGCCGTCGTGCCACGTCTGCTTTTATTGGTTGTTTACTGTTATGTGGTTGATTGATTGATTGAAAAGTTTATTAGAAGGTTGCATGGGAAAAAGCAGGGACGTGGAGAGAATGTTAGAGAGGCAGGGGCTGACATTTCCAAAGGGGCCTTCTGGTGAAAATATCGAAAATAGCAGTCCTCCAAGCTCACAACAACGCGTCGCAGCGCGATTAGTTGTGAGCTTGGAGGTGTCGGCTATTTCCGATGCTTGATTTCTACACAGAAAGGGCAATTCTCTCAACATGAGATGCTGCATTCAAGTTCAGGAGAGTTTGGACAAGGCAATTCTCTTGAATGCTGCCTTCAGGTATGGCATGGAAAGAGGGGGCATTTGCATTTCTTTCACCATAGTGAAAACTGCATTCATGGTCTGGAGAGGGCACTTTTTACAGTCTGATAAAAGAGACACATGTCTATGTGTGCACGTGCCTGGGACAAAGTACAAGGTCAACTAAAAGGAGATCCTTGTAAGCTTTTCGGCGTATTTGCAGGAACCACTTTATGTATCTCAAAGCCTATAACATTTTCTGGGTTGTTTTGTTTGTGATTTCATGTTACATTTGTGGCTTGGCAGGCAAGCTGTGTGTGTGTGTGTGTGTGTGTGTGTGTGTGTGTGTGTGTGTGTGTGTGTGTGTGTGTGTGTGTGTGTGTGTGTGTGTGTGTGTGTGTGTGTGTGTGTGTGTGTGTGTGTGTGTGTGTGTGTGTGTGTGTGTGTGTGTGTGCGCGCGCGCGCAGGGGTTGACACTAAGGTCTCAGAGGCATTTGCCCGTCGGGCAAGTACAGGTCATGTTCTACTTGCTCAAAGGTCATGCCCGAAAAGTAAATTGTCCATTATAAAATGATAGGTGCTGTACAATTTGAATTACCGCTCAATGTGCGATAAAAAAAATCCAAATACCTACATAGCTATGATTGAATATGCCTATGGTTTCACACTTGTTATTTAAAATTTTTAAGTGTAGCAACAGTAAAAACAGCACATTATAGGTAAACAGTGCTCTTATTCTACATTCCACAGACCAGAAGACAGAGCACTCTGGCCACGTTCATTGTGTTTAGACAGATATCTGGTGTGGTGTTTATAGACGGTTGTTGCGTCCCCTCTCAAACTAGCACTTGCCCGGTCGGGCAAACCTGAAAGCAAACTCCACCTGCCCAAAAGTTTCATTTACCTGCCGGGGGCAGTTGGGCAGTGCATTTGGGAGTGGTGCTAGCGCTTCACACGACACAGCAGGATACCACAACGGTGACAACCCCCTTGTGTGTGGGAAATAATTAATTGAGATAATGACTAGGGATGTCAACGGTTAGCCAGTTAGCCGCTTTAAAAAATATATATATATACGGCTATGCTTAACAGCTTCCGGTTAACATATTACACGCCCACGTGGTTTTGACGTTTTAATTTGCTGGTGCCCATGGCAACGCGTCATTTTACCTACCGGCGAGAGTACTGGCGAGAAAAGTAATCCGAGTAAATGTAATCCGAGTATGTCCTGTTTATTTCGCGAAAATCTTTTCTTTCAGTCAGGACCGCTTTTTTATCATTTCTAAGCCACAGTGTTTGTGTTACGGCATGTAGAAGAGGCTGCCGTTTTGAGAAAAAAATTAAAAAAGGAAGAGAATCCGGAGAAAACAGCATTTTTGTGCAGCCGCTGAAAGCGAGCCCACGTATGTTATCTTCATTATTTATATAGCAGTCAAGTTCTCCTAAAAAAATTACTGACAGTACAAAGGCAGGGCCCTTAGCCAATGAAGATCAGCATTCTTGGGAGCAGAAAGAGCGTGCACCAAACGGAACAGACCAATCAAAGTTCATGAATGGTACTAATCTTCCGGCTAAACGCGTTCTAAAGCGTCTTATGCCGGTCAAACCAATCGGAAGCCTCTGTGTCTATGACATCATGGAGAAATCAACAATCAATCTAAGTGTTAGAGAAAAATGCAATTCACTCTTTGTCAAGTCCCGCCCCATGTCGCTTTGTTACTAGGTGGGACAAAAAAGCCAGTGAAGACTTTTTTTGTCCACTGAACAGGAAATTGTGGAACAGTATAGGCTCGCCCTCAACATAAAATGAATTTTAATTGTCTGTCTATGCCAGGCTAGTAATCCACAAAGCGATTATTTTTTGTATCATTTCAACAAATATTCACTGTGTATTCATTCCATTGTGTTCCAAAATGTTCCTATTTATCATGACAAAGCAAAAAATAAAAATAAATATAAATGTAAAACTACACTCGTTCCATTTATGTGAATGAATGAAAGATGGCTTTGTCCCACTGCATAACTCCACCTCCGGTAGCAAAAGAGAATGAGTTGAATTGCAATTGCACCTTTCCAGTGTTTCTAGTAAAATAAAAACTAAATTTATTAATTGTGGGCTCGATTGACTATGATGTCATAAGTTTGACCAAACAGAACGTATGTTATCTTCATTATTGATATAATATCAGTCAAGTTCTCCTCAAAAAGAAAAAAAAAGTAAAAAAGGGCCGACAGTACAAAGGCAGGGCCCTCAGCCACTTTAGCCAATGAGGGAGCAGTGAGCCCACACTGTTTCGTAGGAACAGTATTTCTAGTTCTCATAATAATACTACATTGTCCTGGACCTGAATAGTGTTATTTGGCTATGGGGAGATTTAATTAATTTCGTCAAACAGACTCGGGGAGGCGCAAGAGAGTAAGTAGTCTTTTGTCCAATGGAACAGTGGAATGAGAGACAGTTGTAGGTCAAGACGTAGCCTAGTAGCAAATGTATTTCGGTCTGGGAGCATTAATACCCTCAAGACCCAGCGTAGCCTTTTGGCAACATTTATATATAAAAAAAAGAAAAAATACGTTTAACTGATAAATGAGAGTTTAAATAATTTGTTTCCCTGTTCTTTTTTCACCTAAACATTACCATTGGATCCTATTGTTTAGTATTACAATGCCAATGGCCACGATATTTGCATATAAGTACCCCCCACAGAGGCTCACATTCACACAACTAGTAGAAAGTAGAAATTAATTCAGGTCTTGCATGGTTAAAAAAAAGAAGAAGCTTATAATGTCCAATCAGACAGGATTGGTCATGCTTCTCCTGACATCACAATAATAATATAAATGATAAGATGGAATTAATTTCCCAGCGGATTCCTCGGGACTCGTGTCAGTGCAACCACACTTGCTATTTCCCAGAATTGCACCTCTCTATATCTTTTTTTCTTCTTCATTTGATTCATTGTTGCATGAAAGGCTTTATTACAGACAAACAAAAGAAATCTCCTTGTATGGGCCGTTCTGTCTGTGACGTTAGTACATACACACACACACACACACACACACACACACACACACACACAAAGCCAGACGTAGGAGCGCTTAGCTCCGCTAAAAAATACATAAAAATAAAAAATAAAATAAAAAGAACACCCCTGTGAAGTGAGCAGTGCTGTTGCTGCTGATAGACCATGTATGAATAGAGATATGACGTCAGCATTTGATACAATGGAAAAACAGAAGGACATACAGCCAAAGTCACTTATTGGAGAGGTTAACGCCGCTCAGAAATAGGAATAAACAATAACAAGTTGAATCAATATTCCACCCAATCCTTTAATTTGGTAGGGGTTTTCCAGCTTGATCATCTCTGTCTCTCTTTCCTCGCTCTTCTCAAGCCAAAGGGGTCCCTGGCCTGAAGACACAAAGACCACATGGACAGAGCAGAAAAGTGGACTCAAGATTATCAGGATGTCCATCTCCTACTTTTTGTTTAGTTCAGTGCTTCTCAAAGTGGGGTCCACGGCCCTTTGGCGGGGGTCCAAATGGACTCTTCTTACAGTCCTGTGTAACCCCAGTGCTTAACTCTGTACACGGCGCTGCTCTCAAAAATCCACCGCCCGTAAACAATAATGGAGTCCCGAATGACTTCCTGGCTGTTTTCTGTGGATCTGTTCTAGAAAACGCATTTCTATGCTCTGAATGGATGGCAAGCGGAGCGGCCCAATTCACATTAATCTTAAGCATAAGGCTGCCCTCTGCCGCCAGCTTGGCTCAAGTACACATATGAGCGTCCATTGTAAAAAATAATTCGTTTGAAAATTATCAATAGATAATTTTCTATAACATCGCAAAGGTAAGCTGCTTTTTGCTGGCACCAGCCCCAATAAATAAATAATAAATCTGGCAGTAGAACTGTTTTTAATCTATAAATGAATAGGGGCCGGAGCCCTAGGCTCCTCATGCAATTGCGCTTGCGTGCAGGCTCGTGAAAAAAAAGAGAAAAATCTGGTTTTGTTCCGCACTTCCGCCAGTCCTGTTTTACCAGTCGCACCAATGAACTGCAACGGCGGAGAAGGTATCTGTGCTGATTCCCACCTCCTATGGAGAAGGTATCTGTGCTGATTCCCACCTCCTATGGAGAAGGTATCTGTGCTGATTCCCACCTCCTATGGAGAAGGTATCTGTGCTGATTCCCACCTCCTATGGAGAAGGTATCTGTGCTGATTCCCACCTCCTATGGAGAAGGTATCTGTGCTGATTCCCACCTCCTATGGAGAAGGTATCTGTGCTGATTCCCACCTCCTATGGAGAAGGTATCTGTGCTGATTCCCACCTCCTATGGAGAAGGTATCTGTGCTGATTCCCACCTCCTATGGAGAAGGTATCTGTGCTGATTCCCACCTCCTATGGAGAAGGTATCTGTGCTGATTCCCACCTCCTATGGAGAAGGTATCTGTGCTGATTCCCACCTCCTATGGAGAAGGTATCTGTGCTGATTCCCACCTCCTATGGAGAAGGTATCTGTGCTGATTCCCACCTCCTATGGAGAAGGTATCTGTGCTGATTCCCACCTCCTATGGAGAAGGTATCTGTGCTGATTCCCACCTCCTATGGAGAAGGTATCTGTGCTGATTCCCACCTCCTATGGAGAAGGTATCTGTGCTGATTCCCACCTCCTATGGAGAAGGTATCTGTGCTGATTCCCACCTCCTATGGAGAAGGTATCTGTGCTGATTCCCACCTCCTATGGAGAAGGTATCTGTGCTGATTCCCACCTCCTATGGAGAAGGTATCTGTGCTGATTCCCACCTCCTATGCCAGAGATATCAGCAGGTCCATCCATCCATCCATCAATCCATGCATCCATCCATCCATCCATCCATCCATCCATCTTCAACCGCTTATCCGGAATCGGGTCGCGGGGGTAACAGTTCCAACTGAGACCTCCGGAATTCCTTATCCCGAGCAACTTCCTCCACTCCCTCTGGGAGTATACCGAGGTGTTCCCAGACCAGTTTGGAGATATAATCCGTCCATCTGGTCTTTGGTCTGCCACGGGGTCTCCTCCCAGTGGGACGCGCATCGAGGACCTTCCTAGGAAGGCGCTCGGGGGGCATCCGTACTAGATGCCCCAACTCCTTTCCAAGTGAAGGAGCAGCGGTTCTACTCCAAGTCTCTCTCGGGTGACTGAACTTCTCACCCTATCTCTAACGGAGCTACCAGCCGTCAGCCCAGGCTTTTCCTTTTGGGCCGAACGCCAAATGAAAATAAAAAGCCTCCTGGCTAGCGAGGCTCCTCAGACATCCTCCTGAGCCGGGGGCTTCTCCTCGACTCCCTCCGTCTTCTGCTTCCACCACACCAGGAGGATCTTCCTCCGGTCGCACACGAAGATGAGCCCGACCAGCGCGCCGACGGCAGCCACGGTGCCGAGGAACGGCCACAGGGGGTCCAGCTCGTGGCCGGGGTCCGGCTCGTCGCCGCTCGTCGTTTTGGCGGGCCGAGCCGTAGGCTTCGGCGGCGGCGCCGTCGGACTGGCGGCCGTCGTTGTTCCAGCGCTAGCGGTTGTTGTCGGTGTTGCCCCATCAGGGGTCGTCACCGGTTCAGCCGTGGGCGTCGCCGGTTCAGCCGTGGGCGGCATCGGTTCAGCCGTGGGCGTCGCCGGTTCAGCCGTGGGCGGCATCGGTTCAGCCGTGGGCGTCGCCGGTTCAACCGTGGGCGGCACCGGTTCAACCGTGGGCGGCACCGGTTCAGCCGTGGGCGTCGCCGGTTCAGCCGTGGGCATCGCCGGTTCAACCGTGGGCGTCACCGGTTCAGGATTGGTCGTCTCAACAGCGGCCTGACAGATGCACAAGACCAGGGCAAGGACTGCCCAGCGTAGCTTCATGATCAATCGCCTCTAAAGTACTCTGATGATGTCTGAGATAAATAGCCTTACTGATTATAGTTTATAATTAATAAATCTTAATCGTCTCAGACTAAATGTAAATGTGGTTCTTCTTATACTATCCAACGATGCCTGCCATCGTCATCGCGGCGAGGTCACCTCATGTAAGTAGATGTCCATATATAGGCACTGACGTGGACGATACACAATGACATGCACAAGGGCAGGAAAAAACCCAAACTGTCTCTTCGTCAGACCTGTCTGTTAAAAGCAAGATGAGCAAAACCGATGAGAAGAAGGGTTCTCCAGGACCAGCTGAAGAGAGGATGAAGCGTCCTGTAGGACCAGGTGATGAGGAGAAGGGTTCTTGGGGAGAAGCTGCAGCGATGTCGGTGGGATGGATGGTCTCCGCTTGCCTCTTTGCAGCAGACAGGAACGATCGCGGGAGGAACACGCTGCTCAACCTGGGTTTATTCGCAGCCGGAGTTTGGGTCGCAAGAGGTCTTCAGACCTGATGACCCCTCAGCCATCATCAGGTCTTCATCAAGAGCTCTTCAGACCTGATGACCCCTCAGCCATCATCAGGTCTTCATCAAGAGGTCTTCAGACCTGATGACCCCTCAGCCATCATCAGGTCTTCATCAAGAGGTCTTCAGACCTGATGACCCCTCAAGAGGTCTTCAGACCTGATGACCCCTCAGCCATCATCAGGTCTTCATCAAGAGGTCTTCAGACCTGATGACCCCTCAGCCATCATCAGCCATGAGCAGTTAAAGAGGTCTTCAGACCTGATGACCCCTCAGCCATCATCAGCCATGAGCAGTTAAAGAGGTGGTGCCATAGTTTTGTACTTTTTCTGTTTTTCAAGTGTCTAGGACAGGGGTCTTCAACAGGGGGTCCGCGACCCCTAGGGGGTCCGCGGAGGTACTGCAGGGGGTCCGCGAAATTATTGCTTAAAAAAAAAAAAAAAAAGATTTCAAAAAATGTTTTTTTTTTCTTTTTTTGCCTTTTTCCACATTTATGTTAAAAAATAAATCATGATTCTATCCATTTTGAATAGCTTGAATACATGATTACTATGCAATTGACAGATTGTTGATATTATTGACATTGGTTCTCAGTTAATAAGTAGTATGTTTAGAAATGGTAGTGGTACGGCCCACCCTGCTCGCTGTATAACTTGTACTTGTTTAAAATAAAAAATATGTCGTAGCCCCGACCCCCCCACCCTACGAGGTGGTAGGGGGTCCCTGCTCCATCTCCCCATCAGTTTGGGTGTCCCCGGCCTGAAAACGTTGAAGACCCCTGGTCTAGGAGGTTGAAAGTACTTTTTTCTTTTGAGAAATGATGTATTCGCTTAGTATTTGTTTGTTTTCTCTTGGAGGCTGCCATGCCACCTTGTGGTGAAAAGTGTCAGTTAAAAAACTCAGATACTAAGTGTGTCACAGTATCAACTCCTCCCCTATTTACCATTCACCCAACACTGTGGGGTGTGGCTATATCAGCTGGGTCACCACCCACCATGCCATCCATTAATGAACTGGGGGTGTGGCCACATAACAACCCAATTTTAACTCTTTCTGTATACTTTTTTGGAAAAGTTCTTCCTCCTAGTATAATCATAATACCTGATAATCATGTTTTATAGGGGGGGGGGGGGGGGGGAATCATGGCACCACCTCTTTAATGACTGGCTGCAGTACCTGTCATTCACGATTAAAGGGGTATTAACTATAATGAAAGTGGCCGGGGGTCATCTTGTCCCTTACTGGCCTTACAGCGTGGAAATGTTTAGTTTTTTATAGATTTTTTTACACCATTATAATGTTCTCATTTTGATCATTAGACCCAATCACTGAATATCGGTAGGCCTACGTCTCCAGCTTCAGGATATGTATGATAATGATTTACTACCAGACTGGCATTTTATGAGTTCAGTAGTTTACAATCTAGGCATTTAGCAGACGTTCTTAATTCAGAGCGACTGTGGTTCTCAAAACTTTTATTTTGACCATCATAACTAAACATCATAACATAATTACGGCCATACTCTACCCTGATTGGTCGAGGACTGGCTGGCCACCCCTGAAAACCGAATCTAGCTATGCTCGTAACACGGGCCATGGTTGAAATTCTGAATGAATGAGAATGAATGGAAAATGTACCAATTATATTTTTATTTGAATGAAATACAATCACTGAATATACCTTTAAGTGCCCCTGAAGGCAAGTCAGTCATCTATGAATCTATGAAGTGAGCGGTGCTATGAGTTAATTCAACCTTTGACAAGTCCCGCCCGTTGTCCCGCCACCTCTTTGCGCCCATTGGTTGCTGTGTCTTGGTGGGACAAAAGTCCTTTCTCTCCATCCACTACCATTGAAATTATGTTGTGTATTCAATTCTCATTTTAAACTTGGTTTCAGTAAAAAGGAGCCTCTCGGGTGCAGTTTAGTGACTGGGCATGTTTTATTTCTCCAAAAATGATTTTTTTTTAGCAAATTCAACATAAAAAGGCGGAACCAGGGCGGGACAAGGCAGAAAGAGCCTGCTGGTTGGTCAGTCAGGGACCAATCAGAAGGCTGGCAGGGGGTGAATTGTGGGCCGGTGACACTTAGTTGTCCCATCATTTTTTTATTAATTTTTTTGGCTCTTAAAACTATAGTCACCTTTTTCGACTAGTTTTAAGTTTAGGTGTTTGTTTTTGAGCGGCGCCACTGGCATTCATGCAGCATCATGAAGATGTAATGATTAGCCTATCGATGGGTAGACGGACAAACAGACTTAGTTAAGCATTGTCACATTCACGTCCAATCATGGATAGTGCATAATATGGTATAGTATTGTATGTCATAACATTGTACATCTTCTGGCGCAAGGAAGTGAAAGTGTCTTTCAAGGACCCCCGGTTTGATATGCGTTAGACCGGTGGGTCTCAACCTGTGGTATGCAGGGGATTTCTGGGGGTCCCCAGATGATTAACTTAAGCCCCGTTTTCACTGAGTCAAACTTCTGGAAGTTTTTTCCAAAATGACGGCAATTTTGAAATTCACGCCATGTGAAAACGGCCACTAATTTTGTCTTCCGTGAGTTTTGGTGTCCCAAACGTGACGGGAAAATACCTAGTAATTTTTGCCTAAAGTGCTGGGAGATTAGACATTTCCCCACAGTGAAAACGGCATACCGTGATTTTTACTTTTTTCGGACAAGCAGGTGCATGCAAGGAGCCAATATTAACAGTTAAAGCATTGTAATTGGGATGGGTTTTGATACAAGTCCGGTCTGAAGAACGGGACACGGGATGCGCTCGTAATGTGATGAAAGCTGGAATCTTTACCAACTCTTTTTACGGTGCTATAGCCTATTTTTTGTCTGATTGGGACGCAATGCGCTCATGTGATGTGATGAAAGTTGGAAGCTACCAACTCAAAGAGCTGCATCTGCATCAAATAGTTTCTCATCGTAAAGTGTTTTACTGAGCAGCGAGCGACGAGGAATACATGCAGTCTGGTCATCCATCATCCATCGGTGACCCATAAAAAGAAAAAAAGAAAAAACAACACGTTGCATAAGCGATCCTTTCTGAACCTTATGTGACACATAAGGTTCACATGTGTTGTTTCATGAAGAATATTTCTTGTAACTTGTTAAATCCATTGGTGAGAGAGAAAAAGAGACGAACAGAAGTGAGTCGCTGCTGCTTTAGCAAGCGTCCAGACAGTGTGGTGCGTGCTGCTGGTTCCGTTGCCATGTCTGCTAATTATAAGTGACTATGGTCTTGATTTCCGTAAAGTTGCTTGTATATATTGATCGTTTCTGGCTGCGTTTTATTTGTTGTGATCTTTTAGATCGGCAATTGTCAAGTAGCTGATGTGGCGATGCTTATAGTTTTAAATTGCTTGTGTGACCTAGATAATATCACTTTTTGGGGCTTATTTTCGTACACCTGGTTGCTTATTTCTCTCGCAAAGTCTGGCAACACGGACTTTCATACCGCCACGGTTTAGTAGTGAAAACGATGTATTTTATTGCTATGCCAGCATTTTTGCTCATGTGAAAACACCCAAAAAACAAAACTCCCGGCAAGTTGAAAATGATTATGCTAATTATTTTGCAGGAAAAATTCCGGAACTGTAGTGAAAACATGCCTTTAATGTGCAACATTGTTTTCTCTTACTTACTAACTTACGCCTTAAACCCCTGCTGGGGTATAGGCCGTCGACAAGGGACCTCCAGAGTTCACGGTCGCTGGCGTTCCTTTCTATCTGCGACCAGGTGCATCCCAGTCTCTTGGTGTCTGCCTGGAGATCCTTTCTATCTGCGACCAGGTGCATCCCAGTCTCTTGGTGTCTGCCTGGAGATCCTTTCTATCTGCGACCAGGTGCATCCCAGTCTGCCTGGAGTTCCTTTCTATCTGTGACCAGGTGCATCCCAGTCTGCCTGGAGATCCTTTCTATCTGGGACCAGGTGCATCCCAGTCTGCCTGGAGATCCTTTCTATCTGCGACCAGGTGCATCCCAGTCTGCCTGGAGATCCTTTCTATCTGTGACCAGGTGCATCCCAGTCTGCCTGGAGATCCTTTCTATCTGGGACCAGGTGCATCCCAGTCTGCCTGGAGATCCTTTCTATCTGCGACCAGGTGCATCCCAGTCTGCCTGGAGATCCTTTCTATCTGGGACCAGGTGCATCCCAGTCTGCCTGGAGATCCTTTCTATCTGCGACCAGGTGCATCCCAGTCTGCCTGGAGATCCTTTCTATCTGCGACCAGGTGCATCCCAGTCTCTTGGTGTCTGCCTGGAGATCTCGCCAGGCTCGACTGTGCAACTATTTAATATTTATAATAACATCACATCATCACCTGGCTCAGTGCAACTACAATTCCATCAAAGAGAAGAGGAGACGAAAGCCAGAAAGATCGACGGGAGAGAAAGAGAGAAACTGAATGCTTTCGATCTCGGCTACCCTGGCAACCTTGACGTCATCAAAATATGCCCACACCGGGAGAGTTAGGTGATATAAATGAATATTCCGGCGTTCAATTGTTCAAATTTAGCGTGTACATGAGCTGGCCCAGCCCGGGAGGCTAACGTAAACGCTTTAGCGGTGCTCTGGAAGCTCTCAAATCGCCCGCAACCGTAACGCCTCCTCCGCCTTGGGAGTTATTCAGCAGTGCACCGAAGTGAGCAGTGAGAGCTGAGCAGTTGAAACTCAATTTACAACGATGTTCCACGTGAACGTGTTGGCCTTGGGCTTTGCAGCGATAGCAGCCACACTTAAAGGCATTTGCTCTTACCTGCACAGAAGAGAGAGACTACAAGTGGCCCACCTGAAGGAGATGAACCAGACGCTGGTCAGGGAGAAGAGCGAATGGGAGGGGGCGAAACTTAAACTCATCGAGATCCTCCTCTCGCAGGAGACCAGAGACAAACAGATCGAGAGGCTCCTCTCGCGAGAAGAGACGAGGAACAAAGTGATCGACGGGCTGTTCTCGCAGGAGGAGTGGAAAGACCAACTGATGGAGAGGTTCTTCCTGCAAGGGGAGCTGAAAGACAAACTGATGCGTCGGCTCTTCTCGCAAGAGGAGACCAGGAAGGAACTGGTGGAACGGTTCGTTTCGCAAGAGGAAATGAAAGACGAGCTCGTGGAAAGGCTCCTGTCGCGAGAAGAGACGAAGGCCGACCTGCTGAAGAAGCTCGTCGTAGGAGGAGGAGGAGGACACGACCGAACCACCGGCGCCGTCAGCTGGCCCATGTGCCCGGACCCCCACCGAGAGGTGGTGAGCAGCAGCAGCGGTCGGCTGGTCGTTTCCACGCGCTGTGGCCATTTGTTCTGCGCTGCCGTCATCTCACTGGACGGCCTGGCGGGCGAAACACAAAGACAGACGACGGCAGTGCAGGCGGTGGAAGATGACGGTGACAAATGACACGGTGAGAGAGGAGGTGCACGCAGTGAGATTTAGTCTCAAAAACTCAGGGTTATTGGCGATTGGAAGAACAATAATCCTGGGCAAGCCCCCCTATAACTGTGCTGGTTCATGACATTTTAATTGTATAAAATAAATGTAGCCGTTCAGATATCTTATTTTACATCAGTATTGTTCATGTGAACTGTTTTGTTTAGGCTTATCCATCATTATGATAAAATCGCTATGATTTATCAGTCGTTTTCCACCGCGGATCACTTCCTCATTTACTCAAAGTGGACAGCAGCAGGAGTCATGTCCCTCCACGTCATTTCGAGACGTCGGTGAGATCCACCGGCATACAAACCAGTAAGACTCCCTAATCGGGAGATAAGCGACCGTAGGTCACTTATGTGATTTTTTTTCTTTACTTCTCTGTAACTTTGTAAATAACCTTATACTGCTGTGCTGCCTCTGGGCAATATCAAACCTCTGGGCAATATCAGGTATCTATCAAACCTGAGCGTAATAGATCAGGGGTCTTCAACGTGTTCAGGCCAAGGACCCCTTTATTGAGAGAGAGATGAAGCAGGGACCCCCACAACCTGTTCATAGATTCCATATAGTTTCATTGTTTGAAACTACGCCTCGCAGCGCAAGGCGTTGTGAGCTTGTAGATCTGCTATTTTTGGCTAAAGTTCTCCGAATATGGACGTTGGGGTTCAAGTGGTTAATATAAGAAGGGGGGGGGGGGGGGGGGGGGGGGGGGGAATAGTTCCTATCACACAAAGATTTGGAGGACCCCCTGTAGGAACTATGAGGGGTCCCGGACCCCCTGTTGAAGACCCCTGTAATAGATGGTTCACTTGTAAACACATAAGAGCGTTCTTGGTAATGTCTTCATTAACAGCCGATGAGGCCAGCAGGGCACAAACCTCTGCTTGCACACAAGTAGGCCATGTGTGAGGCGCAAGTTGGCACCTGCCTGTCTGCATCGTAGTTCCATTCATTTTGTTGTTGTTTGATATTGTGGTTCTTCAGTTGTTAATTGTGGGCTCTCTGAAAGGTGAGACCAACAGTACAAAGGCAGGGCCCTTAGCCAATGAGGAGCAGCGTTCTAGGTGACATCACCACCAGCTAGTGCGACCTGATATAACTAACAACACCACGTGGGCTCGAGACCAATATGTTATATCAGTATGTTATACCAAAACTTTATAGACCAAGGTTCTTCTCCTACAAAAAACAGTAAGACTCCTTAATCGGGAGATAAGCGACCGCCAGGTCGCAGCATGATTTTAGGTCCAAAAATGTGTTAAAAAAAATCGGCCTGATGGTGGCGTTATATGGGACAGATCCATGTTGATGAGATGAGTGTAGACATACTGTGTAGCGATTTGCGTGATTTTAGGGCACAAATTGTAGGAGCTGTGTCCGTAAATGTGTTTTGCAAGAACCGGCCTCATGGTGGCGCTAGAAGAGGGGCATGTGAGAAAAGAGGAGATCCATGTTGATGAGATGTGTGTAGACATCTCTTTGTCTGTGGCAGAGCAACGCGGTGAGCAGACGCTTTGGGGGCGTCATTTGGTCGTTTTTTAGCTTTTTGGCAGGGGTCCCTTACCGACAGTACAAAGGCAGGGCCCTTAGCCAATGAGGAGCAGCCATCTTTGTGCCCATACATGGTGTTCCATGCAAGCCCACACTGTTTCGTAGGAACAGTATTTCTAGTTGACTTTGTTCTTTGTTATGTTTTCTTACAGCATGACTCTGCAAGAGGCTAGCTGTGTGTGCGTGTGCGTGTGTGCGCGTGTGCGTGCGTGCGTGTGCGTCCATGTGTTTGTGTGTGTGTGTGTGTGTGCGTGCGTGTCCATGTGTTTGTGTGTGTGTGTGTGTGTGTGTGTGTGTGTGTGTGTGTGTGTGTGTGTGTGTGTGTGTGTGTGTGTGTGTGTGTGTGCGTGTGCGTCCATGTGTTTGTGTGTGTGAGCTAATCTTGCAAGCCACTGTACTGATCAGCAACAAACCTTGTACGCACGCTGCCCGTTGACCACAGCCGTACAGCCTCACGTTATTTGTTTTATATTACCTGGCTTGTTTGAATGCTTGATTCTGATTGGTCAATGGCTGAAATCAGAGGTCTGATATTCCCTGATAACAGACCGCTCCGCTCTATAACAGACCGCTGCCTAATCAAAGACTCAGAGCACCTGCTGCATTCAGACTGCACTGCGTGGATTTAGTGCTGTATCCAACATGTCAGCCATGTAAACAAACACACAGCGACATTTAGAACTAAACGTTGCTCTCAAGAATGTTTTTAAAAATATTTTTAAGCGAGAAATAGACGACGTAGTATCAGAAAATGGATTCTATCTAATCAGCACTTCCTTGTTTTCCAAGGCGACACTTGTGGAACACTTCCAGCCGTCTGTAAACAAGCAAATACTTTGTTTTGTTTTTAGTCTTGAGTCTAATTATTAATTTTATTTAGTAGCCGGGTAATAAGCGGGATAATGAATGGCTCCTTGGTGAATGACGATATATAACAGACCGACGCACTGATAACAGTTATCAGGCCGAAGGGACCGCGGAGCCATTCATTATCCCTTACATACTTCATAAAAACTGGCTTCATTTACGCTCTGTAGAAACCAATGGTGTGACTTTGTCCATTTATTTTTTACAGTCTATGGTTGAGAACCATACACAAGACGGGCACAAAACAGATACAGTTGTAGTTTACCCATACGGTTGACACTCTTTGACCTACTTAACACTTTGACTGCCAGACCCCCCCGGCCCCCCACCCTGACCAATGCCACCATTAGGTCCCATTCATTCTGCCCCGATTCCAGGGAATATATTGAAAATGATCCGATATTCACATCGGAACAAAAATGGGAGGTTAGGTAAAAGAGGGGTTTTTTTTTTATAAAAAAAATATTTGGAGTGATTTCGATTAGCGGTTTTGGAGATAGGTGCACGAGAGTGCCTACTGCGCAAACCAGTCAATAACCTCAGAAATCTAGATTCTGAGATATTTGAGTTCAAAGAAAAAAAAACTTTAGGAAGCCATAGCAACAAATTGGTAAATGGTAACGGAACACAAGTACCCTTGACAGAAAGAATAGCATGCCTACTTTCATTTTCTGCAAAGAAAGTGAAAAAAATATTGTACCATCGTCTAGTTTCAAGGGGGCAAAGTGAAAAAGTATGAAATGACTCAGAAGGTGGAAATTGCCTTACATTTTGATAGAACTATGCACTGTGAATTCACTGTGTTTTTACCTGGTCTAAAAGGTCAGGAAGACAAAAAGTCAGAAAAGCGATGTCAACCTTTTATTTTATGGCAACATCGAACCCTAACCCTGGTGAGTACCTCACACATCCAGCATGAACATATTTATGTTCAACAATATTTACAAATATTTCCACAAAAAAAAAAATCACAAATATGACTTCACAAAAATAAAATATAACTGGATAAAAGTAAAATAAAATAAATGTGCAGCAAGTAAAGAATAAATAAAATAATATAAAAGTCAAAATAAAGTACTGTATTCTCAAAAAGGCATTCAACAAGCCAACATTCAGGAGTCAAAGGCACAAATCAAGGTCAAAGATGGTACTGTTCACCGTGTGTGTGTGTGTGTGTGTGTGTGTGTGTGTGTGTGTGTGTGTGTGTGTGTGTGTGTGTGTGTGTGTGTGTGTGTGTGTGTGTGTGTGTGTGTGTGTGTGTGTGTGTGTGTGTGTGTGCGCGTGCGTGCGTGCACCTCAGGTACCTCAAAATGGCCTGGTACCTGTTCCTTGCCATTGTTCTGGGAAAGTACGGCATGTTTTTTGACCAGTGCATGGCTCTCCGGCTTGTGAACGATAGCTGTGAGGAAGAGAAGTCCCAGAAAGTTCTTCAGCTCCCCTAGAGTGACATTGGTCCAGGCAGCGAACCTACAGTGTGTATGACCTATGCCTGACTCCTCCGCTCTCGCTATCTCCGCCATCATACTGTCCTCTGCGTTGTCATTGGTCTGGTTGCAGATCGGGCTCCCATCCTTCCTCCATCCAGTCAGACTCCACGGGCCCTGTATATGATAGAAATAAATAAAAAATACTAAATGATCGTGCTTCTGTATAATTTGTATGTTCTTTAGCAAAGGCTGTCGCACAAAAGTAGTGAAAACAGCAGATCTACAAGCACACAACGCCTCGCACCGCGAGGCGTTGTGTGCTTGTAGACACACACACACACACACACACACACACACACACACACACACACACACACACACACACACACACACACACACACAGATTGTATTACTAAACTATCTATCTAGGTATACACACACAATAAAAAACTAAACTATAAAGAAATGTATTCTTACTGGAAGAAGTTGGAGGAACTTCATACACCACAAACCATGGATTGACATCTAGACCTACTGCACATACAGTATGAAACAGAGCTGATACCTTTATGTACTATGAGGAAAATAATGCTGCTATTTGTACCCTGTATATATATAAAATGACACAATGCGACATAGCTCTGTTTGAACAATGCTGTACCCCCTCCAACTGTATATTTTCAACTGTTTTTTTTATTGTATTTGTGATACTTGCTTTGGCAATGTAAACGTATGTTTTCTCATGCCAATAAAGCTCCTTTGAATTGAATTGTATATTACCAAATGCACCCTACGTGGAAAAAAAACAATAGCAGGTCAGGCTTATTGATTGATTGAAGAATGTATTACAAGCTTGCATTAGAAAGAAGTAGACCTACAGATTCATGGCTCATTTCCACAGGAACACACTTTATGCACCTCATACAGTGGTGTGTTCTAGACTTTTTTTTGAGGGCATACGATCAGCTACTATTCGTTTGGCCAGGGCAGACGCTATAGTACATAATCCCTATCAAATACGCTACTTTGAAAGTTTCACGAGGGCAGACGCCATTCATATTTTATTGTTCCTCCATCACGGAGGTATAGAGGCCGGCGCCTGGCGGCGCCGTGCCCGCGTGTGGAGGGTAGTCCCTGGTGCTATGGAGGTTCCAGCGACCCCCTGGGCTAATCCTACCTGCCCCTGCCTTTTATTTTCCGACAGCAGACGCCGTATACGAGCGTTACAGGTAGAACACAGCACTGATCTCATATAACATTGAAAGACAGACGTAAAGAACAAAGTGAATCGTAGAGAACATAAACTTTGTAACGCTTACCGGGTTCGCTGATCACAGCTCAGCAGTGCTTCCTACAGGGCGCGGGGAGAGACCGCACCGATCGGTGGTCTGCCTCGGGCAGCATGCATGTCACCGCCGGAGACCGCGGGCTTGTTGTCCAGAGTTAGACTGTCCACGGGGCATGGCGCGGGGAGAAACCGCCGCGATCGGTGGTCTGCCACGGGCAGCATGCATGCCGCGCCATCGGCGGAGGCTGGGGGCTGAGTGTCCACGGCCACGGGGCATGGTTCGGCTGCCTGCTTGGTCTCCATGTGCGGCCATGACTTGCTCTCTGATCAGCGGAGCAACGGTCCGGTAACTTTTTACAAAATGGACCCCCCCCAACCTACAAAGAAACTAGCCCTTCCCTTCCCCCACTCCTCCTAGGTAAAACCTCTACCTTCCGATCTCTCTCTCTATCTCTATCTCTCTAAATAATACTACATCTAATGATTTTATAACTAATTCTAGCTCATTCTCTCAATATATCTCTCTCTCCCTCTGATTGCTGTGTGTCCGGTTACGGTAAAGTCACTGAACTCTTGTTGTGTGTATAATGGGCCTCTAGACCCTTGTGTCTGGGGGGAACCGGCCAACCAGCATGCTTGAATTTGGTAACATGAGCGTGTGATGTCATGCAGGGGCGTCAATTGGGTATGGCAGGGGTATGCAGCTGCCATACCTTGACAGGGGGAAATAATAAAAATGTACTTTTCATCGTGCCTGTTGCTAAGGTATGGCAACATGACTGGTGTCTTCACCAGACACCAGTCATGTTGCCATACCTTAGCTTGTTCTGAACTGACGCCACTGATGTCATGCATGACGACCGTCCCATCGTCCAAAAGGGCTGTATCTTGGTTACCGCATAGATCCAACACTGTACTACTGTAATATGAAAAAAAAGGGTCGGGCGGTATATCCCTCCGAACTTTTTAATTGGCAAGATTGCGCAGGAAGTGGCGGGCGGTATATCCCTCCCGTGGCAGTCAAACTGTTAATATTACATCCCATCAAGGCAATATGTTGCATTCCTGTGCGATCAAATAGTTGGATGGGTTTATTCAAGAATGACAAACAGACTGACAGGCTGTGCAAAGGCTGAAAAAAGTCACCAGATAAAACAAATTCACAATGGAATGCAGATTTAACACTTTAATACTTTGGGCCTTAAATCCCCCCAACATGGGATTATTGTGATTAGTTTAGCTTGCGGTTTTGCTTTTTCTTGTTTTTCTCACATCCGCGCTAACGTCCACAGGGGTTGACACTAAGGTCTCAGAGGCACTTGCCCATCGGGCAAGTACAGGTCATGTTCCACTTGCCCAAAGGTAATGCCAACTTGCCCGAAAAGTAAATCGTCCATTATAAAATGATAGGTACGATTTTAATTACCGCTCAATTTAACACTTATTTCTTTACTTTCTGGGGCTGTGCGATAAAATGTCATACCTCAATACCTCCAAATCCAAATACCAAATACTTTAGCTATGATTGAATATGTCTATGGTTTCACACTTGTTATTTTATATTTTGAAATGTAGCAACAGTAAAAACAGCACATTATAGGTAAATAGTGCTCTTATTTTACATTCCACAGACCAGAAGACACAGCACTCTGGCCACGTTCAGGTGTTTAGACAGATATCTCGTGTTGTGTTTATAGACATTTGTGTCCCCTCTCAAATGAGCACTTGTCCTGTCGGGCAACCTGAAAGCCAACTTCACTTGCCCTGACGTTTTATTTACCTGCCGGGGGCAGGTGGGCAAGCCTTAGTGTCAATGCCTGAGTCCAGCATTGCACAAAGAAACACAGCTAAAATGAAAAATAGGAAGGAATTAAGTCAATGCCTCTCATTTCTACCAGGCAGTCGGGAAGGGTTGATTCCTGCAAGGGACGGAGATCCCCACCATATCATCCCCCTCCCCTTACCTCTGCCTAGAAACGGGACAGTGTTTTTTGCAGGTCTTTCAGTCGGAGTGTATCAAAAAAGCAACTGGGTTAAGCACCGTTGGTCCAATCAGTTTAATATTCACCAGGTTAGCATTCACCAGTGTTGGCAGGTTAGCATTTCACCAGGTTAGCATTCACCAGTGTTAGTTTTACGGAGGTAGGTTAGGGTTAGGGACGGTTGAGGTTAGGTTTAGGTGTATATCCGCCCCCCCCGACTTTCGTCACCTCCGTGCAGCCAATCACAAGCTTCCGCTGCCTTAACCCAGTTGCTTTTTTGATACACTCCGACTAAAGACCTACAAAAAACACTCTCCCGTTTAGCAACAGCTGTGGGAAACGCAAGTCCAAAGGGAGATGTTTATTGTCAAGTGGCCTTTTATGCTATGGCTGCCGACAGTGCTACATTGGGAAACGACGCACGTCAAGAATCAGTTGTCACAGTACCTGTCCGTCTGCCTGTGTCCCATTTACGCCCATACTTGGAGTTCTGCGTCAGGCATGCACAACTATGGAGTCCATCACTTCTATGATGTCATATTGATGACATCAGGGTACCCCATATATGGGGATTTGTAGATTTATATCATCACTCCCTCTGTTTTCTTTCCGCGACACACACACCAGGTTTTAAGTTGAGCGGTCGAGTGGATCTTAAGGTATACGCCGGCTTGCTCGCTCACTCAGAAAGGCAGAGGTTGGACGCGGCGTGGACATGGGCGTTAAGATGGAGATGTTTCGCATCATGCTGTACCTGTCCTTTCCAGTGACCATGTTCTGGGTCTCCAACCAGCCAGAGTACTTTGAGGAGTACATCGTGAAGAGGAAGCGGGAGCTGTTCCCCCGCGACGACGGCGGCGCGCGCAGGAGAGAGCTGGAGGACTTCAAGGAGAGGATGAGAGACCGCAGGGAGCGGCGGAGGCTGGCCAGGGAAGAGGAGGCCGTCGCTGCTGCTGCTGCCGGGTCAGAGAACCGCTGAGCATCGAATGGCGCTTCGTTCACTTTAAAGCAGGGGTCTGCAACGTTTTCAGGCCAAGGACCCCTTAGTTGAGAGAGAGAGATGAAGCAGGGACCCCCACCCACAACCTGTCCATAGATTCCATATAGTTTCATTGTTTGACAGCACGATCATCAGTGTATTTTGGAATCATGTCAATTTGTGTTTTCAGATATTTTACCACTTGAACCGTCAATACTTAATAAACTTGACCTTTCGCTCTGTACTTAGTCTGCTCTTTTGACCCTCTACATCAAACCTCTTTGCCAAAAATAAAGAATATATGGGCGCTAGGGTTCAGGTAAATGGTGGTTCATTTACACATGTTTCTATCACACAAAGATTTGGAGGACCCCCTGTAGTAACTTTGAGGACCCCCTGTTGAAGACCCTTGCTGTAAACATCAGCAAGAGTACACATATTACCAACAGGAATCTGTATTCTGGAATATTAAGGCTGAGAGATAAAATAGCAGCCAGGAGACGCATATTCATACAGTATTATATAGTGTGATGTCACCTGAAGCTTGACCAATCCTAACACCGGATAGAACAGAGCACCACTCCTCCATTGAAGTCAATGGACTTTAATGGAACAGAGCACCACTCCTCCATTGAAGTCAATGGACTTTAATGGAACATAACACCACTCCTCCATTGAAGTCAATGGACTTTAATGGAACATAGCACCACTCCTCCATTGAAGTCAATGGACTTTAATGGAACAGAGCACCACTCCTCCATTGAAGTCAATGGACTTTAATGGAACAGAGCACCACTCCTCCATTGAAGTTAATGGACTTTAATGGAACAGAGCACCACTCCTCCATTGAAGTCAATGGACTTTAATGGAACATAACACCACTCCTCCATTGAAGTCAATGGACTTTAATGGAACAGAGCACCACTCCTCCATTGAAGTCAATGGACTTTAATGGAACATAACACCACTCCTCCATTGAAGTCAATGGACTTTAATGGAACATAGCAACACTCCTCCATTGAAGTTAATGGACTTTAATGGAACAGAGCACCACTCCTCTATTGAAGTCAATGGACTTTAATAGAACAGAGCACCACTCCTCCATTGAAGTCAATGGACTTTAATGGAACATAACACCACTCCTCTATTGAAGTCAATGGACTTTAATGGAACATAGCAACACTCCTCCATTGAAGTCAATGGACTTTAATGGAACAGAGCACCACTCCTCTATTGAAGTTAATGGACTTTAATGGAACAGAGCACCACTCCTCCATTGAAGTCAATGGACGTTAATGGAACAGAGCACCACTCCTCTATTGAAGTCAATGGACTTTAATGGAACAGAGCACCACTCCTCTATTGAAGTCAATGGACTTTAATGGAACAGAGCACCACTCCTCCATTGAAGTCAATGGACTTTAATGGAACATAACACCACTCCTCTATTGAAGTCAATGGACTTTAATGGAACAGAGCACCACTCCTCCATTGAAGTCAATGGACTTTAATGGAACATAACACCACTCCTCTATTGAAGTCAATGGACTTTAATGGAACAGAGCAACACTCCTCCATTGAAGTCAATGGACTTTAATGGAACAGAGCACCACTCCTCTATTGAAGTCAATGGACTTTAATGGAACAGAGCACCACTCCTCCATTGAAGTCAATGGACGTTAATGGAACATAACACCACTCCTCTATTGAAGTCAATGGACTTTAATGGAACAGAGCACCACTCCTCCATTGAAGTCAATGGACTTTAATGGAACATAGCACCACTCCTCCATTGAAGTCAATGGACTTTAATGGAACAGAGCACCACTCCTCCATTGAAGTCAATGGACTTTAATGGAACATAGCACCACTCCTCCATTGAAGTCAATGGACTTTAATGGAACAGAGCACCACTCCTCCATTGAAGTCAATGGACGTTAATGGAACAGAGCACCACTCCTCCATTGAAGTCAATGGACTTTAATGGAACATAACACCACTCCTCCATTGAAGTCAATGGACTTTAATGGAACATAACACCACTCCTCTATTGAAGTCAATGGACTTTAATGGAACAGAGCAACACTCCTCCATTGAAGTCAATGGACTTTAATGGAACATAACACCACTCCTCTATTGAAGTCAATGGACTTTAATGGAACAGAGCACCACTCCTCCATTGAAGTCAATGGACTTTAATGGAACAGAGCACCACTCCTCCATTGAAGTCAATGGACGTTAATGGAACAGAGCACCACTCCTCCATTGAAGTCAATGGACTTTAATGGAAAATAACACCACTCCTCTATTGAAGTCAATGGACTTTAATGGAACAGAGCAACACTCTTCCATTGAAGTCAATGGACTTTAATGGAACATAACACCACTCCTCCATTGAAGTCAATGGACTTTAATGGAACAGAGCACCACTCCTCCATTGAAGTCAATGGACGTTAATGGAACAGAGCACCACTCCTCCATTGAAGTCAATGGACGTTAATGGAACATAACACCACTCCTCTATTGAAGTCAATGGACTTTAATGGAACAGAGCACCACTCCTCCATTGAAGTCAATGGACTTTAATGGAACATAACACCACTCCTCCATTGAAGTCAATGGACTTTAATGGAACAGAGCACCACTCCTCCATTGAAGTCAATGGACTTTAATGGAACATAACACCACTCCTCCATTGAAGTCAATGGACTTTAATGGAACAGAGCACCACTCCTCTATTGAAGTCAATGGACTTTAATGGAACATAGCAACACTCCTCCATTGAAGTTAATGGACTTTAATGGAACAGAGCACCACTCCTCTATTGAAGTCAATGGACTTTATTAGAACAGAGCACCACTCCTCCATTGAAGTCAATGGACTTTAATGGAACATAACACCACTCCTCTATTGAAGTCAATGGACTTTAATGGAACATAGCAACACTCCTCCATTGAAGTCAATGGACTTTAATGGAACAGAGCACCACTCCTCTATTGAAGTTAATGGACTTTAATGGAACAGAGCACCACTCCTCCATTGAAGTCAATGGACGTTAATGGAACAGAGCACCACTCCTCTATTGAAGTCAATGGACTTTAATGGAACAGAGCACCACTCCTCTATTGAAGTCAATGGACTTTAATGGAACAGAGCACCACTCCTCCATTGAAGTCAATGGACTTTAATGGAACATAACACCACTCCTCTATTGAAGTCAATGGACTTTAATGGAACAGAGCACCACTCCTCCATTGAAGTCAATGGACTTTAATGGAACATAACACCACTCCTCTATTGAAGTCAATGGACTTTAATGGAACAGAGCAACACTCCTCCATTGAAGTCAATGGACTTTAATGGAACAGAGCACCACTCCTCTATTGAAGTCAATGGACTTTAATGGAACAGAGCACCACTCCTCCATTGAAGTCAATGGACGTTAATGGAACATAACACCACTCCTCTATTGAAGTCAATGGACTTTAATGGAACAGAGCACCACTCCTCCATTGAAGTCAATGGACTTTAATGGAACATAACACCACTCCTCTTTTGAAGTCAATGGACTTTAATGGAACAGAGCACCACTCCTCCATTGAAGTCAATGGACTTTAATGGAACAGAGCACCACTCCTCCATTGAAGTCAATGGACGTTAATGGAACAGAGCACCACTCCTCCATTGAAGTCAATGGACTTTAATGGAACATAACACCACTCCTCTATTGAAGTCAATGGACTTTAATGGAACAGAGCAACACTCTTCCATTGAAGTCAATGGACTTTAATGGAACATAACACCACTCCTCCATTGAAGTCAATGGACTTTAATGGAACAGAGCACCACTCCTCTATTGAAGTCAATGGACTTTAATGGAACAGAGCACCACTCCTCCATTGAAGTCAATGGACGTTAATGGAACATAACACCACTCCTCTATTGAAGTCAATGGACTTTAATGGAACAGAGCACCACTCCTCCATTGAAGTCAATGGACTTTAATGGAACATAGCACCACTCCTCCATTGAAGTCAATGGACTTTAATGGAACAGAGCACCACTCCTCCATTGAAGTCAATGGACGTTAATGGAACAGAGCACCACTCCTCCATTGAAGTCAATGGACTTTAATGGAACATAACACCACTCCTCCATTGAAGTCAATGGACTTTAATGGAACATAACACCACTCCTCTATTGAAGTCAATGGACTTTAATGGAACAGAGCAACACTCCTCCATTGAAGTCAATGGACTTTAATGGAACATAACACCACTCCTCTATTGAAGTCAATGGACTTTAATGGAACAGAGCACCACTCCTCCATTGAAGTCAATGGACTTTAATGGAACAGAGCACCACTCCTCCATTGAACATAACACCACTCCTCTATTGAAGTCAATGGACTTTAATGGAACAGAGCAACACTCTTCCATTGAAGTCAATGGACTTTAATGGAACATAACACCACTCCTCCATTGAAGTCAATGGACTTTAATGGAACAGAGCACCACTCCTCCATTGAAGTCAATGGACGTTAATGGAACATAACACCACTCCTCTATTGAAGTCAATGGACTTTAATGGAACATAACACCACTCCTCTATTGAAGTCAATGGACTTTAATGGAACAGAGCACCACTCCTCCATTGAAGTCAATGGACTTTAATGGAACAGAGCACCACTCCTCCATTGAAGTCAATGGACGTTAATGGAACAGAGCACCACTCCTCCATTGAAGTCAATGGACTTTAATGGAACATAACACCACTCCTCTATTGAAGTCAATGGACTTTAATGGAACAGAGCAACACTCTTCCATTGAAGTCAATGGACTTTAATGGAACATAACACCACTCCTCCATTGAAGTCAATGGACTTTAATGGAACAGAGCACCACTCCTCCATTGAAGTCAATGGACTTTAATGGAACATAACACCACTCCTCTATTGAAGTCAATGGACTTTAATGGAACAGAGCAACACTCCTCCATTGAAGTCAATGGACTTTAATGGAACAGAGCACCACTCCTCTATTGAAGTCAATGGACTTTAATGGAACAGAGCACCACTCCTCCATTGAAGTCAATGGACGTTAATGGAACATAACACCACTCCTCTATTGAAGTCAATGGACTTTAATGGAACAGAGCACCACTCCTCCATTGAAGTCAATGGACTTTAATGGAACATAGCACCACTCCTCCATTGAAGTCAATGGACTTTAATGGAACAGAGCACCACTCCTCCATTGAAGTCAATGGACTTTAATGGAACATAGCACCACTCCTCCATTGAAGTCAATGGACTTTAATGGAACAGAGCACCACTCCTCCATTGAAGTCAATGGACTTTAATGGAACATAGCACCACTCCTCCATTGAAGTCAATGGACTTTAATGGAACAGAGCACCACTCCTCCATTGAAGTCAATGGACTTTAATGGAACAGAGCACCACTCCTCCATTGAAGTCAATGGACTTTAATGGAACATAGCACCACTCCTCCATTGAAGTCAATGGACATTTGGTGTTACTTCAGAAACGAACAAAAACATCTCACCCAGTGTGAAGTGAGCGATGCCTTTTATATGAATTACATTCATTAACCGTTCCACGAAGCTTGGCCAATGGCCAGCTTTGTGGGACGGACATGCAGACGGACAAACGTGCATACACACAAACGTGCATACACACAAACGTGCGTACACACAGAGCCAGCTGTGGGAGCGGTTAGCACTGCTCAAAAATAAAGCTGATCAGGTACTATAGTCGGCATGCCCTGTTGGGCAACCACACTAATAATACAATAATTCTTCGTTATCTGAAGTGTACGAATGGGACTGTGGGTGTTGTAACTAGGACATTAACGACTTGTGATTTTTTCAAGTCGACTCAACTCAGTAAAAAGTTGAGTTGAAGTCGACTTTTTTCATCACATCACACACAACCCCCCAGTTATTTTGGGGGGTCCCCAGATGATTAACGTAATATGAAACATTGTTTTCTCACTCAACTGTAAACAAACCAACATAAAGTTTAAGTGTATAGAGGGTATCTGCACATTTCTAAAGTGCCAATTTAAGGACTTTTAATACCTCTAAAATGGCAAATAAAACATTGTCCGAATTGTCAAATATATAGAGGCAGAAATTGTGAAAATAGACGATCTACATAATAGATCTGCTATTTTCACAATTGAAAGTTTTTTTTTTACTTCGACTTTCGGCTTTCTCTAGCTGGTGGGAGTTAGAAAGCTTATTCTGGCTGCTTCAAAAGTGCAATAAATGAACTCAGAAAGTTTTAAATCCTACAAAACAACCCTAATATTAAAAATTGGACATTAACTGGCTGGCGTACTGTTCTGGGTGGGGGTCCGGAAAAGTTGATACCCATTATTTTCTCATAGTTCGGACTCTATAGAACCAGGAACAATCAATTTTAGCACAGAAATCCTACGGGAGCTGTTTTGTGGCCGCATCGTACCACACTAAAAGGCAGGACCCTTAGCCAATGAGGAGCAGCCAAAGGGTAGATCTTTGTGCCCATACATGGTGTTGCATGCCAGCCCATGCTGTTTTGTAGGAACAATATTTCTAGTTAATTAATCCGCCTCTGCCATTATTATATTTTAGTTTAAATCATTTTCAAAGTAATAAATACAAAACGAACGGTTTGGACGTACAAGCTATCCACCACTTGAACCCCAGTCCAGTATCCCTATATTCTAGGGGGGAGGGGGGCGTTCGCCAAAAATAGCAGATCTACAAGCTTGTAGATCTGAGAAGAAGAGAAGAATCAGTGTTGATTGAAAAAAAAGAAGAAAAAAAAAGAAACTAAAGTAAACTAGACCTCACTCTGTCCAGATGCCAACTTGTGCCCTGTGCACTTGTGTCCATGTATGGCCTTCTTGTGCACCAGCAGAGTGCGTAAGTACTGGAGAACACAGTGCTGTTCCGTGCTGTCTGTATGTATGTGTGTGTGTGTGTGTATGTGTGTGTGTGTGTGTGTGTGTGTGTGTGTGTGTGTGTGTGTGTGTGTGTGTGTGTGTGTGTGTGGGCGGGCAAGTTGGCGCTCTGTCGAGGTGCCAACTTGCTCCTTGTTCTTCTGGTCGCACTTCTTAACCCTTAGAGTGCCGGTCCTGAACTAGTCCGGCTCTTTTTGTCGGCTAGCAAAGCAATGCTTTGGTCCTTTAATACCGTGAGCTGATTATTGACGCTGTAGGTGGTCCGAGGGCCGCCGTTGTTTACCGCGATCGCTACGCGCATTTTCCACCGATTTATTCAATGTAATCCAATGCAGATGGCCAACTTTAAAGCCCATTTCTCTGAATCTATGCTTTTCTGGAAGCGGACAGCCTTTATTCGCGGCCAGATAGCCGAAAGATGTGCTTCTATCATTAGCGTTAGCTTAGAGGTAATGATAGCCAAGGCCTTCCGTCGCATATTGATGACACACACGAAAGTCATGGCGCACGTCACGGCTGCGCAGGGCTTAGCAGCTACAGCGCTTCCACTATGGGGCTTAGCAGCTACAGCGCTTCCACTATGGGGCTTAGCAGCTACAGCGCTTCCACTATGGGGCTTAGCAGCTACAGCGCTTCCACTATGGGGCTTAGCAGCTACAGCGCTTCCACTATGGGGCTTAGCAGCTACAGCGCTTCCACTATGGGGCTTAGCAGCTACAGCGCTTCCACTATGGGGCTTAGCAGCTACAGCGCTTCCACTATGGGGCTTAGCAGCTACAGCGCTTCCACTATGGGGCTTCGGCCGGCCACCCAGCAGGAGCTGGCTCCATTCAGTGGTGGCACTAGATGAGTTAATGGTGATGTCACCAAGAATGCTGGTCCCTCATTGGCTACGGTTTGGTCAGCCCCTCTCTGATTGGCTACGGGCATAAACACAGACACATACAGAAACACCGAACGCAGTACTTGCGCCCTCTGCTGGTGCAAGTAAAAAAAACACATCAAGTACAGTGCAATTAATCAATTATTTAGTGGTTTAACGGAAGTGCTTGACAGTAGATTTCTAGTGGCTTGGCCTACATTGAACTTGTAGATCAGCTATTTTTGAGCGGTGGTAAACCGCTCCATAGAGTGGCTGTGCGTGTGTCTGTAGCCACTTTTCCTCAGCGTTTTGCCATAGCAATGTGTTTTCCTCAGCGTTTTGCCATAGCAATATGTGTGTGTGTGTAGCCATATTACATCACCAATTACATCCTAGACCTATATCCTAGTGATTTTCCTCAGCATTTTGCCATAGCAATGTGTGTGTGTGTGTAGCCATATTACATCACCAATTACATCCTAGACCTATATCCTAGTGATTTTCCTCAGCATTTTGCCATAGCAATGTGTGTGTGTGTGTAGCCTGTATTACATCACCAATTACCAATTGATGAAGACGTTATGCAAGCACGACCACCGCTCACTTCACATTGGGTGTGATTTTTTATTGCTATTTGTATGGCCTTCTCTGACTTCAACGTTTAGATCTACCTCTGAAGGTGGATTCTGATTTTCAATGGAAATGGAGTGGTGTCTGTCTTGTCATTTCTGCACAAATACGTTCCATTCTCCATACAAATTAGAAAGGAAAAACCTATGAAAAAAAATGTACTTTCTGGAAAAGAGCAGTAAAGCCTGAAGATCTGAAACAACACGGGTTCCTGTGGCCGAGTGTGTTTTGAGCGGTGCTAACCGCTCCAACACGTGGCTTTGTGTGTGTGTGACCATGGGTTTTTCCCGTGGTATCAAACATTGATGTCGAAAGTTCTCCAAGTGTCTTTCCATTGTATCAAAAGCTGATATTTGATCCATTATCCTGTGACATCATGTGGGTCCATCATCATCATTATCAGCTGCAGCAGCACTGCTCACTTCACACAGGTGTGATTCTTGAGCGGTGCCAACCTCTCCTACATCTGTCTTTGTGTGTGTGTGTGTGTGTGTGTGTGTGTGTGTGTATGTGTGTGTGTGTGTGTGTGTGTGTGTGTGTGTGTGTGTGTGTGTGTGTGTCCGTCCGTCAGAGCCTGACATTGGCCAGATGTTTGAGCGGTGCTCCTTGAACAGGAGCTAAGCTTCAACATCTGGCTTTGTCCGGTTGCCAAGCTGGTAGGAAAAACCCTGTTCAAAAAGATCCGAGGCTAAATTAAACAGAAGTGTGGCTGGCCTACATCTGGCCTACATCTGGCCTACATCTTGGCACAAACAGCTCAACGTTTGAGGTACGCCCAGGGTCCGATTGGCCAAGTTTCGCAGGACGCGCTGTGATTGGCTAGCGGGGGACGATTGATGAAATTAAATCATATAAACGGCACCGCTCACTTCACACTGGGCGTGATTTGTCCATGTCCTCCGGCGGCCTCCAGAGGTGTGCCCTCAGCGAGGGGAGGCGACGGCGGGAGGTCCCTGAGCCCGGGCCTGGGCCTGGGCCCGGTTCTGCAGGCTCTGGAAGTGGGCCTCCCTCAGGATGCGGTTGATCTGGTCGTAGGAGGAGCCTAGGAGCTCCTCTTTGGGGCCAGCTGGCTCCAGAGAGTAGCTGACGTCGAGGGGACGAGCGGGCGGCGCGGGAGTGCTGCTGCTGCTGCAGCCAGAAGCTTCACTGGCGTCCACAGCACGCTGTCTGCTGCAGCAGCTGCCGTCCACGTCCCGTGGAGCCGTGTCCATCCCATCACTCCCACTGGCGGCGGCGGCGTCAGAGGACCCAGCAGAGACCCAGGCATCCCGGCCCGCCTCGTCGGGGGACCGGGGAGGTTGAGCTCCGCCGGCCCGCTTGGGCTGGGGGCCCGGCGTGAGGTGGACGCCGCCGTCTTCTTCCTCCTCGTCGTGGTCATCGTCGCCTCGCGGGCGCTTCCTGCTCGGGGTCAACATGTGACGTCGGTGACAGGCGTCGGCGGTGGCGTGCATGAACGGGCTCAAGGCGGGGGATCCTAACCGGACTGGACTGCGGCGTGTATACGGGTCGATGTTAGACGCCATGAACTACTTGGACTGGAGGACGAAACGCAGGCGGACACAGTTTGACGGAAGGACTCAGCGTCAGTTTGAGTATGTTATGAACTTGCATAATCCTACGGTCGTCATCTGTGACATCCGTGCCGTGACGTCAGCCGTCTCCATGTCTCGCAGGTGTTGGCGGAGAGAATATGGCGTATCGTACGATGGTCATCCGTGACGTCAGTGGCCTCCATATTTAGGGATGAACTGCGGCCAGACACGAGCGGGTGATGAGGAGTCATTGGATGTCTAGGGTCCTTCGTCTTCATGCCTCTAGACCACTGTTTCTCAGAGGTTCTGCCATAACTCTTAAGGCTACAGATGTTCCGTTTCATCTCTTCAGTGCTTACTGCTCTTTTCCGGGAAATGTCCTGCAAATGCGTTTTCTTCCACAGGTTTCTTTTCCTGTTTAGTCTTTACTTTTTATGGAGAATGTAGCATATTTTTTGCAGAGACTCGTTAAAATAACAATGCATGGCGGCGGAATCACTTTTCTGGTTGTTTTCTATGCCTGTATCTAGTTTCTACATGTCTGTGCTCGAGGCTAAACTACTGGCGCGAGCGAGGGACATTTGCGAGCCTCCTTCATTGCATGCTGCTGCCCCCTGCAGTCAGTTTGGCTCGATGACAGATACGCCTGTATTTTACAAAAGATTGCGTTTAGAAATATGGAGCTAATTCTAAGCTACTTTGATTGCAGTTTAAGACATCCTACCGTGGCAGTAAGAGAGTTAACTAACACCCAGTAGTTACTTGCACCAGCAGAGCGCGCAAGTAGGTTAAAGGGTGCTGTCTGTATCCATCTGGGTGACAGTACAAAGGTTGTAAGTATGACTGATTAGAGATGCAATGTATGGCTCTTTGAAGTGAGCCAGAGCCATGGATCTGGCTCACTTCAAAGAGCTGTTCCAAAGACTGGCTCATTTCACTCATTCTATATTTACATATTTTAAAGAAGCATTCGTTGAAACATGAATCCACAAGGTGACACAACATTCTTTTGCTGACAGTTGAGATCACAATTTTGTATTTACCCTTTTTTATGAAACACGTGTGTGTAAATTAAGCTACCTTGACTCATGTTATTCATGCAACACCTTAAAAAAACAAGCAGGCAACAATGAACTCGCTCCTCCCCTTGTTCTCTCCCTCTCTCTCTCTCTCTCTCTCTCTCTCTCTCTCTCTCTCTCTCACTGTACTCAGTCAGTTCCCAGTGGAGTAGCAAGGAGGAGCTTTTGTGTTAAACCCCTCCTCCCCCCGAAATGAAGGGCTCCCCTCCCTACTCCGCGAACGTCGCATCTCTAATGCACATGTAGTCCGATCTGCCTACATGAGCGCCATGTCTATTGGCTACAAGTGCACAAGGCGCAAATCGGCTCCTCGACAGAGGGCAGCCTCGTTTGGTAGAGTGACAATTGCATCAAAACAAAAATCACACCTGGTATCAAACACGACACACGTGCATATCTCCTTGTATGGGCCCTTCTGTCTGTGACGTCAGTTTTATGTCCATACATGGAGACCCGTGCTTGTACCAGGCGTGTTGTTGCCTGGATTATTTATGAAGCATTCCCGGAAGAGAAAGATCCCATGATTGGCCGCTAGTTGCGCTGTTTCCCCCCAAGAGGTACCAAAAAGAATATTTCTCCATTGGACCCCAGTCATTCCCCCCTTTGATTTTCTAACCTTAATAAACATCGTCATAAATACTTTATGGTTCCTGTCGCTAGAAAAAAACTGCCTTTCAATCACCATGATATGCGTTTTGTGCAAATATGGTCCCATTTATGTTAAAATTGATGATAAAGTTGTGGGGGGCGTGGCCAACTAAACTGATATCAGCTGGCTGTGTTCTACTTCATGTGCTTTATTTCGGGAGGCTCAACACCACATTCTCCCATGTATCCCTGCGGTTCCACGTGACCATTGGCAGCCAATAGCATTCCTTATGATTCCTTGGGTACCATTAAAACAATGATGGCGACACCCATACAAGGGACAAAAAAAACATCATTTTCGCAGCATAGAAAGCAATGGCTTCGCACCGTCCATGTTTTTTACAGCTCGTACACACAGAGCCAGACGCACCGCTCAGAAACACCATCATAACAATACAAGCTCATCACTACGACCGTAACAAAACAAACACATATTTTGCTTCAAGATTCAATGTGTAAGCCCTAGCTGTCCATAACTGTAACTTTAATTACTTAAAGACGGGGTGCTCAGGTGTTATGATTCTACTTGGAGGATTTTCTTTATTTAAAATCCTCCATCCTTTATTTAACCCTCCGTGTTCTAAGACGGCAACTCTACCCCTGAGCCACTGCCGCCCCACATTCTGTTCCGTTTCCTTCTTCACACAGCGATCGGTCACCCTTCAGACTCCAGGAGACTCCAGAGCTTGGTTGGATGGAATCTGATGTCTTTCTGTTTCTCAGATGTCGTCATTATGTTTAAGCGGCCAGTGTGAGAGAGAGAGAGAGAGAGAGAGAGAGAGAGAGAGAGAGAGAGAGGGTGATTTGGTCATCCGTGAGAAACTGGAGAGTAGAGCAGCCACTGCTCCTTCTCTTTGAAAGGAAAGCTTAGGTGGTTCGGGCATCTCAGTGCGGAGGCACATCGCCAATAAGCCAATCAGAGGCAGGTGGGGGCTGGTCTTTACGTATGCAGCCTGTAAGAAGAGTTGAGCAGCGCAACATCGGAAGTGGCTCTGTTGAATTGAATCGTAGTCCCGGAAAAGACACGCTGTGATTGGCCAGTAGTCACTTTAACTGACAGCGTTCCCTTAGTTTTTCCAGGAAGTCCGGACTAGAACTTTTGCACATCGCTCCAATTAACTGCAGAGGCGAACGAGGCATCTAGCTCTTTATATCTGTGTCCACACTGGCCTCAGGATTCCCCATGCAGGAGGAAGTGGCCAACGCTGCTCGGGACAATGGAAGTTCTGGAGCGCTCTGCTGAACCAGTAGCCCCTGCGACCCGACACTGGATAAGCGGTTGATGGATGCGTAGTGTGGGGCGGCAGTGGCTCAGGGGTAGAGCAACCGCCATTAGAATATGAAGGGGTTCCCAGTTCAAACCCGGGTTCCCCCCGAGTTAGTGTCGAATAGTCCTTGAGCAAGACTCTGAACCCCTAGTTGCTCCCGGTGAGCAGGTTGGTGCCTTGCATGGTTTCCTCTGCCATCGATGTATGAATGTGTGTGTGAATGGGTGAATGAAATGCACAATCCATGTAAAGCGCCTTGGATAAAGGCGCCATTTACTATTTGAACGCTAGAACAGGGTCTTCAATAGTTTCAGGCCAAGGACCCCTTAGTTGAGAGAGAGATGAAGCAGGGACCCCCACAACCTGTTCATAGATTCCACATAGTTTCATTGTTTGACAGCACAATCATCAGTGTATTTTGGATTCATGTCAATTTGTGTTTTCAGAACCGTCAATACTTAATAAGCTTGACCTTTCACTCTGTACTTAGTCTGCTCTTTTTCCCCTCTACATCAAAGTTATTTTCCAAAAATAGCCGATCTACAAGATCACAACGCGTTGTGAGCTTGTAGATCGGCTATTTTTGGCTAAAGTTCTCAGAATATGGACACTAGGGTTCAAGTGGTTAATATAAAAAGGAATCAAAAATTCTATTACTCAAAGATTTGGAGGACCCCCTAAGGGTCCCGGACCCCCTGTTGAAGACCCCATGCGCCAGAAGGTCTGCTACTCGGCGATGCCGATGACGCCGCAGGCCAGACGCGGCCCGGCGTTGCCCGTCTTGAGGCTCTCCTCGTCGCCCCCCTTGCCCAGGTCGTCGGGCCGGGCGTGGACCACCATGGTGCGGCCCACTATGGACAGCGGCCCGCTCAGCGACACCAGGCGGTCGCACGCGTCCACGTGGGCCACGCCGTCCTCGCCCGCCGTCACGTTCCCCAGGTCGCCCGCGTGGCGCTCCTCGTCGCCGGGCCCGCCGTGGTTCCGGCCGTGGGGGTTGAAGTGGGGGCCCGCGCTGACGCAGCCGTTGGTGCTGTCCCCGAACGCGTGCACGTGGAAGCCGTGGTCGCCGGGGGAGAGGCCCGCGATCCGCCCGCTCAGCCGCACCGGCGCCGAGTCGCTCTCCTGCTCGAAGCGCACCGTCCCGCGGACCGCTCCCTCGCCCCTCAGCACGCACACCGCTCTCAGCACCATGTTCCTTTCTGCAAGAAGACGTCCAGACGCTGTGCGTTCAACTCTTTAAACCCTTGAGAGCTCGTACAAAACAATGCACTGAGGATAGGCGTGTGTAACGACCGCGCCTGTTATATTCTACGGCTCTGGCGCTCTAAGCCTTCGTGAAGGGTTTCTGATGATTTCACCTGCCTCAAATGCGCGTGATTGGCTGACGTCGTTCTGGCGTCACAGATAAGTGACGTCAAAGACTGACAATGTGTTTGTCCGAGATGCACACGGCAGCCACGCCGTCTTTAGACCCGTCTTGTTCTTTGTTTTATGCTTTAGCTATTACAAATAGCTGATATACAAGCTCACAGCGCGGCACTCAGCTTTTTTTGAAAAACATCTATCAAATATCTGCAAGTCTTTGAATATTTTTTACTCGATTCTATACTAAATATCTTCCAAATCCTTCTTCTAAATCAGTGGTTCAAAATGATGTGTATTTGACCACGGTCCCCCATCTAAAATATGTTGTTCCAGCGTCTAATGATTTTGGTGGGGTCCCCAGATGATTTTTTTTTTGGGGGGGGGCCCAGATTATTAGCTTAACACATCTACTGCCTCTTAATCTGAAGGTTGCTTGGTGCCTCGGCGCCACGTCGTTTCCTCCGTCGGCCGCCGCTATTATTTTGAAGGGCCGGAAGGGGGTTGTTTTTGTTTTTTTGGATTATCACTTGACGGCAACGATTACGTCATCTAGTCACATGACAGTGTGCGACAAGAAGATGAAGATGGCTGCGCCCTGCCTTGAGCCTTGTTTACATTTAGATCTGCTGCAAAATGTCTCAAAATGGCTATTTTGTTTAAATGAAGTTTCTTTATGGGCCTCTCCATTGACTTAACATTGAGGAGCTTCACTTCGCGTGCACGCCCAACGTGCGTTGTAAACAAATCGCCGACATTACCGATGCGAGCGGGACCGGAGCGACATTAATGTGCAACATTCTCACTCAACAGTAAACAAACCAACTAAGTTTGAGTGTATAGAGGGTATCTGCACATTTCTATTGTGACAATTTAAAGACTTTTGAATGCCTCTAAAATGACAACTTAAACGACGCTCGCAATGCCTCGCAATGTGAGGCGTTGTGAGCATGTAGATCTACTATTTTCACAATAGAACCGTGTTATACCAAATGTAATGCCTCAACTCTTACAGTTCAAATATGAGTCTTTTGGGGGTCGCAGCTTTAAAAGGTTGAGACCCACTGCTGTAGTGTGTAAGACAGAATGTGTTGATCACATCAACAAAATGTGTAGCTCAAAAGATGTGGACTGGTTTTAGGGAAAACAATGTGGATGGTAGTAACATAAATGGTAAGACAACATCTATTTTCCATAAGAATTCACATCTCAAGAAGTGTAAAAATTGGTGACAAGAAAAATACAAGCAGACATAACTGTAAAGCTGAACAAGTTGAACGTAATTTGTAGAAAAAAATAAAAAATAAAATAAAATAAAATAATCAAAGTCGTGTACACTGTAGGGAGCTACAATGGAAAAAACTATGGCTCGTGGACCAACCGGTGACTTTGTACACGACTTCGTACATTTCCCATAGATTCTATGGGACTTGACCACTTGCTCCTGCCCTTCGTGTACACGGTCTGTGCCGTCTATAGTTTCTTAATGGGGGGCAGCAGAGAGCCATATGTACACAGGCCCTAGGTGGTGTCCACGACCAGTAGTTTTACATGAACCCTCAGAGGGACACTGTGGGCTTATCAAGTGGTCCGTGGTGGTTCTCAAAGTGAGGTCGGGGGACCCTCAGAGGGACACTGTGGGCTTATCCATACCTTGGCTACAGGGGGGAAATAATTAAATGTACTTTTCATCGTGCCTGTTGCTAAGGTATGGCAACATGATTGGTGTCTTGCAAGACACCAGTCATGTTGCCATACCTTAGCCTTTCCTGAACTGACGCCGCTGTGAACATGTGTACACAGCCAGCATATTACTCAATGCCAAACTTTGCACACACACTCCTTGCCTGCCAATCCACAACCTCCACCCCTCCAGGGACCCCAGGGCTTATCTCCCGATTAGGACACTTTCCAGCATAGTGACATGCAGAACAAACTGTCCATATAGTATGGTTTACATAAAAGTCAGTTGTCTTTCACACACACACACACACACACACACACACACACACACACACACACACACACACACACACACACACACACACACATATATATATATATATACATATATATATATATATATATATATATATATATATATATATATATATATATATATTTCATTTATTTATTTCATAAATATTTTTCATCACAATTGGGTTTGTGGGGAGCCATCCCTGCTTCAAGCTGTCACAGCACGGCACCAACACTTCAAACTAGTTAAAAAACCCAATACAGCAGATCTACAAGCACCTCACAGATCTACAAGCACCTCGCACATGCCAGGGACAGAGTAGGTTGGCCTGCATAAGCCTTGCTGTCAACACACTATACTACACCACTCAGGCCACCAAGCCAGGTGTGGTCAATTAGTGCCTTCTTTTGATCAGTGGCTTCTGCTTGATGAGTGGCACCAGTCTGTCTTTGTTCCCTGGTCAGTCAAGTTCACTGGGAGAGAATGTTTCAGATCAGTGCAAGTGTATTTGTTTTCCATTTGGACTTACTGTGTTTTGTTGGTACAGTATGCGTGCGACTAACTAATATTTCTGATAATTCCAATTTGTTTGTTGTTTAATTAGCCGGATTGTGAATGCCCTGCATTTTTCTTTCATCTTTAGAACCACACGTGTGTAACAAAACAGAGTGGTGATCATTTGGTGTGGGTGAAGAGAAGAAAAACATTTCATTAAAGGAGTAGTTCACCCCCAAAGTGACTTTTTTTCTATTGAACTCAAGTCTCCATGGCGTGAGTAATACATTGAAAAAATAAGTCATTTTGGGGGTGAACTACTCCTTGAATGTCAGTTTTGTGGTGTTTTGACTGGACACCCTGAGGATATTGCCAGATAGATAGACAGACAGACAGACAGACAGACAGACAGACAGACAGACAGACAGAGAATTGTAGGCCTTGCATTTATTTGACTTGGTTCCAACAGATGGCGAAAATAGCTAATCTTCAAGCTCACAATGCCTCACTGTTTGGACAAAGAGTTGAGGCGTTACATTTTGTAAAACACGGCCTTGTGAAAATAGCAGATCTACATGCTCACAACACCTCACAACGCAGGGCGGCGTGAGCATGTAGATCTGATATTTTCACAATTTCTGCCCCTAATATTTAATTTATCATTTTAAAAGTATTAAAAAGTCCTTAAATTGTCTCTTTAGAAATGTGCAGATAGCCTCTGTATACTGTTGAGTGGAAAAACAATGTTTCACATTAAGCTAAACATTTGGGACCACCCAAGATCATTTGGAGACCCCTCTAGGGGTCCCATAGTTGAACCACTGACTTATAAGGGGAGTATGGAGACCCCTCTAGGGGTCCCATAGTTGAACCACTGACTTATAAGGGGAGTATATGAGGCTGGATCCGTCTGGAACACTGCACTAGGCTCTCGCCAGCTCTGTAGCTCTCCACACTTGAACAGTTGTGTCCTTAAATTCAATTATAATAATTAACCCCTGTATATACGGGCAATAGTTTTACATGACTTTGTGTACACAGCCAATAGTTTTACATGAACATGTTCAGGCTTTAGTACTGTACTGTCTCGTGTAGCCCAACAGAGCCCATCACAGCACAACACGGCCCACCAGAGCCCAATACAGCCTACCAGAGCCCAATAGACTCCAGCAAACCTAAGTCCAGCCCAGTCCTGCCCAATAGGAGTATAGACCAGGGAAGGGGGGTAGTTAGATGACTGCACCAGACTCCACCAGGCTGCTCCATGCTCCAGCCAGCTCTGTAGATCCTGTGTACACGGCACTCCTAACTCGAAAGGTCAAGGAAAAGGGTCGTTTTAGGCGTCAAAACAGGCCCTTTGTCCTTAAAATGAATAAAAAAATCAAAAAAATATGTTTTGTTTCAGGCAGGACACACGTTTCATATTTGAAGCATGCCCGATCTGATGGAATGGGTTTCGTGTCTCTCCGACACTTTGAACCCTTTACGATTGCGAAAAAGACACCGAAACCCGGATTTTTGTCCTTAAAATCAATAAAAAAATCTAAAAAAATCTGTTTGTTTTACGCAGGAAACACTTTTCATATTTGAAGGATGCCTGATCCGATGGAATGGGTTTCGTGTCTCTCCGACACTTTGAACCCTTTATGATTGCGAAAAAGACACGAAATTTGCACGCCACCAACACGATTACACATTCTTTCGGATAAAAGACACTTATTCTGACTTACTTTTTGACGCTGAATCCAACAAACCCGGTCTCGTGTCTCTACGACACTCCTAACTCGAAAGGTCAAGGAAAAAGCCACTGTGTACACAGGCAATAGTTTTACATGACTTTGTGTACACGGCCAATAGTTTTACATGAACATGTCTAGGCTTTAGTACTGTACTGCCTCGTATAGCCCAACAGAGCCCAGCACAGAACAGCACAGCCCACCAGAGCCCAATACAGCCCCCCAGAGCCCAACAGAGTCCAGCAAACCTAAGTCCAGCCCAGTCCTGCCGAGTAGGAGTATAGACCGGGGAAAGGGGGTAGTTAGATGACTCCACCAGGCCATTACTGTCCAGATCTGGCTTGAATAGGCCAGACCAGGGTAGACAAGACTGCACCAGACTCCACCAGGCTGCTCCAGCCAGCTCTGTAGATCCTTGCACATGCGATTAACCACTGTGTACACGGGCAATAGTTTTAAGTTTTACATGAACCCTCAGAGGGACACTGTGGGCTTATCAAGTGGTCCATGGCCGGTTCTCAAAGTGAGGTCGGGGGGCCCACAGTGTCCCTCTGAGGGGACACGGCACAGACCGTGTACACGAAGGGCAGGAGCAAGTGTTCAAGTCCCATAGAATCTATGGGAAATGTACACAGGCGTGTACAAAGTCACCAGTAGTTTTACATGAACCCTCAGAGGGACACTGTGGGCTTATCAAGTGGTCCATGGTCGGTTCTCAAAGTGAGGTCGGGGACCCTCAGAGGGACACTGTGGGCTTATCAAGTGGTCCATGGTCGGTCCTCAAAGTGAGGTCGGGGGACCCTCAGAGGGACACTGTGGGCTTATCAAGTGGTCCATGGTCCGTTCTCAAAGTGAGGTCGGGGGCCCACAGTGTCCCTCTGAGGGGACACGGCACAGACCGTGTACACGAAGGGCAGGAGCAAGTGTTCAAGTCCCATAGAATCTATGGGAAATGTACACAGGCGTGTACAAAGTCACCAGTAGTTTTACATGAACCCTCAGAGGGACACTGTGGGCTTATCAAGTGGTCCATGGTCGGTTCTCAAAGTGAGGTCGGGGGACCCTCAGAGGGACACTGTGGGCTTATCAAGTGGTCCATGGCCGGTTCTCAAAGTGAGGTCGGGGGGCCCACAATGTCCCTCTGAGGGGACACGGCACAGATTGTGTACACGAAGGGCAGGAGCAAGTGTTCAAGTCCCATAGAATCTATGGGAAATGTAAACAGGTGTGTACAAAGTCACCAGTAGTTTTACATGAACCCTCAGAGGGACACTGTGGGCTTATCAAGTGGTCCATGGTCGGTTCTCAAAGTGAGGTCGGGGACCCTCAGAGGGACACTGTGGGCTTATCAAGTGGTCCATGGTCGGTTCTCAAAGTGAGGTCGGGGGACCCTCAGAGGGACACTGTGGGCTTATCAAGTGGTCCATGGTCAGTTCTCAAAGTGAGGTCGGGGGACCCTCAGAGGGACACTGTGGGCTTATCAAGTGGTCCATGGTCGGTTCTCAAAGTGAGGTCGAGGGACCCTCAGAGGGACTTATCAAGTGGGAGCACAAAGTTGGTGAGGGGGGTACTAGCTATAGTAGGATGATCAGGCTTGTCGAGGCCAAAGGGTGTACTAGAGTCTTAATAGGCACCATTAGGTTGTTCTAGGCCGTTGTCTGCCCTTTAGCTGCTCACACAATTGAGACCAAACACTGTGTACAGGAGCCTTAGTTTGTGTGTACATGACCAATAGTTTTAAATGGATATTTCTAGTCCATCGCACACCGCTGCCTTGTGCACCCTTGGTTGGTTCGTCTTTGTTTGGGAAGGAGGGACTTTGAGGATGTACCTCACTTTGAGAACCGACCATGGACCACTTGATAAGCCCACAGTGTCCCTCTGAGGGTCCCCCGATCTCACTTTGAGAACCGACCATGGACCACTTGATAAGCCCACGGTGTCCCTCTGAGGGTCCCTCGACCTCACTTTGAGAACCGACCATGGACCACTTGATAAGCCCACAGTGTCCCTCTGAGGGTCCCCCGACCTCACTTTGAGAACCGACCATGGACCACTTGATAAGCCCACAGTGTCCCTCTGAGGGTTCATGTAAAACTACTGGTGACTTTGTACACGCCTGTGTACATTTCCCATAGATTCTATGGGACTTGAACACTTGCTCCTGCCCTTCGTGTACACAATCTGTGCCGTGTCCCCTCAGAGGGACATTGTGGGCCCCCCGACCTCACTTTGAGAACCGGCCATGGACCACTTGATAAGCCCACAGTGTCCCTCTGAGGGTCCCCCGACCTCACTTTGAGAACCGACCATGGACCACTTGATAAGCCCACAGTGTCCCTCTGAGGGTTCATGTAAAACTACTGGTGACTTTGTACACGCCTGTGTACATTTCCCATAGATTCTATGGGACTTGAACACTTGCTCCTGCCCTTCGTGTACACGGTCTGTGCCGTGTCCCCTCAGAGGGACACTGTGGGCCCCCGACCTCACTTTGAGAACCGACCATGGACCACTTGATAAGCCCACAGTGTCCCTCTGAGGGTCCCCCGACCTCACTTTGAGGACCGACCATGGACCACTTGATAAGCCCACAGTGTCCCTCTGAGGGTCCCCGACCTCACTTTGAGAACCGACCATGGACCACTTGATAAGCCCACAGTGTCCCTCTGAGGGTTCATGTAAAACTACTGGTGACTTTGTACACGCCTGTGTACATTTCCCATAGATTCTATGGGACTTGAACACTTGCTCCTGCCCTTCGTGTACACGGTCTGTGCCGTGTCCCCTCAGAGGGACACTGTGGGCCCCCCGACCTCACTTTGAGAACCGGCCATGGACCACTTGATAAGCCCACAGTGTCCCTCTGAGGGTTCATGTAAAACTTAAAACTATTGCCCGTGTACACAGTGGTTAATCGCATGTGCAAGGATCTACAGAGCTGGCTGGAGCAGCCTGGTGGAGTCTGGTGCAGTCCTGTCTACCCTGGTCTGGCCTATTCAAGCCAGATCTGGACAGTAATGGCCTGGTGGAGTCATCTAACTACCCCCTTTCCCCGGTCTATACTCCTACTCGGCAGGACTGGGCTGGACTTAGGTTTGCTGGACTCTGTTGGGCTCTGGGGGGCTGTATTGGGCTCTGGTGGGCTGTGCTGTTCTGTGCTGGGCTCTGTTGGGCTATACGAGGCAGTACAGTACTAAAGCCTAGACATGTTCATGTAAAACTATTGGCTGTGTACACAAAGTCATGTAAAACTATTGCCCGTATATACAGGGGTTAATTATTATAATTGAATTTAAGGACACAACTGTTCAAGTGTGGAGAGCTACAGAGCTGGCGAGAGCCTAGTGCAGTGTTCCAGACGGATCCAGCCTCATATACTCCCCTTATAAGTCAGTGGTTCAACTATGGGACCCCTAGAGGGGTCTCCATACTCCCCTTATAAGTCAGTGGTTCAACTATGGGACCCCTAGAGGGGTCTCCAAATGATCTTGGGTGGTCCCAAATGTTTAGCTTAATGTGAAACATTGTTTTTCCACTCAACAGTATACAGAGGCTATCTGCACATTTCTAAAGAGACAATTTAAGAACTTTTTAATACTTTTAAAATGATAAATTAAATATTAGGGGCAGAAATTGTGAAAATATCAGATCTACATGCTCACGCCGCCCTGCGTTGTGAGGTGTTGTGAGCATGTAGATCTGCTATTTTCACAAGGCAGTGTTTTACAAAATGTAACGCCTCAACTCTTTGTCCAAACAGTGAGGCATTGTGAGCTTGAAGATTAGCTATTTTCGCCATCTGTTGGAACCAAGTCAAATAAATGCAAGGCCTACAATTCTCTGTCTGTCTGTCTGTCTGTCTGTCTGTCTGTCTGTCTGTCTGTCTGTCTATCTATCTGGCAATATCCTCAGGGTGTCCAGTCAAAACACCACAAAACTGACATTCAAGGAGTAGTTCACCCCCAAAATGACTTATTTTTTCAATGTATTACTCACGCCATGGAGACTTGAGTTCAATAGAAAAAAAGTCACTTTGGGGGTGAACTACTCCTTTAATGAAATGTTTTTCTTCTCTTCACCCACACCAAATGATCACCACTCTGTTTTGTTACACACGTGTGGTTCTAAAGATGAAAGAAAAATGCAGGGCATTCACAATCCGGCTAATTAAACAACAAACAAATTGGAATTATCAGAAATATTAGTTAGTCGCACGCATACTGTACCAACAAAACACAGTAAGTCCAAATGGAAAACAAATACACTTGCACTGATCTGAAACATTCTCTCCCAGTGAACTTGACTGACCAGGGAACAAAGGCAGACTGGTGCCACTCATCAAGCAGAAGCCATTGATCAAAAGAAGGCACTAATTGACCACACCTGGCTTGGTGGCCTGAGTGGTGTAGTATAGTGTGTTGACAGCAAGGCTTATGCAGGCCAACCTACTCTGTCCCTGGCATGTGCGAGGTGCTTGTAGATCTGTGAGGTGCTTGTAGATCTGCTGTATTGGGTTTTTTAACTAGTTTGAAGTGTTGGTGCCGTGCTGTGACAGCTTGAAGCAGGGATGGCTCCCCACAAACCCAATTGTGATGAAAAATATTTATGAAATAAATAAATGAAATATATATATATATATATATATATATATATATATATATATATATATATGTATATATATATATATATATATATATGTGTGTGTGTGTGTGTGTGTGTGTGTGTGTGTGTGTGTGTGTGAAAGACAACTGACTTTTATGTAAACCATACTATATGGACAGTTTGTTCTGCATGTCACTATGCTGGAAAGTGTCCTAATCGGGAGATAAGCCCTGGGGGTCCCTGGAGGGGTGGAGGTTGTGGATTGGCAGGCAAGGAGTGTGTGTGCAAAGTTTGGCATTGAGTGATATGCTGGCTGTGTACACATGTTCACAGCGGCGTCAGTTCAGGAAAGGCTAAGGTATGGCAACATGACTGGTGTCTTGCAAGACACCAATCATGTTGCCATACCTTAGCAACAGGCACGATGAAAAGTACATTTAATTATTTCCCCCCTGTAGCCAAGGTATGGCAGCTGCCATAGCTTGCCATACCCAATTGACGCCCCTGCATGTTCACCTCCAGTAGGTTGGGAAAGTAGCCTGCCACCCTGTGGAAATAGGCTTGAACTGCAAGATAGGACCCTAAAACAAATAAAATGGAATAAAAAAGCATCCGTAAGACGGATGGGCGAACAAGCGGTGTCCATACGTAGATGGGGTCCCAGAGGACATGTAGAGCCCACCCCCTTATTTTCACGCCCCCAGGGAACACACAGCGGGGTTTGGAAATTTGTCGTGTACACCAGCCCTAGGACCTCGGCTTCGTGGACCGATTTAACGATAGGGGTAATAATAATGTGAAATAATAATAATGCAGTAATATAAATGATAAGACAAAATTAAAATGAGATATTCACTGGAAAACAGTTTTTCCCCAAATCTCAAAAAATATGAGGTTTGAACGAAATGTATAGCTCAAAAACAAAAGACAATTGACATGTGGGTGGGACAACTAAGTGTGCTCATAAAAAAAGCACTGCTCACTTCACATTTGGTGTGTTTTTTTCTTGTCCTAAGGACCCCCACATGTATATAGGCCTATATTATGTTTGACCACGGACCACGACCTCTGAAAATATTTAGTGCCATGGGCTCCCCAGGTACTCAAACACTATTTTTCAACCTTGTGTTGATTTCAGGTTGCCATGACCACCCAATTATTATTACTCGGAGGACAGTCTAGAGTGGGACTCCATATTTGGGCAAGAATGATATCATCTATCTATAAATTAGCCAAATCAGAGTGTCTGTGTGTGTTCACGGGCCACAGGATATGAGCCAATCAGAGAGGGGCAAAGGGTGACGTCATACTATCGAGGGCCTCGAAGCCCGTAGCGAATCAGATGGGCATAAACGGGCATGTGTCCATTAAGCATGAGGATTGGAGGTCTGGTGAGGTTCACATGACATTTCGGCCAATATAAATGGGCCAATCTCCATGATTGGTCAAGTTTCAAGTGACATCATAATAATATCTTAATATATAACTGGGCATTGTGGGCAGAGCGGGCACAAACATCTTTTAGTATATAATATATATATATACAGTATGTCTGATAGTGTGAGATATGAGGGTGGACGTCTAGAAAGTGTACGCACAGTGTGCGGAGAGAACCCTGCAAGCCAAATGATGTCATGATGACGTTATGATAACGTCCTCCGGTGACTCCGGTGACTTTCAGAACTCAGTCAGATCACAGCCCATATGGGGATGATCTTGACGTCATTACCAGGACGTCATAATGGACTTATGGATTATTGTTTTTGTTGGTAATGTTAGTTGAAATATGAGCATGTAAGGTTATATTCTGGGACATATCTGACTAGTTATGATTTTATCTGGTCTCGATCGGACCCTCTCTGATTAATCCAGGACGTCCGTTTTGGTGGGCAGGATTTATGTTGGTTGAAAGCAGGTGATATTCTAGGCCAGATCTGACTAGTCATGGTTTGACTTGATCTGGCCCCAATAGAGACGTCACTGATTGGTCCAGGTCCTGACCGTGCTTGCTGGGAAGGCATACAGAGAAGCGATTTAGTGTCCCAGTCCGGGCAGGGAGCTGCAGGGAAGGTCGAGCCTGCGTTGTAAGAGAGCGTCTTCTCGCGTGACACAGGAACGGAAGCGATGCCGACGGTGCGAGGGGAGCTGACATACAGGGACGGTTCGACGAAGAGGACCGACGTCAGAACCGAAGACAACCTAACCTCAACGACGGCGGCGATCAAGCGACTGAGAGCAGAGGTTTCGTCTCTGCTCACCGAGCTGCTGCAGTCTGAGAAACAAGCGGGAGGAGGCGTGGCGGACCGTTGCAGAGCGTTGCAGACAGAGGGCGCTGCAGACCACACCGACGAAGAGGAGGATGAGAGTAACGAAGAGACAATATGAATATAGAAAGGTCAGATGATGAGGACAACTAGACAAGAACTATGGTCTGGTTGTTTATTAGTGGTGGGTCAACCAACCACTAATAAACCAGTAAGACTCCCTAATCGGGAGATAAGCGCCCGTCAGGTCGCAGCGTGATTTAAAAAAATGTGTTTGAAGAAATCAGCCTGATGGTGGCGCTATATGGGACAGATCCATGTTGATGAGATGAGTGTAGACATACTGTGTACCGATTTGCGTGATTTTAGGGCAAAATGTGTAGGAGCAGTGTCCAAAAATGTGTTTTAAAAAATCGACCTGAAGGTGGCGCTAAATGGGACAGATCCACGTTGATGACGGGCTTAAACAAAGAAGGACACCGACACGCATACCCAGCCGATCGCAGGACTTGTGCGCTCTGCTGGCGCAGGTAATTACTTGGGGTTCTACGTGCGTTGGCCTACAGCCTACCTGATACCTCGTGTGTGTTATGTTTGATACCATGCTTTTGTCCCATTGCTTACACAATACTATGGGGGGCAGTCTGCAGCTGTTTGGAACTCCATATTTGGGCAAGACTGACATCACGTCTGATGATGCATGATTCAATGCAGCTCGGCCTTAAGAGCTGACCGCACTGCGAAGGCTGCAGTGCAAGGCCTGACCCCTTCGTGTGTAGTTACTAGACTCTATATCCGGTGCTACACCAAACACAATACTTACAGAAGACAAGTATATATAACATAAACATACGTGTATCCCATTAACCCATAATTTCCTTTGCATTAGCTTGCAGATTAGTGCGCTAGCTGACACAAATAGCTAAAGCTCTCCGAAGGGAAAACAAAGCAAACGATGAGTGTGGACAATCAGCCTGGCACCACAGGGGTCGCCCCGGCGCCTGGCACCACAGGGGTCGCCCCGGCCACCTCTCCGACGTCCAGCAATTGTATTGCAAACGACGGCACGGCAGCCGAGGTCAGCAGCAGCCCTACGCTCACCACGAAGGCTTCGGCCTCACCTGTGACGCTGACCCCATCAACAGACGCCTCTGTGTCCCACGCTGCGCCGTTGACCTCACCCATTACAGTGACCCCGCTGACAGACCTGTCTTTACGCGACGGCGGGTCAACCTCGCCTGCCGCCATAGCGACCCTACCGGCAGACGCGGCGGCGTCCGATGTCACAACAACAACATCGCCCGCCCCGGCGACATCCCCGTCGCCCTCCCCGTCGCCGTCGGACATGTCCGTATCCGATGACACCTCCTCGATCACCGCCGCCGCCACCACGGCGGCCTCTCCGACAGACGTGATATCTGCCTGCTCCACTGCTCCGTCAGCAGCCTCGCCCGCCATAGCGACCCCGTCGGAAGACGCATCTGTCTCAGGTGGCCCGGTGGATACGGACGTGTCCGCTATGGATGCGGACGTTTCCGCTATGGATGCGGACGTGTCCGCTATGGATACGGACGTGTCCGCTATGGATGCGGACGTGTCCGCTATGGATACGGACGTGTCCGCTATGGATACGGACGTGTCCGCTATGGCAGGCGAGCCAGCCTCACCCACCGCAACGACCCCATCGTCAAGTACACCCGTAGCTGCAGCGACCCCGCCAACAGACCCATCTGTGCCCAGCACGTCGACCTCGCCCGTGGCAGCAGTGGCCCTGTCTGCAGACACATCCGTGTCCAGCGTTCCGGCCTCCCCCGTCGCGGCAGCCCCGTCCGATGACGATGACGACGGCGACGACAGCTTTTTATCTCCGGATACCGGCGACGACGCAACGAGGCCGCCCGCGGCCACCGTGGCGCCCCTGGCGGCCCTGGCGATGCAGCTGGAGGACTACACGCCCACCATCCCCGACGCGGTGACGGCCTACTACCTGAGCCGGGCCGGCTTCGAGGCGTCCGACGCCAGGATCGTGCGGCTCATCTCCCTGGCCTCGCAGAAGTTCATCGCGGACGTGGCCAGCGACGCGCTGCAGCACTGCAAGATGAAGGGTGGCGCGGGTGGCGGCGCCGTGGCCCTGGGCGGTGGCGGCGGCGGCGGCGGCTCCAGGACCAGGGCCAAGGACAAGAAGTTCACCCTGACCATGGAGGACCTCAGCCCCGCCCTGGCCGAGTACGGCGTCAACGTGAAGAAACCGTTTTACTTCACGTAGAACAGTGACAGTGATCAGACTTTTACATTTCAAGGTCTCCCCTTACTCTGACAGTGTACAAATGGTGACGGGTCCATTTGGTTCCATTTGTATGCTGCTAGATATTACAGACTTGTGTGGGTCAATTTAGACCCCAATTTAGAATCCCGCAGTGGAATCCAAAATAGGGGTGTAACGATATATTTTAATAGCGATTCGATACATATCACGATACATGGTTGACGATACGATACATGGACGATATTGGTTCATTCATGGAGATTTGATACGATTCGATTCAATGATTTAACATCGATATAGTAATAACTATTTAGCAAAGAAATTAAATCTGTGTGAAAGGTGTGGATAGTGCATGTTTTTAAGGGAAACATGTATTATTATGGATATAAATTAGTAAACACTGTGATTATTTGCCAAATATCTGGACATTGTATTTGACAAACCTGCACCTTGACATGAACCCAGAGATTAAACACATTTATCAATAGACCAGTGGTAGCTAAAGCGAATGGAAAAGTAATTAAACCCCTCTTTTTAATTTTTTCTTCGTAAAAATGCAAAACACAATGCACAAGTAGGTAGTATCGATACACATACAATGCACAAGTAGGTAGTATCGATACAATCGATTCTTTGCACTGCCGATTCGATGCGATACAAAATCAAACCATACGATTCGATTTTAGCTGTTTTCATTTCGATATACTTTTTTAAGTTAAAAACTATATTTCTATGCAGTTACTATATCGTTACACCCCTAATCCAAAATAAAAGCCTCTTCCGAGGCTAGAGAACCAGAACTTCCCAGAACCTAAACCTATTTCTTTGGTTCTGGTTTTGTTTCCATGGCGTACGGCCCGGTTTCAGACTTCATTCTAGGTCCTGCTCTTGAGGTAGTTCTAAACATGGGCGGGGCCAGCAGCGCTACTGCTGCTCTCCACTCTGGACCTTCCCGGTTGGGTGTGGTCGTATGGAAACCTATTAAAAGCAGAACTTGGTCCCAGAACTTCCCGGGTTCTTGAATGTTCTTGGTTCTGGAAAGTTCTAGTTCTGGTTTGGCCCTGTAATGGAAAATGGGGCTATAGAGACGTCTTCTATGAAGAAACTCATTACTCATTACTTCACACAGTTGTCTTTCCAGAAGAAGAAACCCCTATTATATACATTGTTAAATAATTTCCACAAATTTGTAAACATAACTAGAAAGATGCAACTTCAAATTGCGAGTGTGGTTACTGACGTTTGCTGACTAGATTCTACAGTAAGGTAACTGTCATGTGAAGCTCCACCAATTGATTCTCTATTGATTCCAGATAGATAGATAGATAGATAGATACCTTTATTATCCCAAGGGGGAAATTCAATTGTCCAGTTGTAGCATAGCAGTATACAGTATTTACAAAGTTACAGAGAAGTAAGAAAAAAAGATAGATAAGAGGAAACTAGACCAGGTCAACCTGGTTGTGCCAGACCCCGGTTCTGCCAACCCTCTGGGCCTATAAATTTAATGGTACATTTATAGGCTGCCAACCCCCTGTCTGTCATCATCATTTATGACATCATGCCTTTTGTAGGCATGTCATCATCATGTCATCATCATATATACCCTTTATATAGAAAAGGGACAGACCGACATTTGCTTATGTAGGCCTACCCATTTCATGGGTCTGGCAAAAAGAGCAGTACAGTACCAATAAAGAGAAGGTGCATCAATAGAGGGGGCGAATAATATATAAGTATATATACATAAAGTGTCTTACAAAAAGAGACTGTAACAGTCAATGCTAGTTAGTGCAACAAGTATCTCACCGACATTGTTAAACAAAGCAGAATACTCAGAAACTACCAACACAACCTAATAGTGCAAAGTCAAGAATCAGTGCGAAAAAAACAAACAAAAAAAGCAGCTCAGAGAAGAAGAAAAACTAGGGTTGCGTGTCACCGCAAGACGCACATGAGCACTCTCCCTGGAAGGTCCTTAGGGGTCAAAGTCAATACAGCAATAGTTCCGTCAGTCTAGGTTAGGAAGGAAGTCGTTTTCAATCGTCCGTTATGTGTCTCGTTGTACAGCTTAAGGGCGGCCGGTACAAAAAGTTTTCCAAGTCTCTCACATCTCCGTCCTGGGTAGGCAAAGCGGTCGTTTCCTCTCTTACTCCAGTAACTGGTGATCTCCAGATGGAGGGGGTGAGAGGAGTTCTCCAAAATGGAATCTAGCTTCCTCGCTGTACGCACCCTGGTTACTTCCTCCACCCCCTGTAGATTCCCATAACCATTGATTCCCTATTGATTCCCACTCCCATTGATTCCCTATTGATTCCCTATCCCTGCCATTTCCAATGGCACCGGAGAAGTTACTTACCCTAGTAAGATAAAGTTTCCCCAGGACTATAATGTGTTGCCCTGTTGGGCAACCACACTAATGATTTTCACAAATGTAACCGTAATAATAACTAGACTAGAAAGGTGCAATTCTGGTAAATTGCAAGTGTGGTTGCACTGGCGCGAGTCGCAAGGAATCCGCTGGGAACTGATTTCCCGTCTTACCATTTCTGTTACATATTGTGACGTCACTCCTGTCTGATTGGACATTATATTGTCCAATCAGAGATCAGAAAGAAGTTAACCAATGATATATTGTGTTGTCAAGCAAAGCGTGACCAATCGTGTCTAACTGGACGTTACATTGGACATTAGAATGTCCTCTGTATTAAGCCTACCAGGATAACGTTTCTGGTGCTCCTAAATTCTATAAAGTTGGTGCACTGGTGCCACCAAGTAAAAAAAGGTAATTTTGAATGAATTCTATCAAATATCAAAAGAATAGAATAATGACAATAATCAAGTTGCAGCCTCAATATGGTGGAATCATGATGACGTCATCAGGATGACAAGACACACTCGCCAAGACACGTTTAAAAAAGAGTCTCAGGCAGTAAACCTGATGGGATTCTGACAAAAGCTCCCTAAGATATTTTTCAACAATATCCGCATCCATCCATACCTCAAGTCAAGCTGAAATTAAGCCACTCCTTTGGAATTGGGACAGGGCATCAACCTCGACAAGGCTCTCTATGCGGTGCAGAAAACCACAGCACTATAAGCTCGCCACTTTACTCCTGTGTGTCCTCTGGCTCGTGGCCTATTTGGCCCACGCCATCCCCGAGGCAAGGGCGGTGCACCAATCAGGTGACCCGCTGACCCCCGGGGCGCCGCGCCCTTACACCGCCTACCCGTACATCATCGACGAGACGGACAAATGTCCCGGGGGAAAGGAAGCGCCGTTCCTGGTGCAGCTGATAGCCGTCGAGGCTCATCAAGTCGATCGCCGCGACGCCATCAGACGGTCGTGGGGCAACGAGAGCCTGGAGCTCCTCCCTCCGGGCAGGCGGGCGGTGGTCCGGCTGTTCCTGCTGGGGCGGGCGAAGGCGGGCGAGCAGCAGCAGGAGGCCCTGGAGTCAGAGAGCCGGAGACACCGCGATATCATCCAGCAGGACTTCCAGGACAGCTACAACAACCTCACCCTGAAGACCCTGATGGGCCTGGGCTGGGTGGCCACTCGCTGCCCGCGGGCCAGCTTCGTCCTGAAGGCAGACAGCGACGTGTTCATTAACACCAAGTACCTCGTCGACAAGCTGCTCAGACTGAAGCCCGGGGTGGAGAACTACGTCACGGGCGCAATCTACCGGGGCAACATCCCCCAGCGAAACAAGAACAGCAAGTGGTACGTGACCGAGGAGGAGTACCCGGGCCACACGTACCCCGTCCATCCCCTGGGGAGCAGTTACGTGTTATCCGGAGACCTGGCGGCGAGGGTCTACAACGCCTCTCTGGGCGTTCCCAGCTTCAGGTTCGAGGACGTGCACGTGGGCATGCGCCTGGCCCATCTGGGCGTGGAGCCCACGCCGTCAGACGGGTTCAACGCGGTTCCAGTGCCCTGGTCGTACGACAGGTACAGTCGCCTGGTCTCCTCCCACATGCTGTCTCCCAACGACATACTGGAGTACTGGACCCGCCTGCAGCAGGCTCCTGCCTGATCAAAACCAGTGCTTTTATATTAAAGATGGGGTGCCTTGATTTTTTTTCCTCCCTAAAACATGATATACTAGGAAGTTTTCTTTTTTTTTTTCCAAAAGAGTGTACAGAATGTAAAGATTACATACATTAACACTACTACTGCCTTTTAATTTGAAGGGATGCTTGGTGCCTTGGTGCCACGCCGCTTCCTCCGTAGGCAGCCGCTATTATTTTGAAGGGTCGGAAAGGGGTTGTTTTTGTTTTTTTGGATTATCACTTGCCGGCGCCGTTTATGTCATCTAGTCACATGACAGTGTGGGCCCAGAAAAGAAACATGGCTGCGACCAGCCGAGTGTATTTTGTAGAGTAAACAGTCCACCCTTTGGACCAAAATGTCTCTTTTTGAGTAAATGAAGTCTCTTTATGGGTCTCTCAATGGATTTACTATGGAGGACGTTCACTTCGCGTGCCCAACGTCCGTTGTAAACAAGTTGCGGGATTTACCGATGCACAGTGGACCACGGAGCTGTATAGTAAGTCATTATATATATTTACTGTATTTACAGTAAGATTGACAGTGCTCACCATCAACGATTTTAACCCTTTAAATCAGGGGCGTCATTTGGGCCTCTAGGGTGTTGCCTTGGCAACACCCTAGCATTTCTGAGCATTTAGGGGGAAAAAGTAAGTCTCTAGCCCATTCCTGTCAAGAGTTATGATTTTTTAAAGAATTAACCAACTGCTCACTGTTGGAGTCTAGGTTTCACTCAGAGACCAGCTGGCGACAATATTGAGTTGATTGATTGGAATGTTAAGTGATCAGCTCTCTCTCTCTCTGGTTGTCTAGCTATGAATATACCTGTACGTACCTGCAATATCCGAACTGTACTCAAAGATTACACATATTAGGCTTGAAAATTAATGATGTTAAGAAAATAACTTATTTTTTTGTTAGACTGTTGTGGGGAATAAACACCCAAACTGAAATTAAAAAACACCCAAAACCGGATAAAACACGAAATTTTTCACTCGCGTCGACAAACTCCATTCCTTGCAACACCCTAGATATTGGTCAAATTACGCCTCTGCTTTAAATGCCGGTGAGGATTGTCAACGGCAGCAGAACTGTTAAAGGACAACTTTGTTTTGGTTTGTTTTTCTTTTTCAACAAGGGTTCATATTTTAGAAAGTATTTATAGCAACTAAAAGATGAGTGTTAATTTGTTTTCATTTACTGCTTTCGATATATATATATATCGATTTTACAGATGTTAAGGGGAGGGGGCATGCGTGCAAGTTGCTTTTCTGCCTGTTAAGACACAATAAATAAGTGATTTATTTAATACTATTTATTGTAGAGCTAAACAAGATCTCAACAACGGAACACTGTGCCTTTAAGCCTGACCGAGAACGCAGAGAGACCATTCTTTTTTCACAGCAACACTGGGCCGTGACGGCCGCGGTTAGGATTTTAGTTTTTCGTGACCGAAGGTAAACAAAATCAAAATAAAGCGTACGTGAATGGTGGCACTCTATAGCCAAATAATTACCAACATAATGGCATCCAATACTGACACTGCACACTACAACGCCACCTCCTCATATACTGTACATAAAATACATTCCTACTCTTCACCCGCTTATCCGGAATTGGGTCGCGGGGGCAGTGGTGTAAAGTAACTAGGTACATTTACTTAAGTACAATTTTGAGGTATTTGTACTTTACTTGAGTATTTCCAATTTCCAATACTTTTACTTCTACTCCACTACATCTGGGATCCAAATACTGTACTTTCCCAAATGCTTTATTAGTCTGGTTGCCTCGCAGGGAAACCAGACTTTAGATCTTGTCTAGCTTTCTCATCGTTTGCCGTAACCCTTCACCCAATCGGACATCACCATACCTTGATATCGTGATGTCACCCTTTTCCCCCTCCCTGACGGCAACCACACATGCAATTTACAATTCACCCTTTGTCAGCCTTCTGGTTGGTCCCTGACTGACCAACCAGCAGGCTCTTTGTGCCTGGTTACGCCTTATATGGTTGTTTACGGCTGAATTTCCTAAAACATTGTTTTTTGGAGAGAAAAAAAGTGAAGCAGTGAATCTATACATCTTGTGTTCTAGATCTGTGTTTTAGTTCTATATTTGTATGAATTCTTAATGAAAGAATGATTTTGTCTGGAGGGCCAAATTGTCATGTGAAGCTTGACCAATCCTCAATACTGCATGCACGGGACTCCTTGGAAGCCTATGGGACAGACTGTACGGGACAGGACAGACAAAGCCACTCCTTGGAAGCGGCTTTCACCGCTTCAAAAAACATGTTATGCCCAGTCACTATATTGCACCTGAGATGTTCCTTTATACTGACAGCACGTTTAAAATGAGAATTGAATCCACAGAACATCAATACGCGGCAACTGAAAAACACGTTATTTCAATGGTAGTGGGTGGAGAGACAGGATCTTTGACCAACCAAAAACGGCAACCAATGGGTGCGAAGAGGAGCACAAGTATGGGCGGGACTTGACAAAGGGTCCATTGCACCTTTCCAGTTAGCCATGTTCTCCCTGTGGGCAACGGTTTGTGCTGTGTCTGTGTTACGTCACTGACCAAAGCATAGAGGGTCTATATAACATCGTTCAAGCAGCACCTTACAACATGAGGAGCCCTACTGGATAGCATGCTTTATCAGTATACACTTCTTAGTTAGTTCACTTAACACATTTAGATTAGAGGTTCAGTCATTTTGGAATCCTTACAGATAGCCCATGGCCGACGAGGAAGGGACGTCTGACAGGCCCGTGGCGGAGGAAACAGCAGTGCCAGAAGAGACGGAAGAGACGGAAACGGTTGAAGAGTCGACCGAAAAGCAGCCGGAGCAGCAGGATGTGTTGCCCGAAAAGCAGCCGGAGAAGCAGATTGTGTTGCCCGAAAAGCAGCCAGAAAAGCAGGTTGTGTTGCCCGAAAAGCAGCCAGAAAAGCAGGTTGTGTTGCCCGAAAAGCAGCCAGAAAAGCAGGTTGTGTCGACCATAAAGCCGCCGGAGCAGCAGGCTGTGTCGCAGCAAGATGTGTCGCAGACAGACAAGAGGAAGGACGACGTGCGTCCTCCTAGGAGGAGCAGAGAAAGAGATATGGACAAAGAGAAGGCGTCCGAGGACGCAGAGCCGGAGAGCTTCGACGAGAACGTGGCCCGGCAGATCCTGCACGAGCAGCGGCTGGGCGTGGTGTGGGACGACAAGGAGAAGGAGATCCTGGAGCGCCTCTCCGAGTACGAGACGCCCCCGAAGGCCGCGGCTACGACCGCGAGGGAGGAGGACGAGGAGGACGCGAAGAGCGACGGCGGAGGCGACAAGGAGCACATGATCTCGGACATCCAGGAAAGCCTGGACGCCAGCAAGAGGCAGCTGGCGGAGGTGCGCGACGCGGGCGGCGGCCTGGAGGCCACGGAGGCGCGCGTGCTGGCCGAGATGTCGCAGCTGCAGGAGAAGTGGGAGGAGCAGAAGGCGCAGATGCTGGAGGACCTGTCGCAGCAGATGCACCAGTGGGACCAGAAGGGCACGCGGCTGCGCGAGGACCTGATGTCTCAGCTGCAGGAGGGCGTCGACGAGAGGCACGAGAGGCAGAAGGAGAGGATGGAGCGCTTCGACAAGAAGTGAGTCGCCCTCGGTCCGTTGTTCATTTAGATGGCCTTTTAGACGAGTGGTTCTCAGACCTTTTAGACCAGGGGTTCCCAAACTTTTTTGTCTCCGGGCACCCCATGAATATTTTTTTAATCCGAGGCACCCCTACATTATAATTTTCACTCCCAGCACCTTATATTTATAGCATATCGTCGTTGTCGGGTGGAAACCTTGCATGTCCAAAACCGTTCGTTTTGTATTTATCGTCTATAAAACGTACTAAACTAGTGAAAACAGCAGATCTACAAGCACACAACGCCTCGCGTGCTTGTAGATCTGCTGTTTTCACTAGTTTTGTGCAACAGTCTTGTATGATGAAGCAGGGCTTTACTTGACCAAAAGACGCACACATTTGAAACTTGGAGATACAAGGTTTCTGCCCGACAGTGATGATATTTTAGTGATTATGTTGCGAGGAAAACGTTGAGATAATAGCCCTTTTGGTTAGAACTGACTGAAAATAACTTTGTACCTCAAGTTTAAAATGATACTAAATATTTTTTCAAGTGTCCAAATAAATTCCAAATATTATCAAATATCTCGCGGCACCCCTGGACTGCCGTCGCGGCACCCCAGGGTGCCCCGTCACCCACTTTGAAAACCCCTGTTTTAGACGAGTGGTTCTCAGACCTTATTAATGTATATGACAGCCCTTATTCATTTATATGACAGACCTTATTCATTTATATGACAGACCTTATTCATTTATATGACAGACCTTATTCATTTATATGACAGACCTTATTCATTTATATGACAGACCTTATTCATTTTAGAAAAGCATGCTCAGGCCAAGCAGCATCCAATTCATTCCCTTTGGAAGTCACATGGTTTTTGAAGAAGCAACTTGCCTTGGCTTAAAGCAAGCTTAGAACAAGCTTGCTTCTTCAAAATATGTGACTTCCATAGGGAATGAATGGGACACTGCTCTTGCCCAACCTCCCCCCAGGGCAAGCACAGGGCACATGCTTTTAATGTGTAATTCCCCCCAGGGCAAGCACAGGGCACATGCTTTTAATGTGTAATTCAAGCACAGGGCACATGCTTTTAATGTGTAATTCCCCCCAGGGCAAGCACAGGGCACATGCTTTTAATGTGTAATTCCCCCCAGGGCAAGCACAGGGCACATGCTTTTAATGTGTAATTCCGGCCTCAGACCTTATTCATTTTAGACTAGTCATTCTCAGACCTTCAAGACGATTCATTCTCAGACTTTATTCGTAGAACGGGTACACATTATTGTGTATTATTATTATTTTATGCTTTAACTATTGAAAAATAGCAGATATACAAGCTCACAGCGCGGCACCGAGTGCCACGCTGCAAGCTTATAGATCTGCTATTTTTGAAAAAATCATGAAAATTTGAATTTTGAGCCGATTCTATAAGTGTCTTTTGAATCCTTCTAAGGTTTTTGGAAAAACCCTATGTCAGCAATCTGGCCAGCCATCGTCAAAGAAAAGGTCCTTTTCACTTAACTGGAGGTCAGTTAGTCTGTTCTGGAGAAACTACTATGTCAGTGGTTCTCAAACCTTCTCATGTGAAGGACCCCCAAAATGATATTTATTTGGCCACGGACCCGCATCTCAAAATGTTTAGTTCCAGGGACCGCCCAGAAGCAAACTTTGAGTTACAAACGTTCGCTTTGAAAATACATATATTCAAGGATTTGCACACATTTTCACGACTTTTTTCCAAAAATAGCAGATCTACAAGCTCGCAGCGCGGCACTCGGTGCCGCACTGTGAGCTTGTAGATCTGCTATTTTTCACTGGTTAAAGCATTCAATAATTCTAGGCCTAAATGGTTTAAATGACATTTTAGACAAGTCATTCTCTAGACCACGTTCATTTCAAGGACCCCGAGGAGGTTTGATCGTACTGGAGTAAAGTGTTGACCTGGGGGTTCCCCAGGGTACTTAGTCCCCTCCTTTAACCGCTCCTACATCTGGCTTTGTGTGTATGTACAGTGCGTCTGTAAGTCCGTCCTGCACAGCTTGGCTCTGGCCAAGCTTCCTGGGACGTTCTGATCAGGCATACAAAGGCACCGCTCACTTCTCACTGGGTGTGATTAATTTTTTTTACCAAATCTTAGTTGAAAATGGGCAATGTTACAAACTTGCAAGCTTGCAGGGTAACATAAGTGTGGGTATGATCAAGTATGATCAATTTTTGAGCGGTGGTAAACCGCTCCATAGAGTGTGTCTGTAGCCACTTTTCCTCAGCGTTTTGCCATAGCAATATGTGTGTGTGTGTGTGTGTGTGTGTGTGTGTGTGTGTGTGTGTAACCATATTACATCACCAATTACCAATTGAAGACGTTATGCAAGCACGACCACCGCTCACTTCACATTGGGTGTGATTTTTAAATATACTACGACGCATGGAGAATGATGTATGAATTCTGAAAGTGAAGGCTTTGATTTGTTTTTGTTCCATTGGCTTAGCATCCGTCGCCTTTTTTTCCGACTACTTTTAAGGTCGCGATGTCCAACAATGGGCGACAGACAGACAGACAGACAGACAGACAGACAGACAGACAGACAGACAGACAGACAGACAGACAGACAGACAGACAGACAGACAGACAGACAGACAGACAGACAGACAGACAGACAGACAGACAGACAGACAGACAGACAGACAGACAGACAGACAGACAGACAGACAGACAGACAGACAGAAACATCAATCAAGCAGCCTAGAACAGTGACAGGGACGTGCAGAGAATGTTAGAGAGGCAGGGGCTGAAGTCTCTTCAAGAGCACTTTTGGTGAAGATATCGGAAATAAATAGCGTGATGAGTGAGTCACGTCATGACTTTGTTACTCTATGTGTGCAAGTCCATAAAAGGCTAAATCTTAACTTAACCTTGACTGATAGATAAATAATGAAGATGAGCTCCTCCGTTTTGAATGTCATTCAGGATGACGTCCAGACTGTGTATTAGTCATTGTGAATTAATCAGCACACTAAAATATGTATCTTAAAACATTATAGGTTAGAATAATAAGCAACTGGTATAACATTTTAGGGCAAAATCTGTAGGAGTAGTGTCCAAAAATGTGTTTAAAAAATCGGCCTGAAGGTGGCGCTAAATGGGACAGATCCGTGTTGATGACATGAGTGTAGAGCAAGTGTGTACCGATTTGTGTGATTTTAGGGCAAGGATTTGTAGGAGCTGTGTCCAAAAATGTGTTTTTGCAAGAATTGGCCTCATGGTGGTGCTAGAAGAGGGCCATGTGAGAATTTGGCATGGATCGGGGCAACGGTTGCGGAGATATCCGCAGGGCAAAAGTGTGATGTGTGACGTGTGACTGACTGACTGACAGCTGATGGAGGTTTTGATAGGATGCATGGTATATTAGCATTGTGTGAACTTTGGCTGAGCGATGTGTATTCATGAGATGAGATGGTGGAGAAGAGCTTGAATGGCAATAAGATGTGTTTTTATACAAGCACACTGCAGCCAGATAAAAAGAAGAGTGTGATTGATTGTTTTTCTATACTGGTGGACATGGTGTGATGTGCCTGTTAGGAATGAAGCCCTTCTCCTTCTATTGGTCTATACCAGTGTGAGTAAACTGGAAACCAGTCGGACTGGGAAAGTAGACTGGACAGAGTGAAAACTCTGCTCTCTTATTTACACCTTTTGGGCGCTTTTCGACTGGCAAAGAACCAGCTCGGTTCGGCCTTTGGGATCCTGTACATATAGCGTTTTCAAAACTACGATATTATTGAATGTTTTCTTTGCTTGCTTTGTATTATGTCCATGAATTAAATACTGAGGCCTTTCAACGTAAAAAAAAAGATGCTCCTTTTAGGCAGGGTGTTTAACTGTACTACATTTCAATTGTATTGATTATACGGTACTGTTCTCCATTTTTGTCTAATAAAATAATCAATCAATGAATCAATCAGGTGAGATTTTCCACCGAGAACCAAGTTGGTTCCTAACCGTAATAGTTGGTTCGGAACGGGAACCACAAAATCCTTGGTTCCTCTGGTTTCAATCTGGTGGAAACGTTAGCCGGTTCTACCCTTTGGCTGCTCCTCATTGGCTAAGGGCCCTGCCTTTGTACTGTCGGTCATCTCTTTGCGGAGAATAAGCTTGACCTATAAAGTTCTAGCATAACATCCTGGTCTCGCTATTAAAAAGAAATAGCGAGTAAAAAGACATAACAAAAGCGCACAGACAAATAAGCCCAAAGTCCACTTATAATAAGCAAACATGGCAACACTACTTACTACCAGTAAGACTCCCTAATCGGGAGATAAGCGACCGTTGGTCGCTTATCTCCACAAATAGGCCAAAAGTTTGTTTTACCAATTATCAAGACATACGGGCAGTTGACAGTTTGCCATGGTTACTCATTGAAGTTGAATCTCCATATATGGAGATAACCTACGCATCACACTAAGTCTGACCTCACCAGCCCATATTTGGGCATGAGCAACTTATGTCTCCATATATGGAGATATGATGACATCACACAGTCCTCAGCCGATGATGTGGCGTGATGTCATACAATACACAAACGAGCCCTACAGTATAAAGGGGCAATTCTTGCCAGGAAAGAAGCATTTCTTCGACTCAGACCTTATCGCCAGGGTTGGCTTATAGCAGCTGTCGGTAGATAATGCCGGTCTTATATACTCATTGAAGTTGAATCTCCATATATGGAGATAACCTACGCATCACACTAAGTCTGACCTCACCAGCCCATATTTGGGCATGAGCAACTTATGTCTCCATATATGGAGATATGATGACATCACACAGTCCTCAGCCGATGATGTGGCGTGATGTCATACAATACACATACTGATTGCGACCGACGGACGGCCGGTGGAGGTTTTGATACTAAACTGCGACCTACGGTCGCAATGAATACTACTACTACGAGATCTGGTTGCCAGACAGGGAATGGTGGACAGTCTCTGCACATTCAGAAACGTACATTGTAGTCTTTAGATACCTCTAATACACAGTAGGTTCAGGTTCTGGAAAGTTCTGGTTCCACCTCGTAGCGGAAAGGGGGCTTAAAGGAGCAGTTCACTAGCCTCGCAACAGCCAGACTGGGAGTTCTCCATTATACAACGCATTACGCGATGACGTAGTTACTCACTTTGACTGACAGGTCCAGTCAGTAGTCATCAGCGCATCAAAACATTGTCGTGCGGGAGCACATCAAATACGTCTTTTCCAGAAATTCCAAAAGTGCAAACTGTTGTTCTTTTTTAAATTATGAGATTCCGTTGATTTCAGATAAAACTTCGCTTAATGCAGCTTTTATTTGTGATTTGTGAACTCGCGTCGGGCATGGGGTCCGCCATGTTTGTTTACAAAATGTGAGAGCTGCAGCAGCCGCTCGACCAATAAGGAGCGCTGTGAGGAGGGTCGCTCCAAATGCAGCCATTTGATTGGAAATTAGAACATAAGTTCTCATAAGGAGACTCTATGGGAGGACCACCAGACCGAGAAAGGAAGCACATTGGTGGATGGCTTGCGAGGCCAGCAGTTCACCCCCAAAATGACTTTTTTTCTATTGATTACTCAACCCATGACTTGAGTTAAATAATATTTGTTTTGTTTTTGTCACATTCCTGTCACATGAAGCGGGGTCTAGGGATGGGTATCGTTCAACTGTGAATCGATACGATACCTTTTTCGATACCTGGGAATCGATACGATACCTTTTTCGATACCTGGGAATCGATACGATACCATTTTCGATACCAATTTCAATACTTTTTATTTATTATTATTATAATTCTTATTTGCCTTTTTTCTATGGGCTATTTTACACACCAAAATAGGTTATTAAGCCAGTTATTCAGCCATTTTCATGTCAAGTAGGCCTAGTAGAGTAGTTGATGTGACTACTATTACTGTTATGGCTGCTATTGTATAATTAATTCATTTGTTTGTCTACAATAGAATATACAAATACTTTTTACAGATAGGCTATTGATACTGTTGAAGTTGTATTATTATTATTATTATTACCCTTATTGTTCAAAAGTATCGAAACAAGGTATCGTTCGTTTTTACGTGAACCGATACTCGATAGTATCGACATCATGGATCGATACCATTAAAAGTATCGCAGACGATACCCATCCCTAGCGGGGTCCTCAAATCTTTTTGTAAAAAGTTCCATTCCTCATCATGTACTGTAAGTCTATTGAAGGTAGGAAGGATAGCCCATACCGTGGCCACACCTCTGGAGAAAACCACGTTCATGTTGCGTGTTCCCGGCACAACCAATCGGGGGACCCCTCTCGGATTATAGTAGTAAGATAATTTGGCCTTAACAACAGGTCTATATAATATGTAATACTCTCATGTTACATAATGACAAACAGCTTTATGTGTCAATAGTCATAATTTGTCTATTTTATAATGTGACATAATTAAGACATTGAATGTGTTCTGTGTTTGCTTCAGTTTGATCTGTTTTCTGAAAACCTTGAGAACATGAGTTTAGGTCATTGTTTTAAGAAGGTGACGACAGTAAGAAAAATCAAACCTCGGTTCCAAAGTGAAGCGGTGAACTTTTATTCTATGTGTTCTAGAGCTATGAAATCTGTGTTCTAGATCTATTATACATTCTGTGTTCTAGATCTATACTTTCTATGTGCTTTAGTTCTATATTTTTATGAATTCTGAATGAATGAATTATTTTATCTGGAGGGCCAAATTGTCATGTGAAGCTTGACCAATCCTCATGTCTGGACGCACGATTCACACAAAGCCACTCCTTGGAAGCGGCTTTCACCGCTTAAAAAAAAAAACACGTATTTTTTTTAACATTATTCTTTTATATATTGATTTTATATTATCATTAAAACCTTGGTGTTTCATCAATTATTTGGGAGCCCCCTTGCAATAATAATAATAATACCCTTGCAGTCCTCCAGTGGTCCTCTGCCCACAGGTTGAGAACAGGGGCGTCAATTGGGTATGGCAGGGGTATGCAGCTGCCATACCCCAGCTGCAGCTGCCATACCCCAGCTGCCATCCCCCCCCCCCCCCCCCCGGGGATAAAAGTTACTTTTGAATATAAATCCATGAATGTCTCTTTGTCTATCTGTATTATGTTGTTAAATTACAGTAAAATAACTACACAATTTAACAAAATGGTCACGTAAACAAGGTATTGTGGCACGTTTACTAACATTCCAAGTTTAGATGCACTTGAACAACCATTCCAGGCTGTCATATCCAGCCCAAGAAACCGTAAACGGGGGAAAAAAATAGAATGTACTTCTTAAGGTATGGCAACGCGCGCCTTCGCGCGCGTGCAAGACACCAGTCATGTTGCCATACCTTAGCTTTTTCTGAACTGACGCCACAGGCTGAGAACCACTGCCCCAACAGGTTGAGTTGAGTGTTCATAAGCCGTGACCGCCATCGACGGGCGAGATGTCCGGATCAGCCGAGGTACAACGGCCAGCGCCGCCTTGGCTGCCTTCCGCCGGCTCCAGATAGGCGTCCAGACAGACGCACAGGCGGGCCAGCTGGTCGCTCAGCAGCCGGGGACCCGGGGGACGCGTCGCCGCCGCCTCCTGCTGCTGCTGGTTGACCCGGCTCTCCGCGGCTCTCAGGCCGTCGTCGTCGTCCGCGCTCCCGTTAAGCTCCTCCCCCTTCTGGCCGAGCGACAGCGAGAACAGCGGCGCCACCGCCGGGTAGCGGGGGCTCAGCGCCACCGCGGCCCGCAGGCGAGCGCCGCCCCTCTCCACCACGCCCACGAAGTACATCATGGCGTCCGTCTCCTCCTCCTCCTCCTTGACCAGACCACCGGCGTTTTCCGATGCGGCGAACGCCAAGTCCCTGTACTCTCGGTACGAGACGGCGGTCCAGGAAACCAAGCGCGAGGTGATCATTTTGTCGCCGGGGAGCGTCGTCGGGAGACGCTGACACTCGGCGGGGACCACGCTGGTTTCCAGCGAGGCGAACTGTTGGCGCAGGGCCAGGCGCGACTCCAGACGGGCCCTCAGCAGCTTCACCGTCCTCTCCATGTGGCTGGCGCTCAGAGAGGAGCCGCCGCCCGCACCGACGCCCTCCTCCGGGGGGGCGTCGCCGTCGAGGAACCGCAGCCCCCCGAGGCTCTGCGCCCACAGGTAAGGGCGTCCCAGCTCCTCGGCGTGGTCGGCGAACGAGGCGATCCCCACCCGGTCCAACTGGTAGCGGTTGGCCGGGTTGGGCGACTCCTGGCCGCGGTCGTCGCCGTCGCCGCGGAGGCAGTGGAGCAGGGTGGCGGGGTTCAGCAGCTTCGCCGCGCTGGCCACGGCGAGGTCGTCGGAGGCGGGGGTTAGGGTCACCTTGGTCTGCACGGTCAGGATGTCCAGGTTGGTCAGGTGGTAGAAGTACACGTGGAGAACGCTGCCGCCTTCACACCGGACGTCCAGACAGACGGACAGAGGGTGTCTCTGGAGCATCTCGCGTCGCTTACCGTCCAGCTGGCCGCCGTCCGTGGCGTGCCGTCTCCTCTCCACTTCCCCCTCGTCCTCCGCGTTATCAGAGCGGCCCGGTTCGTCGGCGGCCCGGGAGACATCATCATCGGGGCGCTGCTTGGGCGACGACAACGCGCTCTTGGCCTCCTCCGCGTCCCCGCCGATCGACACGCACAGCTCCCTGTCGCAAGCCCGCCCGTAGGCGGAGGCCTGGACGAACAGCACGTAGAGAGGGGCGGGCAGGTGGCGGGCCGCCTCCGCCTGCCGCTGGGGGCTCGGGCCGGCAGATGAGGAGGAGGAGGGCGCGGACAGGAACTCCTGCAGCGGCACGGAGGCCCGCGTGATGGCGCCGAGCCCCGGCTGCAGGCTGCCCAGGAGCTCCCTCTTCTCCTGGATGCTGCGGCGCCGGCGCTCCCTGGTGGCCTGGCCCTGGGCGTACTGCTCCGCCAGCCTCTTCCTGTGCTCCAGCTCCCAGTGCAGGCGCGCCAGCGTGCGCTGGTGGGCGTCGCCCCGCGTGGCGTCGGCGCGGGCCACGGCCGGCGGCGCCTCCCGGTAGAAGTCCTCCTCGCTCGCCAGCTCCACGTGGTCGTGCTCCGAGCGGACCTCCAGGCAGCGGGCGATCTCCCTCTGCTGGTGGACCACGCGGTACAGCAGGTTCTGCAGCTGCAGGTGCAGCGCGTCCACGCGCTGCTTGGCGTCGTGCGTGCGGTCGCGGCCCCTCTTCAGCCGCGTGTGGGCGCGGCGGTTCAGCCTCTTCAGCGTGACGAAGCGCACGCAGCCCTGCATGCGCTTCCGCTCCAGCGCCTCCTCCTCGGATCCGGAGCTCCGGAGCTCCTGCATCTCGGCCATGAGCTCAGCCAAGCTCTGGCACGCCTGCCGGTACTGCCGGCGGTCGTGCTCGGGGTCGTCGTCGCGTCCGACGTCCAGGTCCGGGTCCGCCTCCTGCTGCTCCTCGACGGACGCAGCGACGCGACCGCCGTCCGGCTGCCTCTGGTCCCCCACGACGTCTCCTCCTCCTCGGCTGCGTTTGGTCTCAGGAGGACCTTCCACCTTCACCTTCCTCCTCTGAAGGACCTCCGACATGGAGACAGATCTACAAGACCTTACAAATCTGATCTCTGCCTTCCCTGGGTCGATTCAGGGCAATGGTTTACAAACAGTATTGTTCTAGGTGGTAGCTTGTGCTTTACTTTATCGTTTTGTTAATATCTGTTTTAGTTCCTTAAAGTTTCTTTAGTTTTCTGAGTATTCCGTCTTCTGATTCATATTTAATATGACTGTATATAAATGTGTATTCCTGTTGCATATTGTGTTGTATCTCAGCTACATTGAAACAGAGCTTGCCCCTCAACTGCACTCCAAATCAAACTAAAGGTTACGACGATGACTTGCTGGCTGTTGAGATATAAAAAATAAACATGAATGACCCCGAAGTTGTCGAGCAGAGTACTTGGAGGATCGTTCTGATGTCACGGACCACGTTTGGGGAAGACCGCCATGGAACACCATATTTGGGCACCTCCATATTTTTTGGGCAAAGACTGACATTGAAATCCCGTATTTGGACGTTGGCTGACGTCACGGCGATGACAAAAGCGACGAGGCAGTTCGGCAAATGAGCCACGTTAGCCTGGCGTTGCCAGACTATCTATCGCAGTGTTTCTCACCACTGGTCCTGGGGACCTTTGGTGTGCCCCTGAGAAGGGTCAAGTGTGCCCCTTGAAACTGCTTGAAAGCCAGTATTGTATTTATAATTTTAAAAATGATTTAAACTAGTGAAAACAGCTGATCTACAAGCACACAACGCCTCGCACCCGCGAGGCGTTGTGTGCTTGTAGATCTGCTGTTTTCACTACTTGTTGTACGACAGCCTTGTATGATGAAGCAGGGCTTTACTTTGCGAAGAAACGCACACATTTGAAACTTGGAGATACAAGGTTTCTTCCCGACAGTGACGATATTTACACCCCCCCGTATTATGTTGGTGTGCCCATGGATTCTTGGGACATGAAAAGTGTGCCCATGCAGAAAAAAGAGAAAAAAGAGAAGTACAGAGTGAAAGGTCAAGTTTATTAAGTATTGATGGTTCAAGTGGTTAAATATCTAAAAACACAAATTGACATGAATCCAAAATACACTGACGATTGTGCTGTCAAACAATGAAACTATATGGAATCTATGAACAGGTTGTGGGGGTCCCTGCTTCATCTCTCTCTCAACTAAGGGGTCCTTGGCCTGAAAACGTGGAAGACGCCTGCATTAGAATCACAGTGGAAAACCAAACGGGGGAAACAATCTGCGCTCCGCCCAGCGGGGGCTCAAGGAACCCTCTCGGCTTGCCACGTCTTGGTCTTCAAGACGCGGGCGCGTTTCTCCTCGGGGGAGAGCGCTGTGCTGCCCTCTACCGCCACCAGCTGGTACTGCTTGTGTTTGAGCTGCGCGGGGAGCTTCCTGAGGCTGCGGACGGCCTTGGCGGCCGCGCCGTGCCCGGCGAGGAGCCCCCGGGCAGCGTCCGGGCAGCCGGGGTCCAGGACCAGCAGGCACAGGGTCCCGTTCCTCCGCTGCTCCAGGCCCACCACGCTGCGGCTGTGGCCCTGGTGCTGCAGGTACAGCGGGGGCCGCGAGGTCTGCGTGACGCCGCCGCGGGGGGGCGGGCACGCCGCCGCCCCTCCTCCGGCGGAAAAGTACCGCCTCACCCACTCAAAGAGGCCGGCGTGGGTGTCGTCTCGCGGGCCTGCCGCCGCCTCGCCTCGGAAGTCCACCACCCGGGCCCTGGCGCCCAGCGAGGTGAGCAGCACGTACACCTCGGTGGCCCCGATCCACGCCCGCCCCCCCCGCAGCCGCCCGCCGAAGTGGGCGGCGCCCTGCGGGTCCAGGCCCTCGGCCCAGGCGTCCTCGATCAGCGCCTGCAGCCGCGGCACGCCGGGCACCGCCTTGAGCTCCTCCTCCTTGAGGCGGCCGTCGGCAGCGCCCAACACCCTCCCCGTGCCCAGCAGGGAGGACAGGAGCGTCTGCAGGTTGCGGTAGCCGCAGCCCCAGCCCCGGTCCAGCTCCGAGGCACAGAAGTGGTCCGCCTCGGCGCTCAGCCACACGTGGGCGCAGTCTCGCGCCGCGCCCGCAGGTGTCGTCTCGCTCTTGTAGAACTGGTGCAGGGCGCGGACCACGCCCCGGGTTCTGGTACGGCCGTCGTCGAGCCTCGCGGACGACGAGGCCGCCGTCGTCGTCCCGCTATTGTGGAAGTCTCTGGACACGGTCTGTCTCCCCTGCCTCCCCTTTGTCGGCTCTGTCTTGTCCTGCCTGTTATTATGGCGTCCACCCCGGTAGCCGCTCAAGCCATATCGTACCTCTACTGCTGCTGGTACCTTTTTGGGCTCCGCTGCTGCCTCACGCTTGACCTCCCGCTCCCTGCACCTCTGCTCCTCCACCGAGCCGAACTCCAGGTGCAGCTCCACGTGCTCCTGCAGCGACAAGGTGTCCGAGAAGACCAGGGAACACATGGGACACCGGTGGCTCTGCTCCTCCTCCTCCTCGCCTTCAGCTGCGGCGCCGGCGGCGACGACGCTCTGCTCCCGGAGATGCTCCTCGACGTGGCGCTGCAGCGTGTGGACGGTGCCGTAGACCCGGGAACAGATGGGGCACGGAAAGCCGCCGTCGCCGCTTCTTACACCGAACTCTGAAGAGCAGTCGTCTAACAGTCCCAGTCTGTTAAAGTCCTCGTTCATAACGTCCATGATGCAACGGCGGTCGGCTGCGTCGTTTAGCCTCGGTATGAACCTCTCCTCAGCAGCGTCCTTTTATACCGCTATCAAGCGCTGTGTTATTTATATCAGGTCACACTTGTTGGTGGTGACGTCACCTAGAACGGCGCTCCCTCGTCATTCTATAGAACAGGGGTTTTCAAAGTGGGTGACGGGGCACCCTGGGGTGCCGCCGTGATGCCAGTCCAGGGGTGCCGCGAGATCATTTGTTTGATATTTGGAATTCATCAATATCACTTCACTATGCTTAGCAAAACAGACCTGATTTGCACTGTACTTGATGAGTTCTTTTTGAAGCGGTGAAAGTCGCTTCCAAGGAGTGGCTTTGTGTGTCCCATGTCCATATATGGTCATTTCAGTCCAGAATGAACAGGTTTTATCAAAAACAAAATGTGTGTCCCATGTCCATATATGGTCATTTCAGTCCAGAATGAACAGGTTTTATCAAAAACAAAATGTGTGTCCCATGTCCATATATGGTCATTTCAGTCCGGAATGAACAGGTTTTATCAAAAACAAAATGTGTGTCACCTCATGTCCATATATGGTCATTTCAGTCCAGAATGAACAGGTTTTATCTGTCCTGTACGTCCAGAATATGTGTGTAGTGTCCGTTCCGGTCTGATGATTGGATACTTTGAGGATTGGTCAAGCTTCACATGACAATTCGGCCCTCCAGATAAAATAATTCATTCATTCAGAATATATAAAGAATGTATAGATCACAGAGTTCATAACTCTAGAACACATAGAATAAAAGTTCACCGCTTTACTTCGAACCGAGGTTTGATTTTTCTATCTACGTCAACTCTCTTCACCAAAAATAGCAGCTCTACAAGCTCACAACGCGTCACAGCGCGTCACAGCGCGCCACAACGCGTCACAACGCGTCACAACGTTGTGCTTGTAGATCGGCTATTTTTGGTGAACCTTCCCCCCAGAAAAGGCATGCTGTGGTTCAAGTGGTTAAATGTCAAGTATAACGTTATTTTCAGTCAGTTCTGATGGAAACGGATATTTTCCAGATTCTAAAAATGAACAGTGTAACTTAGGGGTGCCATGGATGAAAAAGTTATTTTCAGGGGTGCCCTGGGTCAAAAAAGTTTGAAAACCCCTGCTATAGAAAATAATCAGGTCATTGCCCCGCTTGAGGTCAATTCAAGACAATGGTTCCTAATACTTTTGTTTTAGATTGTAACTGCTCTAATTGATATTATGTAATAATATATTTTAGTCTCTATGCTGTCCTCTGATTTATATTCTAATATTGCTGTATGTATATTGCTGTTGTCAGTGTATTGTATTGTATCGGCTATATTGCAAATGAAGGCTTGACTCCCAGCTATACTCAGTTTAAATAAAGGTTATGAATGAATGCATGAATGAATGAATGAATGCATGCATGCATGCATGAATGAATGAATGCATGAATGCATGAATGCATGAATGAATGAATGAATGAATGAATAGGCTGATTCCTCATTGGTGCCAAATACAGAAGACGTTGAGTATCAAACTTGTTATTTATATATAATGATATGTATATATCAGGGTCGCACTTGTTGGTGGTGTCGTCACCAAGGAAGGTGATCCCTCATTGGCTGTAGCGCTCACTCACTGACACTTAGGGACATGACGAGAGTCCGATGTCTTTATCATTATGTCATTGATATGTCATAGATTCTTACATGTGGATCATTCATCGATACGTAATAGATTCTTACATGTGGATCATTATGTCATTATGTCATTGATACCTCATAGATTCTTACATGTGGATCATTATGTCATTATGTCATTGATACCTCATAGATTCTTACATGTGGATCATTATGTCATTATGTCATTGATACCTCATAGATTCTTACATGTGGATCATTATGTCATTGATACCTCATAGATTCTTTCAGCCCTATGGTGAGCGCTCGGATGCCATGTTCAGGGTAGAAACCTAGTATAGAATGACAAAGTTCTAATAAACTAGAATTGGACTCTGTTGAGGTGAAGTTCTGGGGGCTTGGTTGTTAAAACTATGGCACCACGGAAGTCAAAGGGAATTGGATCAGGCTGAAACCATGGCCAAATACGGAGCCATACGTCATAGATAATTGTGACCGGCGTCACAAACTGGCCGGCACCAGATCCATCTGCCTCAGAAACAACCGTAACTACAGGGGGCAGCCGGTCGTGTCCATTAGACGTCGTTCGTTATTATAATAATAATAACTAGAAAGTGTGGTCGCTGACGGTTGCTGACTATATTCTGCAGTAAGCTAACTGTCATGTGAAGCTCCACTCCCATTGATTCCCTACTGATTCCCACTCCCATTGATTCCCTACTGATTCCCACTCCCATTGATTCCCTACTGATTCCCACTCCCATTGATTCCCTACTGATTCCCACTCCCATTGATTCCCTACTGATTCCCTATCCCTGCCATTTCCAAATGGCAGCATAAAAGTTACCCTAGTAATCAATAACGTTTACGTCATTGATGATGAAAGTTACGTAATTTTTGAGGAGTTAACCTGCCATTTCCAACGGCGGCGGGAAAAAAGTCTATAAAAAGTTACAGGTCACCCTAGAAGTATATAAAGTTCTCCTAGAGCTATAATGTGTTTGTTGCCCTGTCATTAATAATAATAATAACATGTTCTCCCTGTCCACTGTGGCAGTGATGCTGCCTGTGGTGTCTCTGTGTGGCCTGCTCAACATTAGCAGTGATGGCTGAGTGGTTAGTGTCCACACCTAGGACTCCGGAGGTCCCAGAGGTCGCAGGTACGATTCCCCGCTCCAGCTACCACTGCTCCCCTCCCCCTGCGCGCCTTGTGTGAAGCACTGAGGGGTCAGCTGGGTTAAGCTGAAAACTGAATTTCCCTTGTGGGAGGACGTAGGTAAATTCTCTTCTACATGTTCTCCTTGTCCACTGTGGTGGTGCTGCTGCCTGTGGTGTCCCTGTGTGGCCTTCTCTACGCGGCTGCGGTGGAGGACTCCTTCCCCCAGGGCTGTACGAGTGGCAGCAGCCTCTGCTACTACAGTCTGCTGCTGCCCGTCACCATGCTGGTCTACGCTGCCTGCCACCTGGGCAGCTGGGTGGGCATCCAGCTGTTCAGACACAACTAGGATGGATGGACGTTACAACTGGTCTACGCTGCCTGCCACCTGGCCAGCTGGGTGGGCATCCAACTGTTCAGACACAACTAGGATGGATGGACGTTACAACTGGTCTAGTCTCGCGTAGCCAGACAACTATTCCACAATCTCCGAATGCTATATAGAGTCTGGAACGGCAGCTCCCGAACGGCGAGTATCGGAAGTAGCCACTGCTGCACGGAACTGTTAGTCCCACTGGAAACATAACAGAAGCACACTCGCACAGACAGAGTCATTGGAGCGGCCTATTCTTGTTATGGGTGTATAGTTTAAGAAAACGTTCGAAAAAATCATGGAAGTAACACCAGCAACACCAGAGAAAGACGAAATAACGCCCGAGAAATATTGAAAGGAGACTTAACACTTCCAGTAGTAGGACATGTTATTGCTACTGCACAAAGAGAGCGGTTGCGTCACATCCGCTTTATCTCGCACTCATCGTTTCTATTTCCGTGCCCCAGACTGTTGACGGGAGCATTTCCCAAATCGCGGAGTCAACAGTCTGGCCACACGAGACTACAACTGGTCCCCCCCTCTTTGCCTATACCAGGGGTCTTCAACAGGGGGTCCGGGACCCCTAGGGGGTTCTCAGAGTTACTACAGGGGGTCCTCCAAATCTTTGTGTGATATCTGCCTATACCAGGGGTCTTCAACAGGGGGTCCGGGACCCCTAGGGGGTTCTCAGAGTTACTACAGGGGGTCCTCCAAATCTTTGTGTGATATATTAAGATTCGAACCCTAGAGTCCATGTTCTGAGAACTTTATTCTCTGAGAAAATAGCCGATCTACAAGCTTGTAGATCGGCTATTTTTGGCAAAGAGGTTTGGTGTAGGGGGGAAAAAAGAGTGAAAGGTCAAGTTGATTAAGTAATCAAGTTTATTAAGTATTGACAGTTCTAGTGTTTAAATATCTGAAAACTCAAATTGACATGAATCCAAAATACACTGATGATTGTGCTATCAAACAATGAAACTATATGGAATCTATGAACAGGTTGTGGGGGTCCCTGCTTCATTTCTCTCTCAACTAAGGGGTCCTTGGCCTGAAAACGTTGAAGACCCCTGGTCTGTCGTGTTTTAGCTCAACCGTGGTGTAGCTCAATGTGTGCGAGTGGAGCTGGTTATATATAATAGGATATTATTTGGTTTGCAAATGTCTTAGGCAGCAGAACGATTTTTGTTTTATTTATTTTTTGCTCTTCCAGCCCATGTCAAACGAACAAATGGATCAGTCAGGGTTTATTTAATGTTGGGTTTAACTGTCTAATCTTCATTCACAATTGGACTTTAAAGGGCATGGCTTTGATTGTCAAAAAGAAACACACCCAGAGTGAAGTGAGCCGTACTATTTAATGTGGTCGCCAGTAGGGCAACCAGACTACTTTCGTTCCAGACAATAAATATGCAACCACACTTGCAATTTCCAATTGCATCTTTTCTAGTTATGAGTTAATTTCATTAAGCATTCTGCAAAGCTTGGCCAACGGGGAGGGACATCCGTACAAACAGACAAAGCCAGATGTAGGCGTGCCTAGCACCGCTCAAACATACAAGCTGGGGATGGAGGTGAAGAGAGAATGTCAGGGGTCGGAGAGTGATAATTAACTCTTTTACTGCTTCGGACGTTCCCGTTCACTCCTTCATTTACTCACTTTTGATGACTGTAAGCTGATAACTGGTCGCGCCGCCGTGTGCAGTAAAAACATCTCCCGTAACGCTGCTCCCAAATTTCCACTGCCCGTAAACAATAATGGAGTCCCAAATCACTTACTGGCCGTTTTCTGTGGATCTGATCTAGAAATTCATTTCTATGCTCTGAATGGACGGCAAGCGGAGCGGCCCAATTCACATCCATTCTTTGCATAAGGCTGCCCTCTGCTGCCAGCTTGGCTAAAGTACACATATAATAGATCCAATAGAAAAAATGGTAAAAACCAGCCCCAATAAATAAATAATAAATCTGGCAGTAGAACTGTTAAAGGTGGAGTCCAATCCCCGGATTGGCTGACCTCAAAGCTGAACTTACACTTAAAGAGCTCCATATATGGGTATGACATTCTGTCATCACGAGTGATTGACCGAGAGGTGTTTTTAAACCTCACATTGTGCCACAACAGCTGCAAACCCCGAGTCGTTTAAACGTCACATTTAGCTCTGCTCTCTAAAGAGACATAATCGGTCCCCGACACCTTTTTTCTGTCAACATGCAAGATACGATGATGGACCTGTTGTACGAGGCGGCGGAGCCTTCCTTCAGCGACCCGGAGGACTTTGTGGACGACATCGGAGACGAGGAGCTCCTGGGCGACCTGCTGCAGGAGCGCCCCCTGGAGGCCGAGGGCATCGCCTGCAGCTGCGTGGTGGTGGACAACGTCCCCCGGGTGGGCCCCGAGAAACTGGACCGGCTCAAGAAGGCCCTGCACAAGATCTTCTCCAAGTACGGCGACGTCGCCGCCGACTTCTACCCCGAGGGAGACGACGGCGCCAACAAGGGCTACGTCTTCATGGAGTACGCCACGCCCGCCCAGGCGGCGGAGGCCGCCAAGGCCGCCGACGGCCACAAGCTGGACAAGCAGCACACGCTGCGGGTCACCACGCTGAGCGACTTCGACAGGGTCATGAACGTCGGCGACGACTGGGAGCCTCCCGAGGAGCAGCCCTTCAAGGACACGGGCAACCTGCAGCACTGGCTCCTGGACCCCGACTGCTGCGACCAGTACAGCGTGATCTACGAGGCGGGACAGCGGACGGCCATCTTCTCCAACGACGCGGCGGCGGAGCCCGTCCCGGTGGAGGAGAGGAAGCTGTGGACGGAGACGTACGTGCGCTGGTCCCCCCAGGGCACCTACCTGGCCACCTTCCACCAGCGGGGCATCGCGCTGTGGGGCGGCGAGAAGTTCAAGCAGATCCAGAGGTTCAACCACCCGGGCGTCTCCCTCGCCGACTTCTCCCCCTGCGAGAGCTACGTGGTGACCTGCAGTCCGCCGGCGGCGGACGCCAAGGAGGACCCGCAGGCCCTCGTCATCATCTGGGACGTCAAGAGCGGCCAGACCAAGAGGGTCTTCCACTGCGAGAGCTCGACACACTGGCCCATCTTCAAGTGGAGCCACGACGGGAAGTACCTCGCCAGGATGACACAGGATACGCTGAGCATCTACGAGACTCCGTCCATGTTCCTGCTCGACAAGAAGAGTCTAACGATCGTTGGAATCAAGGACTTCTCGTGGTCGCCCGGCGACAACATCGTAGCGTTCTGGTCACACGGGGGCCATGACCTCCATGACCTCACGGCCAAAGTGACCCTGATGCAGATCCCCTCGAGGCAGGATATCAAGTGTTGCCCATCGTTTGACGTGGTCGACTGCAAGCTGCACTGGCAGAGGAACGGACACTACCTCTGCGTGAGAGTGGGCAGGCACCCCAAGGGAGCGCGGGGTGTCGTCACCAGCTTCAAGATCTTCCGGATGAGGGAGAAGGTGGTCCCGGTGGACGTGCTGGAGATGAAGGACGGCATCGTGACCTTCGCCCTGGAGCCCAACGGCAGCAGGCTGGCCGTGATCCACGGCGAGTCTCCCAGTCGATACAGCGTCTCCGTCTACCACATCCAGGAGGGCGGCAGCGTGAAGCTCATCAAGGTGTTGGAGAACCAGCCGGTCAACAGCATCTTCTGGAGCCCGCGGGGTCAGTTCCTGGTGCTGGCCGGCCTGGAGACCCTCAACGGCCAGCTGGTCTTCCTGGACGCGTCCGACTGCACCGTGATGAACACGGCGGAGCACTACACGGCGTCCGACGTGGAGTGGGACCCCACGGGCCGCTACGTGGTCACCTCCGTGTCCTGGTGGAGCCACAAGGTGGACAACGCCTTCTGGCTGTGGAGCTTCCAGGGACGCCTGCTGCGCAAGGTCGGCGACAAGGAGCGCTTCTGCCAGCTGCTGTGGCGGCCGCGGCCGCCCGCCCTGCTCGGCGCCGAGCAGACGGAGGCCATCAGGAAGAACCTGAAGAGCTTCTCCAAGGTCTTCGAGCAGAAGGACCGCCTGAGCCAGTCCCGGGCCTCCAAGGAGCTGGTGGACCGGCGCCGGGCCATGGTGGAGGGGTACGAGCAGTACCGCCAGGACGCCACCAGGGCGTACCGCCAGCAGAGGGAGCTCCGCCTCCGGCTGAGGGAGGGCGTGGACACGGACGAGCTGGACAGCGGCGTGGGCGGCGGCGGCGACTGGGAGGAGGAGACCGTGGAGTTCTTTATCGGCGAAGAACGGATTCCCCTCTGAGGTGGGTCTGTATAGTGCCCTGCCCCTCTGAGGTGGGTCTGTATAGTGCCCCGCCCCTCTGTGGTGGGCCTGTATAGTGCCCCGCCCCGCGTAGGGATGGGACGATAAGTGATATTATCGTTTATCCCAGTGTTCCTCAACCACTGGTCCTGGGGACCTTTGGTGTGCCCCTGAGAAGGGTCAAGTGCAAGTGTCCCTTGAAACGGCTTGTAAGCCAGTATTGTATTTATCATTTTAAAAATCACACCCAATGTGAAGTGAGCGGTGGTCGTGCTTGCATAACGTCTTCAGACTAGGATTTAAGTCTAGGATGTACAGGCTATGTATGCTACACACACACACGTAACGCTGAGGAAAAAGTACAGACATACGACACATGACATCACTAGACAAACATGATGCTACGTACACACATTTTACTATGGCAAAACGCTGAGGAAAAAGGCTACAGACACACGCACAGCCACTCTTATGAGCGGTTTACCACCGCTCAAAAATGAATTAAACTAGTGAAAACAGCCGATCTACAAGCACACAACGACTCGCACCCGCGAGGCGTTGTGTGCTTGTAGATCGGCTGTTTTCACTACTGTTGTGCGACAGCCTTGTATGATGAAGCAGGGCTTTACTTTGCGAAGAAACGTGTCGTACACATTTGAAACTTGGGAGATCCAAGGTTTCTTCCCGACAGTGACGATATTTACACCCCCGTATTATGTTGGTTTGCCCATGGATTCTTGGGACATGAAAAGTGTGCCCATGCAGAAAAAAGGTTGAGAAACACTGCTTTATCCTGATAAAAAAATCAAACCTTGGTTCGAAGTGAAGCGGTGAATTTGTATTCTATGTGTTCTAGATCTATACATTCTGTGCACTTTCTATGTGCTTTAGTTCTAGTTCTGAATGAAAGAATGATTTTGTCTGGAGAGCCAAATTGTCATGTGAAGCTTGGCCAATCCTCAATTCTTCATTCTGGACTTGCACGGGACATGTACGGGACAGACAAAACTAACCAATCACAGCGCAGAGATGCACGGGACAGGTACGGGACACACAAAGCCACACACCTTGGAAGCGGCCTTAACCGCTTAAAAAAAAAAAAACACTCACGATAATCGTATCACGTTTGTGGAAGTGCATTCCGAGATAAAAAGACATTTCTTTGCATCAGCAATGAACCGGAGCCTATGGAAATATACGCTCCATGATGCTGGCGAACGAGTTGCATCATGGGATATGTAGTGTTTTTGCTCACCAGCGGTTACCACAGGTTTTGTTTACTTGGTAACCATGGTAACCAGGTGTCTTAACAGTGAGTCGGCTCCCATTAACCTTTGACCCTAAAGCCCGTATCAGAGTCTACGGTGGAGACCTATCCACCGCAAATTTGAGGTGGAAAGCTTTCCACCTCAAGTCAGAGAAAATAACTGCAGGCCATCATAGTCACGGCCCACGGTGAAGTCCTTTACCCCGTCTAGGCCGGTTCAGGTCGACCAATCAGTGAACGGGGTGTAGAGCCTGTCTGTCTGATAGTAAAAACAGAGAGATGTGTTGGGACTCGCGGTGGAAAGCTCTCCACCGTGAGGAATGATGTAACGTTGTAGTTTCATGACTCAAAAAGACTCGAAAAGACTACACCGCGGTGTAAAGCCTTCCACCGCGGACCCGACTATGATACGGGCTTTAGGCTCCTGTGGACATCTTAGGCATCCTTCGTGAAATCGTCCTCCGTCATGCACTGGGATCAATTCATCTTTTATTTGCTGAGCTGCATATTCGACACCACTTAAATCCCCTATTGGTAAAAGGTACTTAAAATCATAGACTGTATAAAAGATATGGACAAAGCGAAGCCATTGGTTTCTATGCAGCGCAAATGACAATTATGGGTCCTTGGCATGGGTATTGCCATCATAGATTGAAATGCAACCAGAGGATGCTATTGGCTGCCAACGGTCACGTGCAACCGCAGGGATACATGGGAGAATGTGGTCGGAGCCTCCCGAAATACAGCACACGAAGAAGAACACAGCCGGCTGGTATCAGTTTAGTTGGCCACGCCCCCCGCAACTTTATCATAAATTTTAACATAAATGGGACCTTATTTTCACAAAACGCATATCGTGATTGAAAGGCAATTTTTAACTAGCGATAGGAACCATAAAGTATTCATGAAAATGTTAATTAAGGTTAGAACACAAAAGGGGAAAATGAATGGGATCCAATGGAGAACAATTCTTTTTGCAACCGGCCAGGGGGAAAACAGCGCAACTAGCGGCCAATCATAGGAAGTTTTAGTTCCGTATTGGGCTCATTTTAAATCGGCGGAACTCTCCCCCTGCTTATTGCGACCGTTAGGGAGCAGTTTACTACCAAAACCTCCGTCCGTCCGTCCGTCCGTCCGTCCGTCCGTCCGTCCGTCCGTCCGTCCGTCGGTCACACGTCACACGTCACACCTTTGTTTGTGTACGGTGTGATGTCATATATCTTCAGTATGACATCACACCACATGTGTACACAAACCTTTGTGTATGTTGCTGTGGCAACAGTCTGTTGTTGCTGGTCTGTTAGTGTACGTTAGCAACCACCTTAGCAACCATGGTTTTACCCTAGCAACCAACTGTTTACCCTAGCAACCAACTGTTTACCATAGCAACCATGTTTTTTTACCCTAGCAACCAACTGGGCTTAAAAGGGATTCTGTTAGGGATCTCCATATATGGGCATAAAAGGGATTCTGTTAGGGATCTCCATATATGGGCATAAAAGGGATTCTGTTAGGGATCTCCATATATGGGCATAAAAGGGATTCTGTTAAAGGGATTCTGTTAGGGATCTCCATATATGGGCATAAAAGGGATTCCGTTAGCTGTTAGTGATCTCCATATATGGGCATAAAAGGGATGCTGTTAGGGATCTCCATATATGGGCATAAAAGGGATTCTGTTAGGGATCTCCATATATGGGCATGAAAGGGATTATGTTAGGGATCTCATATGGGCATAAAAGGGATTGTATCCCAGATGATGCCCTGTTAGGAGATCCACACTAACAGAATCCATATATGGTCCTACCGACAGCTGCTATAAGCCAACCCTGGCGATAAGGTCTGAGTCGAAGAAATGCTTCTTTCCTGGCAAGAATTGCCCCTTTATACTGTAGGGCTCGTTTGTGTATTGTATGACATCACGCCACATCATCGGCTGAGGACTGTGTGATGTCATCATATCTCCATATATGGAGACATAAGTTGCTCATGCCCAAATATGGGCTGGTGAGGTCAGACTTAGTGTGATGCGTAGGTTATCTCCATATATGGAGATTCAACTTCAATGAGTAACCATGGCAAACTGTCAACTGCCCGTATGTCTTGATAATTGGTAAAACAAACTTTTGGCCTATTTGTGGAGATAAGCGACCAACGGTCGCTTATCTCCCGATTAGGGAGTCTTACTGGTAATATGCATACTTGATACAGTCTTTTTTTCACTCTCTAAAAAATCTCTTTGCCAACAATAGCAGATCTACAAGCTCACAAGCTTGTAGATCTGCTATTTTTTTGGCAAATGTTCGGCACCAGGATAATGGATTTTGGGGATATTTTGATCAGTTATCACGATAATATCGTAAATCGCGATTTCTTTGGTCACAATAATCGTGATATGAAATTTTTACATCGTCCCATCCCCCCGAAGTACGTGTTGCACGCCGTTTGATTGATTGATTGATTGATTGATTGATTGATTGATTGCTTGATTGAAGACTTATTAGAAGTTTGCATAGAAAAAGGTTTCTACCACTTTTTCGAGTCACGTGTTCAAATACTGGATTCTGATTGGCTAAATTCCGGAGGTTATGAGAGGACAACTGCCGCAAAGTTGTGTGTCCGAGATCAATGCGCCTCAGTGTACATCCGGGGACTTCAGGAGGTAGTCCCCCAACCAACAAATGAAGGTCGCAGCGGTCCTATGTTTACTAACGTGCGTACTATCGTCGCCGATTTATTTGGATCCAATGCAATCCGCCAACTTTAAAGCCCCTTTTCTCTGAACCTATGCCTTTCTGGAAGCGAACAGCCTCTATTTACGGCCGGAACGGTGCTTTTAACTGACGTTAGCTTAGCTGTAAGCTAGACGCATGGATTAGTATGGAGTTGGCGCCATCTGTTGGTGAGTAGAAGATGTTGTTGGTGGAACTATCTGCTGTCTCGCGGAAGTTTTATAGGCAATAATGATTGTAACTTAAGATCCTTGCAAGTTACAACTATGTGTTTTCTTTCATGTATACGGGAAAAAGTGGTAGAAAAGCTATTTACCACTCGGGGTCGGACATTATGCTCTCATAATGTCCTGAGTGAGTGTGTTATCGGACTCGGCTGCGCCTCGTCCGATAACACCCTCACTGCGGACATTATGAGAGCATAATGTCCTCTCACTCGGGGTAAATTGCTTACACAGTTCACTGGTACAAGGTCTAAAAGGAGATCCTAGGAAAGCACTTGGCACAGGAAACCATTAAAGTATCTCATATAACATTGAATGACAGATGGATAGAACACAGTACTATAGATATAGTAAAAAAAATAAAAAATAAACTGTGCAAAATAAATAAACAGTGCAAAAAATATATACAGTAGGTAATTACAAAGAAGGGTCAGGGGAGGCTGGGCTAGGTTTATTATTGCCAGTTGCGAATGGCTGCCGCCTGTAAGTGGTTTTTCAGGGCAATTTTAAAGGATGCTAGGGTACCACACTCCTTTAAGGCCTTTGGTAGGGCGTTCCACATTTTGGTCGTATAGCAGAAGAACGAGTTCGCCCCTTTGTTTGAGTTGACGCAGCACGAGGCGTTGTGAGCTTTTAGATTTTCTATTTTAGATTTAGAGGACCCCCTGTAGTAACTCTGAGGACCCCCTAGGGGTCCCAGACCCCCTTTTGAAGACCCTTGGTATAGCGGATCTACAAGCTCACAACACGATGCGTCGTGAACTTGTAGATCGGATTTCAAACAGTCAATGTATATGTAGGACTAGGAGGGTCCATGTGGTAATAAGTGCTGGCCGCTTCTTCCGGGCTGGTTTTCTTATAGACCTGCGTGTTGCCTGTTTCTCTCACACAATCTGGCAACCCTCCCCCCTCACACCCATGCTTGTTTCTGTCACACAATCTGGCAACCCTCCCCCCTCACACCCATGCTTGGCTTGAGAGACATTCCTGTTTGAGCCTGAAGCTCTCTGTTGTTCTGATGTCAAACTAAAGAGAGTGGAATTAATTAACAAGTGACTTTAAACCTGGTGGAAGTGGAGGGGAGTTTAATGGATCTTCACCACAAAGTGTTTTTTTGCTGTTTTCCCTATAGGGTGTGCCAAATGTAGTTCTAAGAGCGGCCATTTCTTGTGACAACACAGCCTTACACAGGTGTTCTGATTAGACTATAGCATTAGTTCTATGCAATCAAACAATTGAAACACCTGTGTTTTGTCACAAGAAATGGCCGCTAAGGACTACAATGACGTAGCCGCTGGCACACACTATGAGTACAACTCTGCAGCTAGGTGAGTTAGCTTATAGCTATTAGCTACACTTATCTGTTTACAGTGGTGGAAAGTAACTAAGTACATTTACTGTACTTAAGTTACAATTTTGAGGTGTTTGTACTTTACTTGAGTATTTCCAATTTCCAATACTTTCCCTTCTCCACTACATCTCGGATCCAAATATTGTACTTTTACTCCACTACATTTATTTGAGAACTTTTGTTACTAGTTACTTTACAGATATAATTAAATGTATAACATTATAAAACATACATTAACCACATTAGCCCCATTTTATACCTAGCCTTTTGAAAATATACGATCTACAAGCTCAAAGGTTGTGAGCTTGTAGATCTATTTTCAAACATTTTGTGCTTTTACTTTTGGTACTTTAAGGAGAGTTTGATGCCAACAACACTTTTGTACTTTTACTCAAGTACATTTTTAATTCCAGACGTTTACTTGTAACAGAGTATTTCTACTTTGCAGCATTGATACTTTTATACAAAACAATTGTGTACTTTTCCCACCACTGGCATTAACCAGGGGTCACCAACCAAACATGTCCGTGGCCAGACTGATCCTGGTCCGTGGCAAAGTTGAGGTTTTCTGTTTTACACCCCATTATAATGTTCTTGTTTTGATCTTCAGGATATGTATGACTCTTATTTACTGTGACAATGACAACATTATGAGTCCACTCATACCATTGTCTATGTCCGTGGCGAAAAATTAATTTAGACCAAAATGTCCACCACACAAGCCAACAAAACGATGACCCCTGGCATGAACACATAGGCCTGCCTACAGCTAGCCGCAAATTGCAACACTAGATTTTTTTTATAATCGGATGAATCTAGGGTTGCAATACCTCCCATTGGCAGCCAATGCATCAAAACAGTTTTTTGCTATCTGATTGTATTAAACGACGTCAAACTCACCAATATTGCGGCTCTATGGAAAGCTTGGAATTTACTATCTGCAAAGTGTTTGTTTCAGAAGAATCCACCGTAGACATGTTATGAGCCAGTTTCTATCAAGAAATTTGGTTCAGGTGATTATTTTTTCAAAGTCCTGGAGTTTGGAAGCGCTTGTGGAAAATCTCTCAACGGTCCTGTGACCACCTGGTTCTAAATGTCACATAATGCAAGAGGCAGCGGGACGTTGCGTTATAGAAGACGAGCGCTTCCGAAGTTCAACACTTAGAAAATAAACCATGTCTGCTCGGATTTCTTGACAGAAAAATAAATCATAACAATTATACGGTGGATTTTTCTGAAACAAACACTTTGCAGATAGAAAGAGTAAATTCCAAGCTTTCAATAGAGTTTAAGTTTAAGTTTATTTGATCATCACAGCATAAATAAAACATACAACAACACAATCATATATGAACAAAAAAATCATTGGTTACACTGTTAAGATGATCAAAAGGACTAGGCTGAAGCTTAGAGCTTATAGAAGCCTATCCTATGTACATACTCATGGTTTCAAAAGATTCAAGCAGCAAAATATAACAAAGAAAAAAGCACAAAGAGAAAAAAAAACAAAGAAGAAATGACAAAAAGCTTACCAAATCAAGGATATACCAGTATTCAAAAAAGATGCAAATGTAGTTTTATAGGTAGTATAATAATAAAAAACAAAGAATATTATTTTCTTTATCATTATAACTATTATCATTTGTAGAATGGTCCTCCTCAAAACCACATCCCATACCACCAATATTACCATACTTGCCATTACACAATCATCATGACTGTAACCCCAATACTTTATTTATTAATTTAAATTAAGTTGTATTTAGCCAGAGTAATATGTTTGAGACGTTTTTTAAATTGTAAGATATTAATGCTATGTTTGACCTCCTCCGACAAGCCATTCCAGATTTTTACTCCGCAAACAGAAATGCACATACTCTTCCGAGTGGTAATAGCAATGCGTTGTTTTAGATTAAGATCCCATCTCAAATCATAACCCCCCTCCCTATCCCTGAACATTTGTAGGATGTTCTTAGGAAGCAATTTATTCCTTACCTTAAACATAAATAGAGCTGTTCTATATTCAATTAAATCAAATAGCTTCATTGTAAATGACCTCAAGAACAGTTCATTTGTATGATCATAATAGCCTACCTTATGTACTATTCTTATTGCTCTTTTTTGAACTATAGCTAACGGCTGGAGGTTACTTTTATACGTATTTCCCCACACCTCTAGACAATAAGACAAATATGGTAATATTAGGCAGTTATACAATGTTAATAGTGACTTATAATTTAATACATCCTTTGTTTTACCAAGGACACCCACACTTCTTGCCACTTTAGACCGGACATATTTTATATGAGGTTTCCAGCTGAAACAGTGGTCAATGATCACCCCCAGGAAGATGTTCTCATAAACTCTTTCTAATTTTACATTATTAATCATTAGCTCGACCATTGTATTTGATTCAATTTTTTTATTACCAAAGATCATAAATTTCGTTTTTTAAGGTTTAGAGATAATTTATTTATATCAAACCACAGTTTCAGTTTGTCCAGTTCCTCAGAGACCTCCCTCAACAACTGCTGAAGGTTCTCCCCAGCGCAAAAAATGTTAGTGTCATCGGCAAAGACCACATATTTAAAGATATCCGAGACCTTACAGATGTCATTTATATATAATATAAATAATTTAGGACCCAATATGGAGCCTTGCGGCACCCCACAAGTTATAAGTGAGCTGGCTGACCTATATTCCCCCATCTGAACATATTGTTGTTTGTTTTCAATGTAGCTTTTAACCCAATTAAGCCCAACCCCTCTAATACCATATTTTTCCATTTTGTTTAATAGGATTTCATGATTAATTGTATCAAATGCTTTCTTTAAATCTATAAAAATACCTAGTGCATATTTATTGTCATCTATTGATGAAGTCAGTTCTTCAACTAACTCCATCAATGCCATAGAGGTTGAACGACCGGCTCTAAATCCATACTGACTATCTATTAATATATTATGTTTATCTATAAAGCTGTCTAGACGTACAGCAAATATTTTTTCCAGTATTTTAGAGAACTGAGACAGTAATGAAATAGGCCTGTAATTAGTGAATTGATGTTTGTCCCCAGCTTTGTAGACTGGGATCACCTTAGCTGTTTTCATTTGATTGGGGAAGGTGCCCGTTTTAAGTGAAAAATTATATGAGTTAATGGGTCAGCCACCTCATAAATAACCTTTTTTATAAGGGCCATATCAATATCATCACCGTCAGTAGATTTTTTATTGTAGAATTTTTGGACAATATCAATTATTTCCATTTTATTAGTACTTTTAAGAAAAATTGAGTCTGGATTCCTTTCATGTGTAATTTGAGCAACACCACCCCCTAGGGGAGGATTAATTTCATTTGCTAGATTAGGTCCCACACTCACAAAGAATGTATTAAACCCCTCTACAACCTCATGCATGTTAGTAATTGTTCTTTCATTATCAATAATATAATCAATGTTGTTGGAGTTAGTTCTATTTCGTATTAATTTATTCAATATATTCCATGTGCCCCTGATATTATTTTTATTAATTTCAAATAGTTTATTATAATACTCTTTCTTACTTCTCCTAATGATATCCATTAATTTATTTTTATATATTTTATATTTAATTTCTTTATCTCTGGTTCTATATTTAATAAAATCACGATATAGTTTATTCTTTTTCTTACAGGCATTCACCAATCCCCTTGTCATCCACGGTTTATCACCAGAATCAGTTTTCTTTCTATATTTAATTAATGGACAGTTTTTATTATAAAGTAATAGGAATATATTTAAGAAATTATCATAAGCTGAATCAACATCCTCTGCATCATAAACAGTATTCCAGTTTTGGAAAAGTAGATCTCTCTGAAATGCAGATTGGGTTTCCTCAGTTCTCACTCTTCTATATGTAGTTAAATTAACCTCCCTTTTCATTCTACAATCACAGTTATAAATCGCAAAGACTGGCAGATGGTCACTGATATCATTCATGAGTATTCCACTTACTATATTATTCTCCATATTATTAGTATAAATATTATCAATTAAAGTAGCTGAATGTGAAGTTATTCTAGTTGGTTTAGTTATAATTGGATATAAACTCATACTATACATACAGTAAATTCGTCAATTAATACATTATTATTTGGATTCAAAAGATCAATATTAAAGTCCCCACAGATATAAGCAACCTTCTGCTCAGTCCTCGCGAACATTTTCTCCATCCAGTTTGTAAAGGTCTCAATACTGTAGTCTGGAGCTCTATACACACAGCTGACCATAATGTTGTTCTTCTTTTCCATACAGATTTCAACAGTAACACACTCACACACATCGTCAACAGCAGCAGTCATACTTTCAACAACTCTAGATCTTAGTCTACTGTCAACATAAAGGGCCACTCCCCCCTTAGTCTTATTTATTCTGTTCGTTACATTTAAATCGTAACCCTCCATTTCCAAATCCAGCACACCCTTCTCTTCACTGATAAAGGTTTCAGAGATTGCAATCACATTGAAAGGTGTTGAAAACTTTCTCAAGTAGTCTTTAATGGATTTAAAATTTTTGTAAAGACTCCTGCTGTTGAAGTGTATGACTGATATACAGTGATCAGACTTTATGTTATTGTTAAACTGATCCTGTGTGTAGTAACAACAGTTATTATTCACATTCACAAAAAAGTTACTTTCCGGATCAATAACACTATTCAAGTCATGCATGTTGTTCCAATGTCAAGCCCAGCGTCCACATATCCGTACACACACAAGCACACAGACACATGCACGCACACACACCAGTCGACTCCACTCGTAGAGACAGATAGAGACACAGAGAGAGAGAGAGATACAGGGAGAGGGGGGGAGAGAGAGAGAGAGAGAGAGAGAGAGACAGACAGAGAGAGAGAGAGAGAGGAGAGAGAGACGCGAGCGCGGCGCGGCGCACAGCAGCACAGCATGCAGCAAAAGAAAAAAGAAAAAGGAGAGCGCAACACGGCAATGATCATGCAGTCTTTCCATATAGAAAAAGCCTTCGTCTTCTTGAATGACATGCAAAGTCTATCCAAAAAAAAGTTCATGCAAGAAAGGTCTTTTGAAAATAATGTCATGCACTCTTTCAAAAATAGAAAAACAAAAACAGACGAGAAAAATAAACTCGGCCAGCCCAAAAATAAGAGCCATGCAGTGACTGCAGGAAAAGACACTTTAATCCAACCCTCCGCCATGAAGAAAGAAAACTGAGAAAAGTCAAATCGAGGCAAAGATAGGCAGCCTTGAGGAAAAACTGACATGCAGGAGCGAAAAAAATTATAAGGGAGAGCAGGGAGACATCATGATAATCCATGGCCATTCCAGCACGTTTCCATGCAAAAAGCAGCACAAAAAAACTGCGAAAATAAATCCTTCTCCCCAGAAAAAAGAAAAACGGTTCCATTTCTTTGCATGCAAAAAAAAGGCCATTCCAAAAACGTATTGAGTAAAAAATAGAATTAGAAAAGTAAAGTTCCATTAAACTAGGAATGTTTTCACCAGAGATAAAGGCTACATGATAGCACCAATAAAGCACCAGTCATCATGCCAGTTCCATTTATTTAAATTTGTCAAGTTCTTTGACATCCCTTACCGTTAATATTTTGGCTTGCTCAGGTGAATCTCCGTTGAGTTTAATCATAACTCTGCAGCTTCTTGTCCAGGTCGACTGTATTTTCTTCAGTTTCTTAAGGGAACGGGCCTCTCTTGCGATATCAGCGTTCCTTTTTGTTAGGTGCTCGTTCACGTAGACGTCCGATCCTTTTAATTTCTTTCCCTGGCTCAGTAGCTGATCTTTGAATTTACGGTTTACAAATCTAAGAATTATAGCGGGTTTAGCCGTTTTATCCCTCCTCGGGAGTGTGTGGCAAGCCGCGATGTCTTGCGGTTTAACCACTATCTTCTTGGATTTAAAAAACTGAATGACTTGGTCTTCCACCGTTTGTTTCTCCTCCTGGGATGCGTCCTCGCCGTCACTTCTGTCTTCCGCCGCAGCTTTAGCATAGGACACCGGCTTCAGATTTAACCCACTAATAATTACATCCTCCATTCTTGAGTATTGCTCCACATCATTCAGTCTTTTTTCCATCTCTTCAATCTTCAGGTCTCTTTCCTTAACCGCCAATTTCAGAGCCTTGATCTCCGCCATTAACTCGGCTAGTGAAGCCTGTTGTTTGGTCAGTTTGCTCAGCTCCTCTGACTGGAAGTTAAGCGAGTTTTTGATTTCTTCAATGTCGTCTTCCATTGTCTTCTGCGCTGGGTTTTTCTTTGGTGGCATCCTGTCACTTGTAGGACTCTTGAAACCAGCTGAATAATTGATCAGTTTCCACAGAATTTCACAGATTTACAAAGTCAGTCAGACAGCTACCTGCATACCTGCAGGGCACCGCCGCCATCTTTACTTCATCTTCTTACTCCAAGAGCCGCAATATTTGTGAGTTTGACGTCGTTTAATACAATCAGATAGCAAAAAAAACTGTTTTGATGCATTGGCTGCCTATGGGAGTTATTGCAACCCTAGATTCATCCGATTATAAAAAAAAATCTAGTGTTGCAATTTGCGGCTAGCCTACAGCTACATGGTGCCTTTATCCAAGGCGCTTTACAATGATTGATGTGCATTACATTCATCACCCACTCATACAAGTACTCCGATGGCAGAGGAAACCATGCAAGGCACCAACCTGCTCACTGGGAGCAGCCAGGGGTTCAGAGTCTTGCTCAAGGACTCTTTGTCAATGCAATGTTTATACGTTTATCACTCTCACCCTGCAGACAAAGACAACACTTAACACTGGTTATGTACGTATCCCACCGTGGGACAGATAAGAGATGCATATAGCATTGTTTTGATCCCTTTTTTAAGCAATGGTTAATCCAGCCCTGTGCCGATGTAATATAAAAGGCTGGGGACTGCCCATAAGTCAGAAGGTTCGTTAGTCTGAATTTAGTTAGGGTTACTGAGGTTAAGGTTAGGGTTAGGCATAGTATTCTTAACAAATTCGGACTAAGGAACCTTCGGACTAATGAACCTTTGGACCAATGCCACGGCACCAAAAGGCCAGATTTATAATAGTGTAGGCTATACGGTATGTGCGTTGGCTCTCGCCAACGTGCCTGGCACTTTGGATGACTGGTCAGCGTGCATACCTGGCAAATGGGGGTCCCGTGTTCGCCTCCCGACCGTGACTACTACAATAGTACCTGTATGTTGACATTGAAATTAACAGTCAAGGTGCTTGGAGGTGCTGTGTACATATACTTGTAGTGTTACAGTATATCAGTCTGTCTGTCTTTCTATGCTAGTATGCACTATGCACAATGTTTTGTCAATTTCACTACTTTTTTTTTTATTGTACCACAATTAACTACCTGACCTGGCGGAGACAGAGCACAGGGTCAGTTATATGTGTAAAGCTCATTGAATTGCCTTGTCGTTGACACTTGCCTTGCCTTCAGGGGTGTTGTAACCCTGGGTACAAGGATACACTGCGGGCCCACCATGAATGTTCTTCATAGGGGGAGGGGAACACATTATGAACGAGCTTATAGATCTGCTATTTTTGAAAAATCGTGAACGCTTTTGCAAGTTTTTGAATATTTCAAATTCTTCTATGTTTTTTTTTTTAAAAACCTATATTTCTATGTAAGTGGTGCTCAAACTTTTTTATGTGAAGGACCCCCAAAATGATATGTCTTTGGCCACGGACCCCCATCTCAAAACACTTAGTTCCAGGGACCCCCCCCCCCCAGAAGCAAAATTTGAGTTATAAATGTTCGCTTGAAAAATACATATATTCAAAGAATTGCACACATTTTAAGGCAGAGGTTGGACAAAATGTTATTATTTCGTTTTTCAACTGATTCTGTTAGGAAATTAGGTCTACTAGCCAGGATAAAAAAATCTACCATGATCTGCTCACTGCAACAAATACCCACAGTGGCCAAATCAAGTTGGGCTCCCATCGACTTTCTATACAGGAGGAAAATACCCAGAAATAAATCTGCTTTAAGTAGGATGTTAGGGGTCTAACTAGGGGTTGGTCATGATGCTGAATCCATTGCAAGCATTTGTTTTGCACAAAAAAACATTAATTGGCCCCAGAAAACGCCAACAAAAGATGATTTCTTTGATGACTCAGCACTTTTCATCACTAAACCATCATTTTCTGGGGCCATTTGTAGCCCAAGGAATGTTTTTTGTGCAAAACAAATGCTTGCAATGGATTCAGCATCATGTCAAACCCCTAGTTAGACCCCTCACATCCTACTTAAAGCAAATTTCTTTTCTGGGTATTTTCCTCCTGTATAGAAAGTCGATGGGAGCCCAACTTGATTTGGCAGAATCAGTTGAAAAACTAAATAATAAAATTTTGTCCAACCTGAGTATTTTTTCCCTAGATTTACTAGACTAAAGCGGAGCACACACTGGACGCGAACGGCTGCGCAGCGTCGCGTCGCGGTATCGACGCACATGAAGTGCCGCACGGTAACCCCAACTGGATGCGGCGCGCTGCCACCATACGCTGCCACACAGCACATCCATTTCCCCGGTGGGGAGAACCATGGGAGAACATGTTCAACGCGCGGCAACGCTGGAAAAATAGAACAGTGGCGTATCGGCGCGGCAGGCGAGGCGCCAGAGCCGCGACTGCGCGCGTCTGACGCCGCCGGTGTGGGTCAGTTCATTGAAAATAATGGGGCCGTATGTTTTGACGCGGCGCCTCCGCGCCGCCTCCGCGTCCAGTGTGTGTTCCCCTTAAGTGTAGTGGACCAGCTGTCTGCATAGAGTAGTCCATTGGTTCGCAACCTCCTTGATTTCAAGGACCCCCCCTTTTGAAATGTTATTGTTTTAGTGTATTATGTATTAGTTGTTTTTGTTTTCACCAGTGGTTCTCAACATTTTCAGGCCATGGACCCCCAAATGTATTCATATTTGAACTGGGGAGCCCTGACAAGCACTTGGAATAGTTTTTTAGTGTTTCTAATAGCCTATACTAGAGCAGTGGGGGGCAACTTTGATGATGGAGAGGGCCACTACATTTTCACACTCACTCCAGAGGGCCACAATGCATACATAGCAAAAATAGCCGATCTACAAGCTCAAAACGCGTCACAGTGTGACACATTTTGAGCTTGTAGATCTGCTATTTTTGAATTAGAATCCTGAAAAGTAACTGTTTTTATTTTCTATTTGTTAAAATTTCAAATGCATTTATATGTTCTTATATTAACTTTATTAACTTAAAAATAAATACATTGGACATAAAAAATACAATAACTAGTACTTAGTAGTAGCTTAATACTAGTCATTAAGCAACTAATATAGACTGAAGTCATTAAAGCTGGTCATTTTTCCATGTTTGGAATTGTAACAGCTGAAATCAATAATATATCAATCAGTACTCCAATATCAACCTGTGGGCCGCATTAAGTGAAGGTGGAGGCCGCGTGTGCCCCCCGGGCCGCCAGTTGCCCATGTATGTACTAGAGGTTTGCACCCGCTTCGCCCGTTTTATAGTCTCGCGTAGCCAGACAACTATTCCACAATCTCCGAATGCTATATAGAGTCTGGAACGGCAGCTCCCGAACGGCGAGTATCGGAAGTAGCCACTGCTGCACTGAACTGTAGTCCCATTGGAAACATAACAGAAACACAATAGCTCAGACAAAGTCATTCAAGCGGCATATTCTTGTTATGGGTGTATAGTTTAAGTAAACGTTTGAAAACAACATGGAAGTAACACCAACAACACCAGAGAAAGATGAAATAATGCCCCAGAAATATTGAAAGGAGACTTAACGCTTCCAGTAGGATTATTGTTACTGCACCAAGGGAGCGGTTGCGTCACATCCGCTTTATCTTGCACTCATCTTTTCTATTTCCGTTTGCCAGACTGTATGCCGGGAGCATTTCACAAATCGTGGAGGCAACAGTCTGGCCTCGCGAGACTACCCGTTTTATAGTAAGTGAATTAGCCAATGAGGAGCAGCAAAAGGGTAGATCTTTGTGCCCATACATGGTGTTCCATAAGAGCCCACACTGTTTCGTAGGAACAGTATTTCTAGTTTATAGATATAGATGTATTTTCTTTTTTCACAGTAACCATGGTTCGTTTATCTGCTGGAAAAAAAACTAGACTTCACTCTGTCCAGGTGCCAACTTGCACCTTGTGCACTCATGGCCATATATGGCCTACTTGTGCGCCAGCAGAGCGCGCAAGTACTGCAATCGGTGCTGTCTGTGTGTATGTGGGCACTCTGTTGAGGTGCCAACTTGTGCCTTGTTATTTATATCAGCTCACATTACACCAAGTATGGCCTCCTTGCACTGGCTTCCGGTAAACTTCAGAGTTCAGTTCGAGGTCCTGGTGCTCACTTTCAGAGCCCTGCATGGCCAAGCACTTGAATATCTGACAGACCTGCTAGAACCATTATGTGCCCAGCAGGACCCTAAGGTCAGCTGACCAGGGTCTACTGGTCATTCCTCGAACCAGGCTAATCACCCAGGAAAGGTGATAGAGCCTTTCAGTCTGTAGCGCCCAGACATTTTGAAGAACCAGCTAAAAACACTACTGTTTCAGGATGCTTTTGGGGAAAGTCAGCGAGCTTCTCCTCCAGGGTGTGAAATGTATCTCCTGTTTTTTTCATTTGTTGCATTCCCAAGACAATAATTTGATTACAATATATGTACCCCCATTGATTCCGGATGGGGACCCAAATCCGAAAAATCAATGGGGGTACATTTACTATAATACAATGTTTGTCTTGCGACAAATACAAAAATATATTGTTGAACTCAAGTCTCCATGGCGTGAGAAGTGATTTTTGGGGGTGAACTACTCCTTTAACTCTGTTACAAGTAAGACTGAGATTCTCGATTTACTTGAGTTGAGTAAAAGTACAAAAGTATTGGTGTCAAAATATACTCTAAGTACAAAAGTAGAAAGTACTTGTTCATTTTACAGAATGTTCCGTTTGTAGGCCTATGTATGCAATGTCTACAAATCTTTTGAAAATAGCAGATCTACAAGCCCTCAAGCAGTGTGAGCTCACGAGCATTGTAGTTTGTAGATCATCCATTTTCAACTGGCTGAAATGTATAGGTTTGAAGTGGTTAAAGGAGTAGTTCACCCCCAAAATGACCTTTTTTTCTCTCTATTGATTACTCACACCGAGATGTGAGTTCAATAATATATATATATTAAGGCTGGGACTTTAACTGATTAATTGCGATTAATTAATTACAGAAAATTAACGCGATTAAAAAAATTAACACATTTTAATCGCACTTAGTTTTTGCACCACAGAACCTTCAGTTTCGGGCATACCGATCATAGTGATGCACCAACCAAGAAGAGACAACAAACGCAAAGGGAGAAGTAGCCGATCAGAGCGCTTTGCTTGGCCCAGTGGATGCGAAATTTAGATTTAAAAAACTCACTTGTTGATTCACTCGTACAACAAAATGTGTTTTACTTGAAAAAAATGCTTCCCAGGTCAAATATCGATGTGCGATTAAAATGCGATTAATTGCGATTAATTAATCACAGAGCCTGTAATTAATTAGATTAAAAATTTTAATCGCATCCCAGCCCTAATATATATATATATATATATATTCCTAAGACATACCTGTATGTGATTGTACGGTAATACATTTATCCTGGAACCAATGGAGGTACATTTATTGTAATCAAATGATTGTCTTCAGGATATGACAAAAAAATAAAAACTCAAGTCTCCATGGCACGAGTAATCAATAGAAAAAAGTCATTTCGGGGGGAACTACTCCTTTAACGTATGTTGTGTAATAATAAAAAAAAAAAAAAAAAAAAAAAAAACTAGTAACTAATAATTGTAGTGGAGTAAAAGTACAATGTTTGCCTCAGAGATGTAGTGGAGTAAAAGTAAAAGTACTGAAAATTGGAAATACTCGAGTAAATACAAATATCTCAAAAGTGTACATGAAAGAGTAGTTCACCCCCAAAATGACTTTTTTCTATTTATTACTCACACCATGGAGACTTGGGTTCGATAATATTTTTATAATAATAATATGTTTTGCTATTTGTTGCATTCCTATAAATGTGATTATAGTGAATTTACCCCATTGATTGTGGATGGGGACCCAAATGCTTTTGGGAATCAATGGGGGTAAATGTATTGTAATCGCATAATATGTGTCTTACGAATGCAACATACCATGGGAAAACCTTTGGAAAACACATGGTCATAGACACTATCATCAGCAGCAGCACCGCTCATTTCACACAGGTGTGATTTTTATTGACTCTAGAGTAAGTGCAACCCTCTCCAGCCACTACCATTGAAATAATGTGTTTTTCAGTTGCTTCGTATTGATATTATGTGTATTCAATTCTAAATTTAAACTTGCTGTCAGTATCTCAGGTGCAGTATAGTGACTGGGCATATCATGTTTGTGTTTTTAGTTTTTCTAGCAAATTCAACATACAAACAACCGTAAGGCGGAACCAGGGCAGAACAAGGCAGAAACCTGCTGGTTGGTCAGTCAGGGACCAACCAAAAGGCTGACAAAGGGTCAATTGCATGCAGGGATGTGCATATAATGTTAGAGAGGTAGGGGCTGAAATTGCAGACCTCCAAGCTCAATGCGTCGCACTGCGACACATTGAGCTTGGAGGTCAGCTATTTTCGGTGCTTGACACCACACTGAACTAAGCATAATGCGTCAAAGTCAATACGTATAACGGCATGGATTTTCTACACAGAGAGGGCAATTCTTTCAACATAAGATGCTGCATTCAAGTTCAGGAGAGTTTGGACAAGGCAATTCTCTTGAATGTTGCCTTCAGGTATGGCAGGTATTTTCACCATAGTAAAAACTGCATTCATGATCTGGAGAGGACACTTTTTACAGACGGATAAAAGGGCAGGAGCTCAAGCCCCCTAACCCTAACCCTAACCCTTTGATGTCTATATGTGCATGTCCCCTCAGTAGCGGTAGTGGTCGGGTTTGAAGGGCCCCTCGCGGGGCACGCCCAGGTACGCCGCCTGCTTCTCGGACAGCCGGGTCAGCTTGACGCCCAGCTTGTCCAGGTGGGCGGCGGCCACCTCCTCGTCCAGCTTCTTGGGCAGCATGTGTACGCCCAGCGGGTAGCGCTCGGCGTGCCGCCACAGCTCCATCTGCGCCAGCACCTGGTTGGTGAAGGAGGTGCTCATGACGAAGGAGGGGTGTCCCATGGCGCAGCCCAGGTTGACCAGCCGGCCCTCGGCCAGCAGCATGATGTGCCGTCCGCTGGCCATGCGGTAGCGGTCCACGCCGGGCTTGACGCGCACCCTCTCGGCGGCGTTGGCGTTCAGCCAGGCCACGTCTACCTCGCAGTCGAAGTGGCCGATGTTGCAGACCACGGCGTCGTCGCGCATGCGCTGCAGGTGGCCGCCCAGGATGACGTCCTCGCAGCCCGTCGCCGTCACGAAGATGCCGCCCTCGGCGCACGCCTCATCCATGGTGGTCACCTCGAAGCCCTCCATGGCGGCCTGCAGCGCGTTGATGGGGTCCACCTCTGTGACGATGACGCGCGCGCCCAGCCCGCGCAGCGCCTGCGCGCAGCCTTTGCCCACGTCGCCGTAGCCCGCCACCACCGCCACCTTGCCCGCCACCATGGCGTCGGTGGCGCGCTTGATGCCGTCCACCAGGGACTCGCGGCAGCCGTACAGGTTGTCGAACTTGCTCTTGGTGACCGAGTCGTTGACGTTGATGGCGGGCACGCGCAGCTCGCCGCTGCGCGCCATGCGGTACAGGGCGTGCACGCCCGTGGTGGTCTGCTCCGTCAGGCCGCGGATGCCCGCCAGCAGCGCCGGGTGCTTGGCGTGCACCAGGCGGGTGAGGTCGCCGCCGTCGTCCAGGATCATGTTGAGGGGCTGGCCGTCGGCGAAGTGCAGCGTCTGCTCCATGCACCAGGCGAACTCCTCGTCCGTCTCGCCCTTCCAGGCGTACACGGGCACGCCGGCGGCGGCCACGGCGGCGGCCGCGTGGTCCTGCGTGGAGAAGACGTTGCAGCTGGACCACTGCACGCGGGCGCCCAGCGCCGCCAGCGTCTCGATGAGCACGGCCGTCTGGACGGTCATGTGCAGGCAGCCGGCCACGCGGGCGCCCGCCAGGGGCTGGGCGGCGCCGTAGCGCTCCCTCATCCGCATCAGGCCCGGCATCTCGTTCTCGGCGATGGCCACGGCCTTGCGCCCCCACTCGGCCAGGCCCATGTCGGCCACTTTGAAGGGCAGCTTCTTCTCAGAGGAGGAGGACATGGTTCTTCTTAGTTCTTCTTCGCGCGGGTTCTTCCTGGTGGTTTGTGTATGGTTCCTCAGGGCGGTTCCGAATCTGGTGGTTCCGGGCTCTGCAGGTGCGGTTCCGGCACAGGGAAGGCTTTTTCTTTTGAATACTTTGTGTCTTTTGAAGGCACGTACTCTGAAACACTAAAGTATTTTAGAAGCTAAACGTAACTGCTTTCAAAGTCATCATCCCGTGGCCACTCTAGTGAGGATTAATTGTCCGACATTCAATTCTCAATCTATATTAACAATCTGTCCAGCACTTGACATATAGGCATGAATGCCCAAATACGGGCGCTTACGTCACAAGCGATGTCACACCTACTAAAGCTGAACAGTGTCTGTCAGGATAGTTAGTCATGGAATTACTGATCCCATCCATGCCAGTGTGTTGGACGCCAGGGTCCCATTGGACAAGCCTCGAATGACGGCTAGCGGGATGCTTGATGAAATTAATTGCACCGCTCACTTCACTCTAGGTGTTGTTGCGACCGTCAGGTCGCAGTTACTATCGAAACCTCCACCGGCTGTCTGTCAGTCTGTCAGTCTCTACTCATATCTCTGCCACCGTTGCCCCTAGCCATGCCAAACTTTGCACACACACTCCTTGGATGGCAAATCACAACCTCCGCCCCTGATTTCTCACATGGCCTTCCTCTAGCGCCACCATCAGGCCGACTTTTGCAAAACACATATTTGGACACTGCTCCTACAGATTTTGCCCTAAAATCACCCAATGTGGTACAGAGTATCTCTAGTCATGTCATCAACATGGATCTTCCCATATTTCCTCCTGATTGGCTATGATTGCCTTCTAAAGTTTGTGCATGGGACCTGACGGTCGCTCATCTCCCGATTAGGGAGTCTTACTGGTTTTTATATATTTTTTCAAGTAGAGATGCATTATGCCATGAACCCCTCATTTCATAAAATGTTCCATCTCTGGGACCCCAATCTTACTTTGTAAAACACTTGAGAGAGAGTACAGAACCGAACCAAATCCATTTAGATTCACACTGTACACCAGCGGTCTTCAACGTTTTCAGGCCAAGGACCCCTTAGCTGAGAGGGAGATGAAGCAGGGACCCCTTAGCTGAGAGGGAGATAAAGCAGGGACCCCCACTACATATTGTATAAAATGTGTGTTGCAGATTTTCATCATCTTGTTTGACAGCACTGTCATCAGTATAATTATTGCGACCGTCAGGTCGCAGTTACTATCAAAACCTCCACCGGCTGTCAGTCAGTCTGTCTGTCACACGTCACACGTCACACTTTTGCTGTGCTCATATCTCCACAACCGTTGCCCCGATCCATGCCAAATTTTGCACACACAGTCCTTGCCTGCCAAACCACAACCTCCACCACTCCACTCAATTCTCACTTCTCACATGGCCCTCTTCTAGCGCCACCATGAGGCCGATTCTTGAAAACACATTTTTGGACACTGCTCCTACAAATGTTGCCGTAAAATCACGCAAATCGGTACACACTTGCTCTACACTCATGTCATCAACATGGAACTGTCCCATTTAGCGCCACCTTCAGGCCGATTTTTTAAAACACATTTTTCGACACTGCTCCTACAGATTTTCCCCTAAAATCACTCAAATCGGTACACAGTATGTCTACACTCATTTCATCAACATGGATCTGTCCCATATAGCGCCACCATCAGGCCGATTTTTTTAAACACATTTTTGGACACTGCTCCTACAAATTTTGCCCTAAAATCACGCTGCGACCTGACGGCGCTTATCTCCCGATTAGGGAGTCTTACTGGTGTTATTCATGTTAATGTGTTTTTTCAGACATTTAACCAAGTTGTTACTTAGTAAATCTGAACTTTCACTCTGTACTTGGTCTGATCTTTTTTGCACCTCTACAGTCTACACCAAACCTATTTGCCAAAAATAGCAGAACTACAAGCTCTCAACGCCTCACAGCGCGAGGCGTTGAGAGCTTGTAGATATGCATTTTTTGGCTAAAGTTCTCCTCAGAATAGGGATGAGATAGCCTGACTTCTGTCAGATGGTGGCAGTAGTGCGTAGCGCCCTACTTTACCGTCTGAGTTCTCTGGGTAGAGAGTTGATAACACTCGTAAAGCCCCGGGCCGGACCAATCAGCGGCAGCTACGGGCGGGCTCTGAGCGGCTCTGAGCCAATAGAGTCTGATTGCAGACCACGTGGAAACCCAGGAGGCGGATTCTGGGTGTAACGTCATGCAGACAAGCCAATATGAGTGGTTGGAGTTGGCACTCCAGACTGTGATAGACAGACGGCCCCATCCAATCACCTGCTTAGCAATTCAAAAAATGGCCCGCCCCTTACATCGAGTGTGCCGGAGCAGTACCAGATGCTAGTAGGCAGAGCGGACGCACTGCTACTAGTGATGGGCAATCCCATTCATTTCAGTGAACGGATTATTTCGTTCACGTTCACGGTAATGATCCGTTCAAAAGATTCGTTCAAAAGACTCGTTCATAGCGCGATCGCCCCGTGAAAAACACAATCGCGGGAGCGTTTTTATTTCGTCGCGAGCAGCCCGCCGTCGCGTCCTGTCTGCCGGCCGGGGCTAATAGGGGGAGGGGCGGGGGTGTGAACGAAAGTGTGAACGACCCATTTCAGGGATTTGAACGAATCGTTCACGAGTCATGCTAATGATTCGATTCTTTTGAACGAATCACTCATGAACGACACATCACTATCTGCTACTATCATCTGGCGCAGTCAGGTTAGGGATGAGAGGGTTCAAGTTGTTAATTTAAAAGCATTATCCTCTCACCCCTGTAGTATCTCTGAAGACACCCTAGCAGGGACATGCTGGGCCCCTGATTCAGCCTGGGAAAAAGAGTTGCAGAGGCACGCTATAGAGAGAGATCTCCGCTGCTGCTACTCAAAGATCTGCCATTTCAGATCATGACAAGTGACAAGCCAGTGGGCCAATTACTGTACATGAGTTATACGTACATGAGTTATATTTCGTCGTTGTCGGGTGGAAACCTTGTACGTCCAAAACCGTTTGTTTTGTATTTATCATTTTAAAAATGATTTAAACTAGTGAAAACAGCCGACAACTAGTGACAAAGCCTTGCGTTGCGAGGCGTTGTGAGCATGTAGATCGGCTATTGTATTATTAACATTTATCTGCGGAACCGAGTCACATTAAATGTAATACCTACAATTCCAAGTGCTTGTCAGGGTGGGGGTCCCCAGTTCAAATATGTTTATTTTGGGGGTCGCGGCCTAAAAAGGTTTGAGAACCCCTGGTATAGAGCAATAACAAATTCATCCACCAGGGGCATTAACTCATTGAGTGCCAGCCTATCACCACTAGAGGGCGCCCAGTGACCAGAGAATAATAGAGATATGCTGGTAATGCATGCCCAAGCCCTGGAGCCCAAGCCCAAGCCCTACTTGCCTGAACACTTTCCTTTGTGCATGTACAGGAAGAGGATGAAGTTAGCTTGAAGTTAGCTATTGGCTACCAAGCATTTTAGAAGCCTTATTTTCGTCAACTTAGCCATGATTAAACCTTGCACACCTCATGCATGGGAAAAAAACAGAGAAGAATGAGCTCTAAAAAATCCAATGCAATCCTGGATTGCATTGGAGTGGATTTGTGCAGTTTGTTCACAGCTTTCAAACAAAAAAATCCGATTGGAAATCCGTTCAGGCATTCTTGAGATAATCGCCATTATGTTTTACATGTAATGTAAACAAAAATGGCTGCCCTGTATGTTAGATGGGGTTGTATGGGGGTGGAACATGCAAAATCGCGATTGAAATCATGTTCACCAGATTTGATGGGGTCCAAAAAAAAAAAAAAAAAATTCAAAATTTTTTTTTTCAATTTTTTTTTTTTTTTTTTTTTTTTAAAGCCGAACTTGTTCGGGATCGGCACTCTACGATACGCTAATAAAGCCGAACTAGTTCGGGATTGGCACTCAATGAGTTTCAACTCATTCTTATGACTTCCTATCTAGCCAAGTTTTATAAACTATATATATTTGCCAGACCCATGAAATGGGTAGGCCTACATAAGCAAATGTCGGTCTGTCTGTCCGGGTTTTCTATATAAAGGGTATATATGATGATGACATGATGATGACATGCCTACAAAAGGCATGATGTCATAAATGATGATGACAGACAGGGGGTCTGGCACAACCAGGTTGACCTGGTCTAGTTTTTTAAAGAGAAAACAATACATTAAAAAAATAAAATAAGCAAATATTCGACTTCGGTGTACAACGTCAAATAGTGACTTTGATATTCGAATATTCAAATATTTGGTGAATGCCCTAAGTCGCACTCGTTGGTGATGTCACCAAGAACGCTGCTCCTCATTGGCTAAGGGCCCTGCCTTTGTACTACCGGTCATGATAAACTTAACCTGTAAAGTTGTGGTATAACATGCTGGTCTCGCCTTTCAGACCAGCCCACAATGAACAGGTGGGTGTGGCCACATACAAAAAAAAATCACGCCCAATGTGAAGTGAGTGGTGGTCGTGCTTGCATAACGTCTTCAGACTAGGATTTGAGTCTAGGATGTACAGGCTATGCTACACACACACGTTTTAAACGCTGAGGAAAAAGGCTACAGACACACGCACAGCCACTCTTAGGAGCGGTTTACCACTGCTCAAAAAAACATAATTTGAATACTTTCTGTACACTTTGTTGAAAAACGTCTTCCTCCAAGTATATAATCATAATGTCTGATGAGCATGTTTTTTTTTTCACGCCACGGCATCCCTTCTTTAAAGCTCCCCGTCTGCGTGGTGGCAGCGGTCCGCCTCCAGGCGGCGCCAGGGTCCTTAGAGCAGCACGGGTGTGCTGTGGCACCCAAGGGTGCCTTGATGCCAGTCTAGGAGGGGTGCCTCAGAATAATCTGATAATGTTTGGAATTCATCATCAATATCACAACATCAATATCACTTCACTATGCTTTGTAAAAACAGAACTGATTTTTCACTGGTAGTTAATTTTTGAGCGGTGGTAAACCGCTCCATAGAGTGGCTGTGCGTGTGTCTGTAGCCACTTTTCCTCAGCGTTTTGCCATAGCAATGTGTGTGTGTGTGTAGCCATATTACATCACCAATTACATCTTAGACCTATATCCTAGTCTTTTCCCTCAGCGTTTTGCCATAGCAATGTGTGTGTGTAGCCTGTATTACATCACCAATTACCAATTGATGAAGACGTTATGCAAGCACGACCACCGCTCACTTCACATTGGTTGTGATTTTTCAATCTACCCCAACCCTCTTCACCAAAATAGCAGATCTACAAGCTCACAAAGTGTTTTGAGCTTCCCCCCCCCCAGAATAGGGATGCTGGGGTTCAAGTGGTTAAACGTCAAGTATAAAGTTATTCTCAGTCAGTTCTGATGGAAACGCATATTTCTCTGTGACAGTAGCCTACATACTGTACATACAGTAGGCTACATACTGTACATAGAGTAGGCCACATACTGTACATACAGTAGCCTACATACTGTACATACAGTAGCCTACATACTGTACATACAGTAGCCTACATACTGTACATACAGTAGCCTACATACTGTACATACAGTAGCCTACATACTGTACATACAGTAGGCTACATACTGTACATAGAGTAGGCCACATACTGTACATACAGTAGCCTACATACTGTACATACAGTAGCCTACATACTGTACATACAGTAGCCTACATACTGTACATACAGTAGGCTACATACTGTACATACAGTAGCCTACATACTGTACGCTACATACTGTACATACTGTACATACTGTACATACTGTACATACAGTAGGCTACAGGCTGTAAGATGTTTACGTCACATAATAGGATGTAAGATTAAAAAAAAAACAATCTAATTCAGGGGCTCCGTGGATGAAAAGGTTTATTTACAGGGGTGAAATGTTTGAAAACCCCTGACGTAGGCAATGTAGCCTGATTTCAGACTCTGTGCTGAGCTTGAGTCTGACATTGTCCCATTGACAAGAGATTTCAACGAGGAGGGGATTTGAAATCTGGTGGGAGGGGTTGTGTTTGACTTGTGTGTACACAAAAACACCCCCCCCTCCCCCTCCCCTCTATGACAGGCATCAAACGGGTCGTTGTCTTTGATGCTTACGAGGTGTGCACAGCCCCCCCTTTGAAGTTCAAAGGGAGCAATCAAGAGCTTTGGCTGTGCTCTCCCTCCCTCCTCTGTTTCTGTTGATTTTCAAAAGTTAGACCCACCCCCTCCTCCGTCTTGCATTGATTTCATTGGCTGGTACGCCAAGATACCATATCAAGTCAAGCGTTATATGACAACACCAGAGAGAACCAGTCTGCTCAGAGAGTGGACGGGTCTATGGGCTGAAGCCAGGCAATAGTAACCTGACTGCGCCAGATAAAGGCAGCAGTGAGTATGCCTGGCTACCGCTCTGCTTACCATCATCTGAGATCGTTCGGGCAGACTCGATGTAAGGGGCGGGCCATTTTTTCTAATTCTTTAGCAGATGATTGGATGGGGCCGTCTCTATCACAGTCTGGGAGTGCCAACTCCAACCACTCATCCGCCTCCTGGGTTTCCACGTGGTCTGCAATCAGACTCTATTGGCTCAGAGCCGCTCAGAGCCCGCCCGTAGCTGCCGCTGATTGGTCCTGCCCGGGACTTTACGAGTGTGACCAACTCTCCCAGAGAGATCTCAGATGGTAAAGTTGGGCGGTACGCACTACTGCCACCATCTGGCGCAAGTCAGGTTAAGGCAATAGTGCCAGTCACTGTTCCACCTGCAGGCGGCGGGGCCCGTAGAGCAGCACGTAGGCGATGTGCCAGTCACACCTCCAGGGGGCGGGGCCCGTAGAGCAGCACGTAGGCTATGTGCCAGTCACTGTTCCACCTCCAGGTGGCGGGGCCCGTAGAGCAGCACGTAGGCGATGTGCCAGTCACACCTCCAGGGGGCGGGGCCCGTAGAGCAGCACGTAGGCAATGTGCCAGTCACACCTCCAGGGGGCGGGGTCCGTAGAGCAGCACGTAGGCAATGTGCCAGTCACACCTCCAGGGGGCGGGGCCCGTAGAGCAGCACGTAGGCAATGTGCCAGTCACACCTCCAGGGGGCGGGGCCCGTAGAGCAGCACGTAGGCAATGTGCCAGTCACACCTCCAGGGGGCGGGGCCCGTAGAGCAGCACGTAGGCGATGTGCCAGTCACTGTTCCACCTCCAGGTGGCGGGGTCCATAGAGCAGCACGTAGGCGATGTGCCAGTCCCCGCCGCCGGACAGCCGCAGGATGTCCTCCGGCGGCACCATGGTCACTTGGTCGTCGTCGAACTTGCACCACTCGCTCTCCGTCCTCTTGACCCACGACACGTAGTGTCCCGACGCGCTGGAGCGCCCCTGGTGCGTCAGCACCGCCTGCAGGTCGTAGTAGCCGCTGGCGTTGGAGCCGGGGTCGTCGGCCAGAGCGAGCGGCGGGTGGTGTTCCTCCGTTTCCTTCGTCGCCGGCGGCTGGGGCGTCGTCGGGTCTTCTCCTCCCGGTTTCTTGTACTTCTGCTGCTGCTTCTTCTCCAGCATGCGGTCCTCCGCCTCCTTGAAGGCGCTCCTGGCGGGCTCCATCCGCCGCTGGAGCTCGGCGGTGCACAGCTCGTAGGCGTCCAGCATGAGGGGGAACTTGACGTCCTTGAGCACCTTGGCGTTGACCGACTCCCTCTCCTTGTAGAAGAAGCGCACCATCTGCACCGTCAGGTAGGCAGGCAGGCGGCTGATCTTGGAGGACTTTGCGTAGACGGCGTTCCTCTGCAGCGACGGCGACAGCTTGGTGAGCTCCTCCTGCAGCCGCAGCCGCAGGCCCGTGGCGAGGTACTTCACCTCCTGGTTGATGAAGCAGCTGAGCTGCAGCTGGCTCTCCTTGCCCTTGGTCTGCTCCTCCTCCTCGGACTCGGTGCACCGCATGGTGGTTTCAAACTCCACGGCAAAGTACCGGTCGATGAACCTCCTTGCGGCGGCGGCGGCGGACGACGCGGCGGCAGGAGGGGAAGCTCCGCTCGGGACGGAGTCCAGCTTCTGCTTCTGCAGGACGCCCATCATCTCCAGCCAGCACTCGTTGGCGTCCTGCTGGAGGAACTGGTTGCGGTCGCCCTTCTCGGCGAAGCGGGGGAAGGCGTCGTGGAAGAGCTTGAGGAAGACGACGGTGGAGAGGCCGGAGCCGTCGGCCGACGCCGAGCGGTCCATGGCGTCGTAGAGGTCGCGGAGGGCCGCCGTGAGGAACTGGGCGGCGGGCTCGCCGCCGGCCTCCCCCCCGGCCCTCGGACTGGGGTAGCGGCTGAGGGCCGCGCGGAGCTCGGGCACCGAGCGCAGGCACTGCACGGTGGCGTTCAGGTAGCAGGTGTTTCCCAGGTTCTTCAGGCCGCAGGGCAGCTCCAGCGCCGCCGCCAGCTGCTCGTCGCTCAGGTCCTCCAGGAAGGTGGTCTGCACGGCGGGCTCCTCGGGCAGCGTGTCGGCCGAGCCCACCATCAGCAGGGTCATGCCGTTGCGCAGCTTGATGTCGCCCCACTGGTCGTCGCGCAGCGTGCCGCCGCGCACCATGACCTTCTGCCGCTGCGGCTGCACGCCCGTCAGCGCGAACAGCTGCGCCTTGAACACCACGGGCGGCTCCTCGGCGTTCAGCTCCACCGCGTCGAACTTCTCCCTGCCCCACTTCACATTCACCGAGAACACCGACATGTTTCGTGTTTTTGCGGCGTTTCGCTCGTGGTTTTCTTCACCGGACTCTTCTGGTTCCTTTGACGGCACGCCACGAAGGTGGTTCATCGACGAAAGCCAGCCAAAACGATGGGAACTGGTAAGCTAACCCTTCTAGCACCAGGGGAAGGATTCTCAATGTCAAAACAAATCTGAGCCTTGAAGTGTGGCCAGACGCTAGAGGACAGTCTCCCTATATAGTGGACTTCGGCTATGAAGAGCCAATCACAAGCCTGAATGGGAATTTGACCCGTCACTCATCCCCTTTACCCTTTTTCTTTAGATGTTCACCGACACACGCCCACAAATGGACACAGACACGTCCATGTCTGATAAAATACAAATAACTTCAATATCTCCATTCCTAAATATGGAGTTATTATGCGTCATAGATATCATGGCACCAAAGAACTGGCCACGTGAATTCAAGCCCCGTGAGGACCCCTGCCGTGAGGACCCCTGCCGTGAGGACCCCTGCCGTGAGGCTGTCCCACCTCCCCTCCTGTCTCACCCATAGACGATAAAAAAATATGGACGATGCGAAGCCATTGCTTTCTATTCTGCGAGAATTACGTTTTTTTGTCTCATGTATGGGTGTCGCCATCATTGTTTTAATGGTACCCAAGGAATCATAAGGAATGCTATTGGCTGCCAATGGTCATGTGGAACTGCAGGGATACATGGGAGAATGTGGTGTTGAGCCTCCCGCAAATAAAGCACACAAAGAAGAACACTTCAGGTGTCTTTTCCCAACAGGTTCGTGAATAAATGTTCTGACTGTCCAGGTAGCAAGCCACATGTCCCCGGTCCTGGGCTTGATGTGGATTGGTTGACTCATCATGACATCATCGGGAATAACATGACGCCATCGCCAGAGCGTATATAACGACACGCCGTCTCTAAGAGAGGCCCGATTCAGACTTTACAGAGTGAAGAATATATTCTCATAGTGTTTTCTCTGCACCATATACGAGGTTGTTCACATCCACACGTCAAGCTTTGGCTGCTTGAAGCCACATCCAACAAGGATCACCATGCAGCGTCAGAGAGGCCACTACTATAAGCACATCACTGGGTTTCTGTGTCTCCTCTCCTTCCTGGTGGTTCTGGGCTCTCCAATCCACGAGGAGGCCTCGCGGAGAGAGAAAGCCGACCCGAGTGAAGAAGAGGGGGGCCACCCAGAGCGGGTCACCCAGGGCTCAGCCGGGGACGTGCCAACCCCCGGGCCGTACCCCTACGTCATTAACGAGGCAAACAAATGCCCAGAGGGGAAGCCGCCGCCGTTCCTCGTGTTGCTGATACCCACCACTGCTGATCAGGTGGAGGCGCGGAACGCCATACGCCAGACGTGGGCCAACGAGGACGTGGCTCCGGGCCTGGGGGTGGTCCGGCTGTTCCTGCTGGGGGTGAAGGAGGAGGGCGAGCTGGGACGCCGACAGCAGAAGACCCTGGAGTCGGAGAGCCGGAGGCACCGCGACATCCTTCAGCAGAACTTCTCGGACACGTACCACAACCTCACCATAAAGACGGTGATGGGGATGAACTGGGTGGCGGTGCATTGCCCGCGGGTCAGCTACGTCATGAAGGCCGACAGCGACGTGCTCGTCAACACCGATTACCTCATCCACAAGCTGCTGAGACCTGAGCTGAAACCCAGGACAAACTACATCACAGGCTTCATCATGAGGGGCAACAGGCCAATCCGAAATGAATGGAACTGGAAGTATAACTTGCCCCGAGAAGAGTTCCTGCGCAGCGTGTTCCCCGCCTACTTGTCGGGGCCGGGTTATGTGTTCTCCGGGGACATGGCGACGAAGCTGTACCGAGCTTCTCGTGGCATTCGCTTCCTGCGCTTTGAGGACGTCTACGTGGGACTCTGCCTGGAGAGGCTAGGGATCGAGCCCACGCCGTCACCCGCCGGGCTGTTCAACAACTGGGGATTGTCCTACTCCAGCTCCAAGTACAGCAACATGGTCACAGTCCACGGCGTCTATCCCGTTCAGCAGCTGGAGTACTGGCACAAAATGATGAGCAACAAACAAGCTTACGCCAACGCCTAGGGTTGGACAATAACCGCTTCCCCATGGTCATGTGATGTGTTTCGTTGGGTTGAGCTCATTAGCGAAACATGTTTGTCTCCACCAGGCCGAAGGCATGGGGAGATTATTATTTTTGAAGCGGTGAAAGCCGCTTCCAAGGAGTGGCTTTGTGTGTCCCATGTCCATATATAGTCATTTCAGTCCAGAATCAACAGGTTTTATCAAAAACAAAATGTGTGTCCCATGTCCATATATGGTCATTTCAGTCCAGAATGAACAGGTTTTTATCAAAAACAAAATGTCTGTCACCTCATGTCCATATATGGTCATTTCAGTCCAGAATGAACAGGTTTTATCTGTCCCGTACGTCCAGAATATGTGTGTAGTGTCCGTCCCGGTCTGATGATTGGAAACTTTGAGGATTGGTCAAGCTTCACATGACAATTCGGCCCTCCAGATAAAATCATTCATTCATTCAGAATATAAAGAATGTATAGATCACAGAGTTCATAACTCTAGAACACATCGAATAAAAGTTCACCGCTTCACTTCGAACCGAGGTTTGATTTTTTTTTTTACCTATAACTCCACTGAGCAGTGTAAAACTGTGTATGCACGCTCCCTAGAGGCCAAGGAAAAACTTATGTAGAACTTTTTCTCTTATTATTCCAGTACACCGTACACCTCTCCGTCCGATATTTCATATTCCATCCAAATTGGCTAACTTTGGCTTACAAGGATTGCAGGATTGGTCCATTCTGAACAAAATGACTTAAATCATGAACGCAACTTGTGATTACAGAGAAAGTATGCATGCACATTCCCACTAGGTCGAGGAACAATTGCCTTTTCACATTGCCCGTTATGGCGCCACCAGCAGGTCGACTTTTGCCAAACTCATTCTTGGAACAAAATGCCTCGCATCATGCATGCAGCGTTGTGTTGCCGTTAAAGGCCAAATAAGCCATGGTGCCCTTTTCACATTGGCCTATTATTATAGCCCAGCCAGGAGGCCACAATAACATACCTGACCTGGTGGAGACCTGTGCTGGGCAGAACACTGCTTCTAGTTCAATCTGTTTTCATTGTCTCCACCAAGCCCAGTGGCTGAAGGCCAGAGACTGTTCTGCTCCTGTCTGTCTGTCTGTCCGTCTGTCCGTCCGTCCGTCCGTCCGTGCGTACGTGTCTGAGTGTTTGTCGGTGGACAGCTATATTCAGCTAATCTTTGTACTGTTTGTTTTTTTTTGGGGGGGGGAGGGATTTGTATGCCTTATTGCTAGGTATACACAGTCGAAGTACACATGGAAACACACTAGGTCTTTATCACTACCTGCGTTTCCATAAAGCTTATTAAGCTTAGGAAGTGAATTATCAGAGACAAAGCGAATTTAGCCTGTTTCCATTAAACTGATACGATTCTTGGGGAGACCCTGGGTCCGTCTGACCGACCTGCTTTAAATATCTTCCCGCGGGCTTGCACACAGTGCACAGAGCTAAGATCGGGCTTGATTTTTTTCAGACCGAATCCGAGGCGGGAGCACTGCACGTCTGACTGCTGTGACTCGCTGCACTCTCATCCTGCATCGTTGCGGATGCGAGGTGCTGTGAGCTTGTAGATCGGCCACTTTTGGCACGCAACACGGTGTGATGACGAAGGGTTAGCCAGGATTTACTTGGGTGATGTGACGGACGATCGAGGCCCGCTTGCACAGTGCACACAACAGCGCCGTAGAATAAACATCCAATGCAAGGTACAGTAGTTGTAGCTCCCTTCAGCCAAATCGATATCATTCAAGTTCAATGCGTTTTAATTCAAAACCTATTCGCTTAGTGTTTCCATTGAACTAATGCACATTACATTTTTTTCAATTAAGCCTCAAAAACTCCCACCACTCCCCCTTTGACTCAATGGACTTACTCACAAATAAGGTTTATCTAGAACAGGGGTGGGCAACTTTGATGATGGTGAGGGCCACTATATTTCCACCTTCACTCCAGAGGGCCACAATGCATAATATTGCTACGTCCTACTTTGTCACTTTCTAGTATCTCATACAAAAGAAGTAAAAATAGCAGATCTGCGATGCGTTTTGAGCTTGTAGATCGGCTATTTTTGCTTCTTTTGAATTGGAATCCTGAATTATTTTTTGTTAATTTTTAATTGGAATCCTGAAATGTAAAATTTGTATTTAATTTCAAACGCATTTAGTTATATAGTCATGTTAACTTTATGAACCTAAATACAAATACATTGGACATAAACAATACATTTTAGTACTACTATACTAGTCATTAAGCTACTAATATAGACTGACGGAATTAAAGCAGGTCATGTTTGGAATTGTAACAGCTGAAATCAATAATATATCAGTATTCCGGTATTAACCTGCGGGCCGCATTAAGTGAAGGTGGGGGCCGCATGTGGCCCCCGGGCCGACCAGTTACCCATGTATGATCTAGAATAAGGTTTATTCTAGTGGAATAAATAAGGTTTCCCCAGGATTACAGTATAGAATATAAGGTGACTACATTCTACAGCAAGTCATGTGAAGCTCAACCAACACTATTTGGTTTTTTTGGGGGGGAGGGATTTATATGCCTTTATTGCTAGGTATACACAGTCGAAGTATACATCGAAACACACTAGGTCTTTATCACTTCACATAAAGCTTATTAAGCTTAGGAAGTGAATTATCACTAATTTGCAAAAAGACAAAGCGAATTTAGCCCGTTTCCATTAAACTGATGCGATTCTTGGGAGACCCTTCGGTCCGTCTGACCGACCTGCTTTAAATATCTTCCCGCGGGCTTGCACACAGTGCACAGAGCTAAGATCGGGCTAGATTTTTTTCAGACCGAATCCGAGACGTGAGCACTCCACATCTGACTGCTGTGACTCGCTGCACTCTCATCCTGCAGCGTCGCGGATGCGAGGTGCCGTGAGCTTGTAGATCGGCCACTTTTGGCAAGCAAGACGGTGTGATGACGAAGGGTTAGCCAGGATTTACTTGGTGATGTGACGGACGAGGCCTGCTTGCGCAGTGCACACAACAGCGCCGTAGAATAAACATCCAATGCAAGGTACAGTAGTTGGTAGCTCCCTTCAGCCAAATCGATATCATGCAAGTTCAATGCGTTTTAATTGCGACCGTCAGGGAGCAGTTTACTATGAAAACCTCCACCGGCCGTCCGTCCGTCACACGTCACACGCTCATATCTCCGCATCATTATGACATCACACCACATGTGTACACAAACCTTTGTGTACGTTGCTGTGGCAACAGTCTGTTGTTGCTGGTTTGTTAGTGTACGTTAGCAACCACCTTAGCAACCATGGTTTTACCCTAGCAACCAACTGTTTACCCTAGCAACCAACTGTTTACCATAGCAACCATGTCTTTTTACCCTAGCAACCAACTGTTTACCATAGCAACCAGATACGCAGAGCAGGGATCTCCATATATGGGCATAAACAGGTGACATCACACTGATGTCAGATACTCAGAGCAGGGATTTCTCCATAATATATGGGCATAAAAGGGATTCTGTTAGGGATCTCCATATATGGGCATAAAAGGGATTCTGTTAGGGATCTCCATATATGGGCATACAAGGGATTCTGTTAGGGATCTCCATATATGGGCATAAAATGGATTCTGTTAGGGATCTCCATATATGGGCATAAAAGGGATTCTGTTAGGGATCTCCATATATGGGCATAAAAGGGATTCTGTTAGGGATCTCCATATATGGGCATAAAAGGGATTCTGTTAGGGATCTCCATATATGGGCATAAAAGGGATTCTGTTAGGGATCTCCATATATGGGCATAAAAGGGATTCTGTTAGGGATCTCCATATATGGGCATAATAGGGATTCTGTTAGCCTTTAGTGATCTCCATATATGGGCATAAAAGGGATGCTGTTAGGGATCTCCATATATGGGCATAAAAGGGATTATGTTAGGGATCTCCATATATGGGCATAAAAGGGATTGTATCCCAGATGATGCCCTGTTAGGAGATCCACACTAACAGAATCCATATATGGTCCTACCGACAGCTGCTATAAGCCAACCCTGGCGATAAGGTCTGAGTCGAAGAAATGCTTCTTTCCTGGCAAGAATTGCCCCTTCATACTGTAGGGCTCGTTTGTGTATTGTATGACATCACGCCACATCATCGGTTGAGGACTGTGTGATGTCATCATATCTCCATATATGGAGACATAAGTTGCTCATGCCCAAATATGGGCTGGTGAGGTCAGACTTAGTGTGATGCGTAGGTTATCTCCATATATGGAGATTCAACTTCAATGAGTAACCATGGCAAACTGTCAACTGCCCGTATGTCTTGATAATTGGTAAAACAAACTTTTGGCCTATTTGTGGAGATAAGCGACCAACGGTCGCTTATCTCCCGATTAGGGAGTCTTACTGGTTTAAACCTATTCGCTTAGTGTTTCCATTGAACTAATGCACATTACGTTTTTTTCAATTAAGCCTCAAAAACTCCCACCACTCCCCCTTTGACTCAATGGACTTACTCACAAATAAGGTTTATCTAGAACAGGGGTGGGCAACTTTGATGATGGTGAGGGCCACTATATTTCCACCTTCACTCCAGAGGGCCACAATGCATAATATTGCTACGTCCTACTTTGTCACTTTCTAGTATCTCATACAAAAGAAGTAAAAATAGCAGATCTGCGATGCGTTTTGAGCTTGTAGATCGGCTATTTTTGCTTCTTTTGAATTGGAATCCTGAATTATTTTTTGTTAATTTTTAATTGGAATCCTGAAATGTAAAATTTGTATTTAATTTCAAACGCATTTAGTTATATAGTCATGTTAACTTTATGAACCTAAATACAAATACATTGGACATAAAAAATACATTTTAGTACTACTATACTAGTCATTAATATTGACTGACAGAATTAAAGCAGGTCATGTTTGTAATTGTAACAGCTGAAATCAATAATATATCAGTATTCCGGTATTAACCTGCGGGCCGCATTAAGTGAAGGTGGGGGCCGCATGTGGCCCCCGGGCCGACCAGTTACCCATGTATGATCTAGAATAAGGTTTATTCTAGTGGAATAAATAAGGTTTCCCCAGGACTACAGTATAGAATAAGGTGACTTTATTCTACAGCCAGTCATGTGAAGCTCAACCAATACTCCAGCTGGCACCACTCCTCAAATGTTCTTCCTTCAATCCATCGATGTCCAACTGCATCTGATTCACAAAATGTTTATCTAGTGGAAAAACAAATGTTTCCCCAGCACTACAGCGTGTTGCTCTGCTGGGCAACCACACTAATTATGAAAAAATTCAAACCTCGGTTCGAAGTGAAGCGGTGAAATTTAGTTTTATTTCATGTGTTCTAGAGTTATGAACATACAGGACAGATACAACCTGTTCATTCTGAACTGAAATGGCCATATATGGACATGGGACACACATTTTGCTTTTTGAAAAAGCCTATTCATTCTGGACTGATATTCTGGACGTACGGGACAGAAGAAACCTGTTCATTCTGGACTGGAGTGACCATATATGGACATGAGGTGACATACATTTTGTTTTTGAAAAAGCCTGTTCATTCTGGACTGAGATGACCATATATGGACATGAAACACACATTTTGTTTTTGAAAAAAACTGTTCATTCTGGACTGAAATGATCATATATGGGCGTGGGACACACAAAGCCACTCATTGGAAGCGGCTTTCACCGCTTCAAAAAAATCAAACCTCGGTTCGAAGTTAAGCGGTGAATTTTTATTCTATGTGTTCTAGAGCTATGAACTCTGTGTTCTAGATCTATACATTCTGTGTTCTAGATCTATACTTTCTATGTGCTTTAGTTCCATATTTTTAAGCGGTGGTAAACCGCTCCATAGAGTGGCTGTGCGTGTGTCTGTATCCTTTTTCCTCAGCGTTTTGCCATAGCAAAATGTGTGTGTGTAGCATAGCCTGTACATCCTAGACTCAAATCCTAGTCTGAAGACGTTATGCAAGCACGACCACCACTCACTTCACATCGGATGTGATTTTTATGAATTCTGAATGAATTAATGATTTTGTCTGGAGGGCCAAATTGTCATGTGAAGCTTGACCAATCCTCAATTCTGGACGCACGGGACATGTACGGGACAGACAAAGCCACTCCTTGGAAGCGGCTTTCACCACTTCAATAATAATAACTAGAAAGATGCCATTGGAAATTGCGAGTGTGGTCGCTGACGGTTGCTGACTATATTCTACAGTAATGTCATGTGAAGCTCCACCAATTGATTCCCTATTGATTCCCATTCCCATTGATTCCCTATACCAGGGGTTTTCAAAGTGGGTGACGGGGCACCCTGGGGTGCCGCGACGGCAGTCCAGGGGTGCCGCAAGATCATTTGATAATATTTGAAATGTATTTGGACACTAACAATATATATTTAATATCATTTTAAACTTCAGTCAGTTCTAACCAAAATGGCGATTATCTTGCTTTCCTCGCAACATAATTGCTAACATATGCTATAAATATAAGGTGTTTTGAGTGAAAATTAGGCATATAATAATATGGGGGTGCCTCGGATGAAAAATGTATAGGGGTGCCCCGAGCCAAAAAGGTTTGGGAACCCCTGCCCTATACGCTAAGAGTCTATAAACGTTTTTTTGTAAATCTGTCAGGAGATATATTCACACAGTGGGTCCTTGAAGGGTTAATGTGTCCCTGTACAGTAAGTACAGTAAAACATAATGGGTACAATGTAACACAATGTTTCCATCCAGTTTATTCATAACGACACACTGTATCCAAACCAACATCTATCAGATTAACTGTCAATCACTCATGATTGATTACATACAGCATAACATGTGACCTGACACAACATTACTAAGATGGTCTTTATTGCCCATTAGTTTCATATAATGTAAATAGATGATCAGAGACAGGGATGTCGCACCAAATTCTGGGCCCTGGGTACAAGGATTCACTGCGGGCCCCCCATGAATGTTCTTCATAGGGGGAGGGGGTTTAACCCATTAGCACAAGTCAAACATTGATTGATAACATATTCACAAATCATGACAGTATTTCAGGTGTACCAGGTGTTTTGCGTTGCGACATATCCGACCACTATCCTGTGTTTTATTTGGCACCACAATCAGTTATAATAAGCCCTAATCATAACAATGTTTATTTTGCAAGAAGCTTTAACAACAACAGGATTGAGAAGTTTAATAATGACCTATCCACAGTAAACTGGGATGCGGTTATGAATGAAAATGAAACCCAAGCTGCATATGATCTCTTCCATGGTATGTATTTCAGACTTTTTGATGAGGCCTTTCCACTGCAAAGGAAAACAAATAAAGTTAGGAAACAGAACAAGGGCTGGTTAACAGCCGCCCTTAAACGATCAATTAAAAAGAAACATAAACTACATTTTGATTACCTCACTAATCCTTCACCGTTAAATTTGAATCAATATACAACTTACAGAAATAAATTAAATCACTTAACTCATTCCCTGCCAGGCCCGATAGTCCCGAGATTATTCCAATGTCTTTCCCCGCCAGGCCCGATAGTCCCGAGAATTTAAAAAAAAAAAAAAAAAAAAAATTTTTTTTTTCAAAAAAATTTTTTTTTCAAAAAAAATTTTGGACCCCAAAAAATGGAGTAGGCATGATAGCAATCGCGAAATTGCATGTTTAACCCCCATAGCAACCCCATCTTTCAAGCATGGCAGCCATTTTGGCAGCCATCTTTGTTAAACATAGTGGCTGTTATCTCATGAATGCCTGAACGGATTTCCATTCGGATTTTTTTGTTTGAAAGCTGTGAGCAATGTGGACACACGTGGTGCATTATCTAGGCATGGGTGTGCATGATCCGTGCACACCCAATTACATGGAAGTCTATGGAGACGAATGGCAGGTGGGAGTACGGAGGTATGTTAAAATGGCGGTCAATGTGTTAATGAGGTCAGCAAAACGAAGGTTTTATGATAACAAATTTTCTGAATCTCAAAATGACATGAAATCTACATGGAAGATTATTAATGAGCTTATAAATAAAAAAAATAACAGGTCTAATTTGCAAACTGAATTTAAAATGGCAGACACAATGACCTCCAATCCATCTGTAATAGCAAATGCATTTAATGATTTTTTTGTAAATATTGGTCCCTCGCTTGGTGAAAAAATACCAGATACTCCATTGGTAATCTCTGGGTTAAAGTGTCCCTCTCATTCCTTTGTGATTGATCATATCACGGAGAAAGAGCTTAATGATATTATAAATAAACTTAAATCATGTGCGGCTGGGTACGATGAACTTAAATCTCAACTTCTGAAGAAATGCCTTCCATACATCTCCAAACCACTCCTTCATATTTTGAATCGCTCTCTTGTAACAGGTGTATTTCCAGATCAATTTAAATTAGCTAAAGTTATCCCTCTTTATAAAGCAGAGGACTCTGCTTTATTTTCTAATTACAGGCCTATATCCATCCTTCCATGTTTCTCTAAAGTTTTGGAAAGACTAGTTTATAATCGTTTGGTAAAATATTTTAATGATAATAATATGCTTTATGCCCATCAGTATGGTTTCAGAGAAAAACATTCCACTTCAATGGCTCTCACCCAATTAGTCGATAATATCCTCTTAGCTCGTAATAATAAAGAAACTACACTAGGTGTGTTTGTAGATTTATCGAAGGCTTTCGATACCGTCAATCATGATATTTTATTGCATAAACTGGCACTTTATGGCTTAAATGGAACTGCCTTGTCATGGTTTCAGAGCTACTTATCATCAAGAAGGCAATTTGTTTCTTGGAATAATACCTCCTCTGAATACAAATTGATTTCTTGTGGAGTGCCCCAGGGATCAATACTTGGCCCTTTACTTTTTCTTATTTATATAAATGATTTATATTTAGTCTCTCCAAAACTTTATTTCATATTATTCGCTGACGATTCTAATATTTTCTTTTCTGGTAATGACGAACAAAAATTAATAGTGGAAATGAACCAGGAGTTGTGTAAAGTAGACACCTGGTTCAAAGCAAACAAATTATCCCTGAATGCAAAGAAAAGTTCATATATGTTGTTCAGACCTCTTAATCACCCAGTTAAGAGTGGTCTTAACCTTAATAATATCCAGATTGACAATAATATATTAGAAAGGGTCACTGTAACAAAGTTTCTTGGAGTACTTATAGATGAAAACCTTACTTGGAAGGATCATATAGCACTTGTATCTAATAAGATTGGAAAGAATATTGGAGTCATTAGAAGAATACGCCACCTGGTGGCAAGAAAGATACTCATTAACTTATACTATACAATGATATATTCTTATATTTCATACTGTAATATGGTTTGGGCAAGCAATTTTAAAACCAATCTCAATTGTATTTTTCTGCTTCAGAAACGTTTTATAAAAATGATTACTTTTTCTAACAGATTCACTAGTTCAACTCCATTGTTTCAGTCTCTCAGAATTCTCCCCATTTTTGCTTTAAACAACCTTCAAATATGCATTTTTGTATTTCAGTCAATTCATAAACTATTTCCAGACAGTTTTCAAAATGTATTTAAGTTTAACAATGAAATTCATAATTATTTTACCAGATCAGCTGATGATTTGCATTCTAATTTCTTTAGGACAACAACTGCTCAATTTTCCATAAAATATAGAGGACCTCATTTTTGGAATTGTTTGCCACATCAAATAAGAGACTGTACAACCCTCAGCTCTTTCAAGAAACAATTAATGATGTTTTTGTTAGAAAACATGGATAGCTAGCCATTGGGTTAGTTATGGATATGGTTGCCTGCATGTGATACTGGTATGTTGTGTGTGGGTTTATATTCAGTGTAGTATATATTTCCAATTATCCATTTCTTATATTAACTATGTTATGGATAATTTTCTGCCTTCATGGAAGGTTAAGATATACATACTGAAAAAATGAATACTTATAGTATTTAATAATTGTATTATTAGTAATAACTATTTTTCATTTTCTTGTAAAGATGATTCTAAGCTTGAATGATAGCTTTTAGGAAGGCCACTCGACAAGCCCTTCATGGTTTTTTTTGGGCCTTACCGGCACAATATTTTTTATTTTGTCTTTATTTCTTTATGATGTATTGTTTTGTCTTTTTTCTATTTTGTTGATCCATATGTTCTTTTAAAAATGTGCAAATAAACTAAACTAAACTAAACTAAATTGTGTATCATTATTTTATGCTTTAACTAATTATTTTATACCCCAAAATGATGTGTATTTGGCCACGGACCCAAAAAGGCTCTTTAACTGATCATTGAGCTACTTAAAAGCAAACTGGAAACACATGCACTCCCTCTTCGTTCCAGCAGGGGGCAGCGATGACTGGCTGGCTGCACCTGTGAAAAAGACAAGCCTTCAGTTAGAATGGAATCAATAAGAATCACATTTAAAGGAGCATGAAACACAAAATCACTTTTTCTATAAATATATATTATATCAATGAGTCACTTGTGATAGGGAGCAGTGATATGGTTCAGTTTGCCTATAGCCTTGTGGATTCAGAGCTTTCTGCTGGTCTCTGCAGCTATTTCTGTTTACTTCCAGTTTCTAGAAGAAAAGAAAACTTTGGCGCCACTCATTAAATATTAGCTATCATTGTTCTAGAGTGCAATGTGACGTAGGCATATCTAATTAATATTAACGTTTGTTTAATATAGTTGTATCAAGGGGGGGCGTGGTTTCATTCTGCCCTTGTTGTGGTGGCGTCTCGTTGTGTTGTTCAGAGCATAGACTGTAGGGCTGTCGCAGTGGGGCACTTGTTGATTAGATTCGGCAACTCCATGTTCTATAACCAGTTAAAATGGGCAAGTATTTTACAAAGAAGCTGTCTGAGCTTTTTTCCATGGACACACTTTCTCCAGCTTTGGACTGTTTACCACGGAACCGAAGAAGAAGGGACGCTAAGCTATCGCCGATAGCTATTTTCTGTGTAGTGTGTGTGTGTGTGTGTGTTTGTGTGTGTGTGCGCGCGCGTGCGTCGTGACAGCGCGCACACACACACACACAACGTCCACACGAAAAATAGCAGATCTACAAGCTCACAACGCGTCGCGAAAGTGACTCGTTGTGAGCTTGTATGTCAGCTACGTAGCTATGTAGCCGTAGCTACATAGCCTAGCTGATATACAAGCTCACAACGTGTCACTTTCGCGACGCGTTGTGAGCTTGTAGATCTGCTATTTTTCGTGTGTGGACGTTGGGTGTGTGCGCGCGCACTGTCACGACACACACACACACACACACACACACACACACACACACACACACACTACACAGATAATAGCTATCGTCGATAGCTTAGCGTCCCTTCTTCTTCGGTTCCGTGGTAAACAGTCCAAAGCTGGAGAAAGTGTGTCCATGGATAAATGCTCAGCCAGCTTCTTTGTAAAATACCTGCACATTTTAATTGGTTACAGAACATGGAGTTGCCGAATCTTTATACTTTTTACACCTCCAATGGCTGGTTTAAAAAAAAAAATCCGAAATGGAAAAGTGCCCACTGCTGACAGCTTCTGAGCTTCGGTCTGTCTCTCTCTAGAAGACGCAGTACTCCGCCCCCTCCCCCCACAACGGCAGATAACCACGCCCACATTTTAGAAATCTTTTCATGTTCTGAAATCCCATAAAACAAATTAGAGGCGGGGTTTCCTATCCCTTTAATGAACTCCATTCTCAAACCCATTAACTCAGTATTCTGACAGACTAGTCTGTGAAAACTGTAATGTTGGGAGAAAAAAAAGATTTAGGTTTAGGTTTATTTTTATTTGGTTATCTGGTTTAATCTGGTTTAAGTCATACAATACGTATTGTGTGTGCACTAGTTTGATAATAATTTATGATACATAATGTGTTGTGATGGTTTCGTAAACCCATTAGAACGGGTACACATTATTGTGTATCATTATTTTATGCTTTAACTAATTATTTTATACCCCAAAATGATGTGTATTTGGCCACGGACCCCCATCTCAAAATATTTAGTTCCAGGGACCCCCCAGAAGCAAAATTTGAGTTGCAAACGTTCGCTTTGAAAATACATATATTCAAAGATTTGCACACATTTTCACGACTTTTTCAAAAATAGCAGATCTACAAGCTTGCAGCGCTGCACTCGGTGCCGTGCTGTGAGCTTGTAGATCTGCTATTTTTCACTGGTTAAAGCATTCAATAATTCTAGGCCTGAATGGGTTAACAAACAAATCTTTTGGAACGTTTCTGTGTCTGATATGTAAAGGCCTTCTGGGTCAGTCTGTCTGAACCGTACTGACTTCCACGTGTTTCTACTCCAAACTACCACGTTTGGAGTAGATTAAATATTTGTGATGATGAATGTTGTTGGTGCTACTTTATATGTTGGTGAATTGAATGCCAAGGACCCCAATGGAAACAAGGACGTTTTCTTTTGTGAAATCCTTTTAGACAAAGTGTTTTTACAGTATTTGTGTTGTTTTACATTTCTGTCTAATGCAATATTCAATCAATAATCAAACTACTACTGAAGACCTTCATATTGTTGACACATCACAGGTTTAAAGTGTTTCAGTTCCTGTCTCTGCTCTGACTCAACATGCTCACAGCATTCTGAAAAAAAGTTCCCCCCCATAGCTTTCACATGTCTCAGTCCAGTAGTGTTCATGTGACTCATATTTCCTCTGAAAGCTTTTTGCAGTGTCATCACATTTTAGATCCACGCTCAGAGACATGCTTTTCTCTTCAACCATCATTATGCAATCATTCATTAATCACTTTTTAACTGACCTCTCATGGTCATGTCATTGTATAGGCAGAAAAAGTATCATTTTATCAAATATATTTATATATATTTATACACGCACACACACACACACACACACACACACACACACACTGAATCAGATCTACAAGACCAACAGATAGATAGGCTGCACTGAAGGATTTAGAGTGGATCTATAGATTGACAGACAGGCTTGTGTTCTCATACAGAGGATCTCACTTCTGTTTTACCAAATTGAAAATAAAGCAACATTTTTACTCGCTTCTCTTTTATGTTAAAAAAACAACAGTTTCACAAGAACTATTGAGACATAAGCTGCACAATAAATGCCACATATCGTCGCTGTCGGGTGGAAACCTTGTATGTCCAAAACGTTTTGTATTTATCATTTAAAAAGTGATATAAACTAGTGAAAATTTAAACTAGTGAAAATTTAAACTAGTGAAAATAGCCGATCTACAAGCACACAACGCCTCACAGTGCGAGGCGTTGTGTGCTTGTAGATCTGCTATTTTCACTACTTTCGTATGATGAAGCAGGGCTTTAATTTACGAAAGGACATACTATTTTTGAAACTTGGAGATACAGGGTTTCTGCCCGACAGAATATATTCTCTTGCTGATAAATACTTTGACCAGGGACGGATTAACCCCCGTAAGGTCCCCTATCCTTTTTAGGCCTTTTTGGAGTAAATAAACTGTCTAAAGTCAGCTCTTCTTTATTCTAATACAGGTTGCTGAATAAACACGGTTTTATTTTTAAATAAATGCTTGGAGAGGAAGTGGATGTGGACGTTGTGGGAGAGGAGTCTAAAGAGGAAGAGGAAGTGAATGTGGAAGTCTAAAGATTCTCACCATCAGTTGGTCGTTGGCACCGCGATGCGACCTGATAAGAGATTAAATAATAATAATATGATAAGAAGTGATGAAACATTAAGATGTTATGATTAAAATATTAGAAGAGAGTAAACATTATTAATATGATAAGAAGATATTAAACATTATTAAGATGTTATGATTGAAATATAAGAGATTAAACATCATTAAGACTTTATAATTAAAATATAAGAAGATATTAAACATTAAATAAACATGCTATTCATCTCTCTTCTTCCACTGGAAGTAGATTAATTAATTAAACATGTTAATTAAACATTAATCACCTCCTCTCTTCCTCCACAGGAAGTAGATGGATCCAGACAGGAAGAAGACCAGACCCAGAACCAGACCTGCTGCTCCCAGAGCCAGCTTGTTCTTCACTCCATCTGGCATGGAGTCATCTGGTAATAGAAATATGATATGATATTAATGATATTATATTATTACACTAGATTAAACACTTCACTCCATCTGGCATGGAGTCATCTGGTAATAGAAATATGATATGATATTAATGATATTATATTATTACAGTAGATTAAACACTTCACTCCATCTGGTAATAGAAATATGATATGATATTAATGATATTATATTATTACAGTAGATTAAACACTTCACTCCATCTGGTAATAGAAATATGATATGATATTAATGATATTATATTATTACAGTAGATTAAACACTTCACTCCATCTGGTAATAGAAATATGATATGATATTAATGATATTATATTATTACAGTAGATTAAACACTTCACTCCATCTGGCATGGAGTCATCTGGTAATAGAAATATGATATGATATTAATGATATTATATTATTACACTAGATTAAACACTTCACTCCATCTGGCATGGAGTCATCTGGTAATAGAAATATGATATGATATTAATGATATTATATTATTACAGTAGATTAAACACTTCACTCCATCTGGTAATAGAAATATGATATGATATTAATGATATTATATTATTACAGTAGATTAAACACTTCACTCCATCTGGTAATAGAAATATGATATGATATTAATGATATTATATTATTACAGTAGATTAAACACTTCACTCCATCTGGTAATAGAAATATGATATGATATTAATGATATTATATTATTACAGTAGATTAAACACTTCACTCCATCTGGTAATAGAAATATGATATGATATTAATGATATTATATTATTACAGTAGATTAAACACTTCACTCCATCTGGCATGGAGTCATCTGGTAATAGACATATGATATGATAATAATGATATTATATTATTACAGTAGATTAAACACTTCACTCCATCTGGTAATAGAAATATGATATGATATTAATGATATTATATTATTACAGTAGATTAAACACTTCACTCCATCTGGTAATAGAAATATGATATGATATTAATGATATTATATTATTACAGTAGATTAAACACTTCACTCCATCTGGTAATAGAAATATGATATGATATTAATGATATTATATTATTACACTAGATTAAACTCTTCACTCCATCTGGTAATAGAAATATGATATGATATTAATGATATTATATTATTACAGTAGATTAAACACTTCACTCCATCTGGCATGGAGTCATCTGGTAATAGAAATATGATATGATATTAATGATATTATATTATTACAGTAGATTAAACACTTCACTCCATCTGGCATGGAGTCATCTGGTAATAGAAATATGATATGATATTAATGATATTATATTATTACAGTAGATTAAACACTTCACTCCATCTGGTAATAGAAATATGATATGATATTAATGATATTATATTATTACAGTAGATTAAACACTTCACTCCATCTGGCATGGAGTCATCTGGTAATAGAAATATGATATGATATTTATATGAGATACTTTAATGGTTTCCTGTGGAAATAAGCTTAGTCTTTTCATAGATCTCCTTTTAGTAGACCTTGTACCAGTGAACTGTACCGTCATGAAACTGTACCTTTTCCTATGCAAACTTCTAATAAAGTCTTCAATCAATCAATATTATATTATTACAGTAGATTAAACACTTCACTCCATCTGGTAATAGAAATATGATCTGATATTAATGATATTATATTATTACAGTAGATTAAACACTTCACTCCATCTGGTAATAGAAATATGATATGATATTAATGATATTATATTATTACAGTAGATTAAACACTTCACTCCATCTGGTAATATAAATATGATATGATATTAATGATATTATATTATTACAGTAGATTAAACACTTTGTTCTTCACTGACCCTGGCATGGAGTCATCTGAAACACAATGATCATATCATATACAGTATATCATATCATATCATACAGTATATCATATAATATCATATCATACTAGAAAGGCGCCTCAGGGTGACAAGCGACCTCGCCCTTCTTGGCCATCTGGCCAGTGATGTATATCAGAACAGTTACCCATATATGGAGATACCTGGTACCCAAGGAGATCCATGTACTGTATATGGAGATATGCTGTCAGATCCCAAACATGTTTACTCAGTTATTCGTTATGTGAAAGTCCTATGACATTTGACATCATAATATACAATCCCTTTTATGCCCATACATGGAGATCCCTGTCTGTAGAACCAGCCACACAAGACACATGTGTCTTGGCCATCTGTCTTGGCCTTATATGGATTCTGTTAGTGTGGTATGTGGTATGTGGCCTCCATATATGGGCATTTCCATATGAAGTCCTGTTAGATATGGGCCTAATATTGATGGCATCAGGGATCTCCATGTATGGGCATAAACAGGATTCTGTTAGTGTGGTTCCCCTGACATCACAGTGAAGTCAGAGCATGATGTCAGAGCAGCAAACCCATAGACCGTAATAAAGTGTACACATCCAGACGGACAGAGTTCCGTTTTACATACTAAACTGCGACCTTCGGTCGCAATTCTTGTTCCAGTCCAGCCTTTAGTGACAGCGATCAAACCCAAACTCTCTAGAGCACAGAAGGCCCAGTCCCCCTCATGCCAAACCTTTTAGACATGTTTTACTACTTTGAAAAAAGAAGAAAAATACATTTGAAAATAGTTCAAATATTCAAACTCACAGCGCAGATTAGTATGTGAACGGTCACAGCTTGTCCGTATGTATCTCTGTCTGTCTGTCACTGTGGTTCTATGGGTTTGTCGCTCTGACATCATGCTCTGACATCACTGTGATGTCAGGGGAACCACTCTTAACAGAATGTGTTTGCTGCTATGACATCACTCTCTGGCTTCACTGTGATGTCACACTAACAGAATCCCTTTTATGCCCATATATGGAGTTCCCAGATGTCATCAATATTAAGCCCATATCTAACAGGACTTCATATGGAAATGCTCATATATGGAGGCCACATACCACACTAACAGAATCCATATATGGCCAAGACAGCCCATATCTGTGTGGCTGGTTCTACAGACGGGGATCTCCATGTATGGGCATACAATATCAGATGTCATAGACGTCATAGGACATGACGAATAACTGAGTAAGGATGTTTGGGCTCTCACAGCATATCTCCACATACAGTACATGGATTTCCATATATGGGTACCAGGGGTCTCCATATATGGGTAACTGGTCCAATATGAAGGTCCAATATACATCTCTGGCCAGATGGCCAATTGCATGTCGCCCTATGGCGTCTTACTAGTTTACATCTGCAGTTTGTACCCTTTCTTTCTCTTTGTGGTGGTGTTTGAGGGGAGGAGTCAAGTCAAGTCAAGTACATTTTATTTATAGAGCACATTTAAAAAAACACCTGGGTCGACCAAAATGCTGTACAGGCAAAGGAAGGTAACGTAACCTTGTTGTAGTTGTCTTGAACCATGACAGAAATGCCCCGTCTAAGGGATTTAATACAACAGTATGTTACACCAGTGTTTCTCAACCTTTTTTCTGCATGGACACACTTTTCATGTCCCAAGAATCCATGGTCACACCAACATAATACGGGGGTGTAAATATCGTCACTGTCGGGAAGAGACCTTGTATCTCCAAGTTTCAAATGTGTAAGTTTCTTTGCAAAGTAAAGCCCTACTTCATTGTACCAGGCTGTCGCACAACAGTAGTGAAAACGGCAGATCTTGCTGTGCGAGGCGTTGTGTGCTTGTAGATCGGCTGTTTTCACTAGTTTAAATCATTTTTAAGATATTAAATTCAATACTGGCTTCAAGGCTTCAGGGGCACACCAAAGGTCCCCAGGACCAGTGGTTGAGAAACACTGTGTTACACTCCATCAACCCTGACACACTGTGACACCCCCTGGATCCATAAAACAAGCATGTTATCTGATCATATCAAACAAAAACACCCTGACAGAGTGTTATATGATCATTTCAACAATGATCATATAACACTGCATGCTGCTGTGTTGGATGACTGACTGACCAAGCAAAATAAAAAAAAGAAAGAAAAAAAAGTAAAAACAAAACAGCAACGACAGCAAACACTTTTCTAAAGCACTTCCCTTAGTTGACTCTCTAGTCTCTACTAGGAGCGCTTTTTGTTTACAGACACCACATTTCCTTCCAAAAATAGCTGATAGGCCTATATGTCGTCTGGGGGACGCTTTGTGAGCTTTGTGAGACTTTTTTTTTTGTTTTGCTAATATTTCCCCAGAATATGGATGCTAAGGTTCAAGTGGTTACTGTGATCCTAGATTACTATTTACATGTGATGTTTTACCTTGTTCTGTCCTTACTGTAAATCACTCTGGATTAAGAGTGTCTGATAAATGCTGACATTGTACATTTTAATCGACTAAGGTGTTAATCTACAAAACACAAACACACAGCAACAATTTATTGCAGATTAAACTGCTGTCTGTTTCATAAGTAACCTGGTATTTAAAAAAAAGTATGTGTTGTGAAATTCTAGAACTAATTACCAAACATAACGGTTTGTGACATGTTTCAGGTCACAGACCTTTTTCAAGGGTTGAAAATAAACCCCCCCACTCCCCAGTTCAAATATGATTGTTTTTTAATACAGTAGTATTAAACAGAGTACAGTATAGATTACAGTACAGTAATCTAATTACTGACTACAGTAACCGACTCCAGTCCACCATTATAGGTTTCAGTCATGATTACAGTATAGATTACAGTAATAGATTACAGTAATAGATTACTGACCCCAGTCCACCATTATAGGTTCCATCAGGCCAGGGTGTTCCACGATGCATGTGATCTGCTCTCCTGATCTGTAACACACACACGCACGCACGCACGCACGCACGCACACACACACACACACACACACACACACACACACACACACACACACACACACAGGAATGAGGATAACTTTAATGTTTTTTTTTCCCTTTGCTTGGTGTTCATTGGATTGCCTAGAGCAGTTGCATCAATGCTAATACCACAGCAATACAGCAGTTTCTGTCAAGAGGTGTGTGTGTGTGTGTGTGTGTGTGTGTGTGTGTGTGTGTGTGTGTGTGTGTGTGTGTGTGTGTGTGTGTGTGTGTGTGTGTGTGTGTGTGTGTGTGTGTGTGTGTGCGCGTGTGTGTGTGTGCGCCTCTCGCAGTTGGATAGCACATGCATTATGTGTGTCTTTGTGCCAGATTGTGTTTCGGTGAAAAAAAAGAAACACAGAATTGCTGTAGACCATGCATTTTAACCCCTGTCTGTGTATGTGTGTGTGTGTGTGTCTCTGTGTGCGTTGCCAGATTAATAGTGCCGTATTTTAAAAGAATGTTATTTCTATGTGCAGTGTCTGTTAGGTGTGTACCTGGGTGTGTACTCCAGGTAGGAGTGGTACTGGTAGTACCAGTAGAGGTGTGTATTTCTATGTGTAGGTGTCTGTTAGGTGTGTACCTGGGTGTGTACTCCAGGTAGGAGTGGTACTGGTAGTACCAGTAGAGGTGTGTATTTCTATGTGTAGGTGTCTGTTAGGTGTGTACCTGGGTGTGTACTCCAGGTAGGAGTGGTACTGGTAGTACCAGTAGAGGTGTGTATTTCTATGTGTAGGTGTCTGTTAGGTGTGTACCTGGGTGTGTACTCCAGGTAGGAGTGGTACTGGTAGTACCAGTAGAGGTGTGTATTGCTATGTGTAGGTGTCTGTTAGGTGTGTACCTGGGTGTGTACTCCAGGTAGGAGTGGTACTGGTAGTACCAGTAGAGGTGTGTATTTCTATGTGTAGGTGTCTGTTAGGTGTGTACCTGGGTGTGTACTCCAGGTAGGAGTGGTACTGGTAGTACCAGTAGAGGTGTGTATTTCTATGTGTAGGTGTCTGTTAGGTGTGTACCTGGGTGTGTACTCCAGGTAGGAGTGGTACTGGTAGTACCAGTAGAGGTGTGTATTTCTATGTGTAGGTGTCTGTTAGGTGTGTACCTGGGTGTGTACTCCAGGTAGGAGTGGTACTGGTAGTACCAGTAGGTGTGTATTTCTATGTGTAGGTGTCTGTTAGGTGTGTACCTGGGTGTGTACTCCAGGTAGGAGTGGAACTGGTAGTACCAGTCTCCATCAGGCAGCACATGGGTGTCAGACACCTGAGAGGTTGTCTCTTCTCCGTCTCTCAGCCATGTGAGCAGGATCTGTTTAGGATAGAAGCTGTAGGCGCTGCACTGCAGCATGGCTGTACGTCTGCCACCAGGGGGAGTCACTGAGGTCACCATCACGTAGGGCTCCACTGGAAGAACAACAACGTTGTTATTAATACTTGAGCCAGCAGAGCGCGCAAGCCCTGCGTTCAGTGTTTCTGTCGTGTCCTCTCTTTGCGCCCGTAGCCAATCAGGGACCAGCATTCATGGTGACGTCACCATCAACAGCCAATGAGGGACCAGCATACTTGGTGACGTCACCACCAAGATGTCCGACCTGATATAATTGGCACCTGGACAAAGTGCAGTCTAGTTGTTATTAGCAGGGGTCTTCAATGTTCTTCAGGCCAAGGACCCCTTAGATGAGAGAGAGGTGAAGCAGGGACCCCCACTACTTAATGTATATGATTATGTTTCATATTAAACATTTTCATAGATTTATAGATAGCTTCATTGACTTGTTTGACAGCAACTGTCATCACTGTTTTCTTTTTCTTTTTTTTATGTTCAGACATTTAACCACTTAAACCAGGGGTCTTCAACAGGGGGTCCGGGACTCCTATGGGGTCCTCAGAGTTACTACAGGGGGTCCTCCAAATCTTTGTGCGATAGAATTTTTTTTTCTCCTTTTTTTATATTAACGATTTGAACCCTAGCATCCATATAGCCAAAAATAGAAAATCGCCTCACAACGCCTCGCGCTATTTTCAGCGAAGAGGTTTGGCGTGAAGGGGAAAAAGAGCAGACTAAGTACAGGCTGAAAGGTCAAGTTTATTAAGTATTGATGGTTCAAGTGGTTAAATATCTGAAAAAACAAATTGACATGAATCCAAAATACACTGATGATCGTGCTGTGAAACTATATGGAATCTATGAACAGGTTGTGGGGGTCCCTGCTTCATCTCTCTCTCAACTAAGTGGTCCTTGGCCTGAAAACGTTGAAGACCCCTCAGGTAAACCATCAATACTTAGTAAACGTGACCCTTCACCCTGTACTTGGTCTGCTCTTTTCCCCCTCTGCACCAAGATAGCCAATCTACAAGCTCACAACGAATCGCAGATTCATTGTTCCCCCCCCTGTCGAAGACCCCTGATGAATCTTTTATATCCATTATGAGAGCAGTGACATCATCATTAATCATGTGTGAATAGTGATGGTTTATTAATATATTTCATGTTATAGTTTATGAGGTGATGGGTGTTCATAGTGCTGGTCTGAGATCAGCTCACCTGTCTTCACCAGAGCAGCAGAGTAGTCGGCATCAACGGTGGGTTTGCAGTAACTCTCTGGCATTGTTCTAATCAGAGCCATTAGTCCAGGTTTATTGTTCCAGAACTCTGCGTTCCTCACACCGTACTCCGTGTATCCAACATGCTTCCCCACCCTGCTGTCCCACCTGGTGTACTCTTGTTTATTGAAATAATATGATCTGATGAACTGTACGGCCTCCAGATCAGTGAAGTTAAACACACACTCATCAACCGCAAAGTGGAGAAATCCATCTGTAAAAAGTAAAACAGAAGTAAAAATCTCATACATGTTCAAGTTTCTATTAATTCAGTAATGACAAGACAGACTGAATGTCTGAATTATGAACTAATGAAATAAAGTGTACCTGCTGCATGGAAACAGATGAAACTCAGTGAAACACAGAGCCAGAGATGAGAAGTCATGATGAGTTGAGATGTTTCAGAGTTTAGTTGAAGTGTTGATGAGTTGAGATGTTTCAGAGTTTAGTAGAAGTGTTGATGAGTTGAGATGTTTCAGAGTTTAGTTGAAGTGTTGATGAGTTGAGATGTTTCAGAGTTTAGTTGAAGTGTTGATGAGTTGAGATGTTTCAGAGTTTAGTTGAAGTGTTGATGAGTTGAGATGTTTCAGAGTTTAGTTGAAGTGTTGATGAGTTGAGATGTTTCAGAGTTTAGTAGAAGTGTTGATGAGTTGAGATGTTTCAGAGTTTAGTTGAAGTGTTGATGAGTTGAGATGTTTCAGAGTTTAGTTGAAGTGTTGATGAGTTGAGATGTTTCAGAGTTTAGTTGAAGTGTTGATGAGTTGAGATGTTTCAGAGTTTAGTTGAAGTGTTGATGAGTTGAACACAGACTATCTCTATCTCTAGCCCTTCCCCAACAGGCTCTACTCTACAACAACCAATGAAAAAACACAATTCACAGTCATCACTTGTTGCCAGGCAGACGATAAACCAACATTTTCTGCTAAAAATCATAAACATGTTGATGAGATTCTGTTGTGGAAATGAAGATTAAACTCATTCAAACTTTACCAGTCAAAGATGTCAAACCAAAAGTAACAACTTGCAGTAAAAGCAGGCTATAACCAGTGTTTTTGTAAGAACTTTTCAGTAATCTTTACCCCTTAACCAGGTAGTGTACTTTAGTCCTAAACATACTTATTTATGGACAGATCTGTGTTGATTTTGGCAGTACATTTTGATTTAGCTTTAGTCATAGCCTTTTGAGAAAAATAAATCCATTTAGTTTTACAATTCATATTTTAGTCATCCGACATGTTTTAGTGTCAGTTTTTGTCGACTAAATCTACAGTTGATTTGGTCATCAATAATGTATTTTGTCAGGCGTTGATGACCCCGTAATGGCTGATTTTAAACTTGGTTGCATGCAGAAAATGGGCGATCTACAAGCTCACAATGTGTCGCTGCGAAGTGTTGTGAGCTTGTAGATCTGCTCTTTTCAGAGCACAACACCCAAGCGCAACAAAACATAAAACCAGTGTTGGAGTAAGTAGTAGTAGTAAGTGAGTGTTTCAACGCAACGCTGAAGAATCCGTGCACACCTGGCCCAAGGCTATTAATTCCAAGAGGCCCAAAGTCTTATATAGATAGATAATAGATAGATAGATACTTTTATTATCCCACAGGGGGAAATCAGTTAAATAGGGGCAGCACAGCAGTTAAAGGTTACAAGTTACAAAGAAGTAAGAAAAAGAGTACTGTTGTGTACAGTCAAAAAAGCAAGGCATATAAAAAAAGAATATAAACAAAGTGTCGAAAAGCTAGTGACCAAGTGACCAAGAAACATTCAACGCTCATAAGTGACACGTCTCACACACACAAAAAATCAATACTTAAAGCACAACTTCACAAAGCAGTGCCACACAAAAGTGTACATAACAGTGAATGCTAGTCAGTGCAACACTGACTAGTATCTCACCGCCATAACACAGCAATAGTACTCAATTGAACCAACACAACCCAATAGTGCAGGGCCAAAAATAAGTGACCATAGTCGCCACAAGCAACCCTCTCTGAGAAAGTAAAATGGTAAATGGTAAATGGTGCATTTATATAGCGCTTTTAATCCAAAGCGCTTTACGTAGATTGTGCATTACATTCACCCATTCACACACACATTCATACACCGGTGGCGGAGGAAGCCATGCAAGGCACCAACCTACTCACCGGAGGCAATTAGGGGTTCAGAGTCTTGCCCAAGGACCCTTCGACATTAACTCAGGGGGAGCCCGGATTCGAACTGGGAACCCTTCGGGATTTATACCCTTCGTGCTCTAATACCAGTTTCTCTACCCCTGAGCTATGACTTAGAGGTCAGAGTCAGTACAACTTTTGTTCCAGTAGTGTGAGGTAACAGCTGTCCTAAGTCACCCGTTTCGGATGGTATCACGCCATAGGATAGCCGTTTATCAGGTTTTATCAACGCATAAGACTGGGGACAGTATGACCATGCTTTGCCGACTGACTCTATAAGTAGGCTTTCATCAGTCAGACTTTGGGACGATAAAGGGCTCGTTCTACATAGTCTGGCCATACCACAGTTTTAAACATGCATTCGGTTGTTTATCATGCCATGTTTTGTCTGATCAGACCCTTGACGTCACCATAATGTTAAATATAGCTCTGAAGCATGGCCACCGATTGGATTAAAATGCTTCTTATAAAACAATACGTAAAATGTGGTTAATTCAGCTTGAGCGGTCCATATTCTGACATCCGTGAGCCTTCAGTGAACACTTTATTTTCGAAATCTGGGCGTTAGTTTTGATTTGATTATTATTATTATTTATTGTCAATGGAACATGCAATATTCTACCATATTGTCGGCATTATAGTGTGTCATGATAACGTTTCTAGTGAGAAATGTGTATTTTAACGCCACAATAATCCCGTTAAGTCGTATATATTCTCTCTTTTCTTTCTTTTTTTTTCTCGTTTTTGTCACTTCAATGTGGCTATATCTGCGTGGATTCCAGTCACGATACGGCCCGTTTAACTCAACTGGTTGGTCGCATGCCTAGTAATCTGACGACCCGGGTTCGAATCCCACCTAATTTACACTTCAACTTTTATTTTATTTTTATAATGTCAGTCCAAACCATTAATTATGAAGCAACAAATCGTACTTTAGTTGCGACCGTAGGTCATATTTAATATCAAAACCTCCACCGGCTGTCCGTCTGTCACACGTCACACGTCACACTTTTGCCCTGCTCATATCTCCACAACCGTTGCCCCCATCCATGCCAAATTTTGCACACACACTCCTTACCTGCCAAACTACAACCTCTAAGGACCCCCGGAGCTCCAAGGACCCCCAGGTCCCTGGGAGACCCCCAGGTGTAAAAAATGAACAAATGTGCAAAAATGACCAAATGACCACCCCAACGGGGCTGCTCACGGGGAATTCCTGGGGACCACCCACTCCTGGTGCTCCAGAACGGATGCAAAAGTGGTGGAGGGGGTCCAGTGGAGGACCCCCTCCACTGCAGCTCACATAAAATGCCGTAACTCGGGCTAGGAGCGTCCGGGAGAGCCGGGGCCGGTACCTATTCGTCCGCCAAGGCAACGCGGAGACCCCACCCCTCATTTCTCACATGGCCCTCTTCTAGCGCCACCTTCAGGCCGATTTTTAAAACACATTTTTGGACACTGCTCCTACAGTTTTTGCCCTAAAATCACGCAAATCGCTACACAGTATGTCTACACTCATCCCATCAACATGAATCTGTCCCATATAGCGCCACCTTCAGGCCGATTTTTAAAAACACATTTTTGGACACTGCTCCTACAGATTTTGCCCTAAAATCACGAAAATCACTACACAGTATGTCTACACTCATGTCATCAACATGGATCAGGAAGATTTTGGAAAAACAAATTTTTGCCCTATCTCCCGATTAGGGAGTCTTACTGGTGTTAGTTTACGGTTGGTCATAATTATAGCAGTATAACAAAGTATCAAAGTTTGGTGAAAATTACACTTTTTCTGACTCGCCTTTTGACGCTGAATCCAATGAACCTGGTCTCGTGTCTCTACGACACTCCTAACTCGAAAGGTCAAGGAAAGGTCAATTCAGGCTTCAAATGCGGCCTTCTGTCCTTAAAATCAATAAGAAATTCAAAAAAAAATCTGTTTGTTTTAGGCAGGCCACCGTTTTCATCATTGAAGGATCCCCGATCCGATGAAATTGGTTTCGTGTCTCTCCGACACTTTAAAACCTTTAAACCTGCGCCAAAGACACTCTGCCTGGGAGTTTGGACCTTAAAATTAATAAAAAAATAAGAATAAAACATTCTGTTTTACTCTCTCCCAGCCATTTACAATAGGCTTGTGCGCCTATACTGCCAGGAATTTTATTAATTTCCAAGTTAGCTTTAATCTAACCCAACAGGGATCATATTGTTGTAGAATGTAGTACTAGTACTATCCACTAGAGTGTGCCCAACGATAATCTCCTAGAGTCTGGACTAGCGAGTGGACAGCAGTAGACCCATAATGGCGGCGCCCATTGGCGGCCATTATGTCTCCCGGTCCGCCAAACGGGAGCTATAAAACACGATCCGAACGTCGTGCGCACGCCATTTACACTCGTTTTTGCTCTTGAGTGACCAATCTGTCAGTCCAGCCATTTTTTTCCGAATGAAAATCGGTCTAAAAATGGTAAAGTTTGATAAGAAAAACGTCAACATTCAATGCTGTAAAAAGGCCCATTCTATGTTATGGCCGAACGACTTCCGGGTTACGTCATCGATGATGTCACTTCCTTCGAATATGTAACTTTAGACTAAAATTAAGCTAGAAAGGTCATTTATAGCTCAAAAAATGTCAAAACAATACCAAAATGATCAGAAAATGATCCCCAAGGCGACGTTTGGCGATCTGGCTGCCTCACCCTCCTCAAAATGGCGATGGAAGGCGATTTGGCTGTGAACTAGTTAAAGGGATATTCCACTTTCAAAAAACTTTTGGTCATTGTATGGTCTAATCAGGCTTGTATGAACACCCTGAACAGTTTTTAATTTGCTTCATTCAGTATTTAGATATTTGATGTAAATGTTACCAGCTCCAACACGCCCAGGCCCTCTCCACATACACACTCATTGTAACTTCAAACTCCATTTTAACCATGGTAGATTCATTAAAAACACCCATTATTTTTTCTGGTGACTCATAATACCCTCCTAATACGTGAGCAGACCGTGTTTTTTCAATAACTTTTTTCTTTTATTTTTAATAATTCTTTGGGAAAATGGAAAACATTAAATACAATAATATTTTATTGAAAATAAATGAAAAAAGTTATTGAAAAAACACGGTCTGCTCACGTATTAGGAGGGTATTATGAGTCACCAGAAAAAATAATGGGTGTTTTTAATGAATCTATCATGGTTAAAATGGAGTTTGAAGTTACAATGAGTGTGTATGTGGAGAGGGCCTGGGCGTGTTGGAGCTGGTAACATTTACATCAAATATCTAAATACTGAATGAAGCAAATTAAAAACTGTTCAGGGTGTTCATACAAGCCTGATTAGACCATACAATGACCAAAAGTTTTTTGAAAGTGTAATATCCCTTTAAGCAGGCCATTCTTTTCATATTTGAAGGATGCCCGATCCAATGGAATTGGTTTTGTGTCTCTCCGACAATTTTAACCCCTTCAGTTTGCGAAGAAGACACGAAATGCGCGCACCACGAACATAATTTAATTTTTTTTTTAATAAAAAATACTTATTCCGACTTACTTTTTGACGCCAAGTCCGTTGGTGCTGGTGCCGTTGTTTGAAAATCTTTCGGTCCGTTTCTAACACTTCTAGAAGGGCTAGCTCTGGTTCTAGGAGGCGTAGAGACAAAAGGGAAACAGATTCTTGATCTGCTCACCGAGACGAACGCACTGATCTGTGTACATTTCTGAGCGACCACTAGGGGGCTAACCCTAATTCCAACTAGGGGTACGTTTTACTCCGCACACGAACCTCGTAGAGAGATGATAGAGGCATCAGTGTGTTCGTCTCGCAGAGACGAACAAGCCTATATAACTCTCCTCGCACACAAACACTCCTGTGAGTTGATTGGTAACTTTGGTTTGCTGGCCAAAGGGCTCTAAGGGGTATACACTCTATGAGCCTTGTGAAATTGGAAATCCCAGGGATAAGAGGGACGTAGAGGGACATATGAGATATCAAAATGTTCGTCTCGGAGAGGACTACAACATATCTCAAAACGGAGTTCTGACATCTTATCGTCTCTGAGTTATTAAGGCTAAAAGGCTAACCCTAGGCTAACTAGGGTTGGCTTTTATTCACGAACCAATGCATCTCATTGGCTCATCTTTTAGTATGTTTTAGAGCGCACTGAGACGCACACTTTGATATGTGTTTCGTTTCGTTGCGACATTCGCTGTGCGACGCTAGGGTTAGCATTCTTTTAATTACTATAAAATCACAATAGGATATTCGCCTTACTAATTTCAACCTTAGGGCTAAAATTACGTGTAGTTTTGGATAAAAAAATATATCGGAACACATACTGACCTGGAACTGCCTGAAACACACCAGGAAGTGGCTATTTGAGGCACTTCCGGTTGTTGTACAGACATAAGTCTGGTACCATTCAACTCTGCAACCCAAAATTAGTCTAGGGGAGTGGTAAAATTCCAGGGTTACTTCAGGGAACTGCCTGAAACACACCAGGAAGTGGCTATTTGAGGCACTTCCTGTTGTTGTACAGACATAAGTCTGGTACCATTCAACTCTGCGACCCAAAATTAGTCTAGGGGAGTGGTAAAATTCCAGGGTTACTTCCGGGAACTGCCTGAAACACACCAGGAAGTGGCTATTTGAGGCCATTCCTGTTACTCTAGTGAAATAAAACCTGTATATCCAGATTCTGCGCACCTGATAAGCTTAAAACAACAAAAAATTCAAAATTTGTTTTTCCAAAATGTTCCTGGTCCATGTTGATGACATGAGTGTAGACATACTGTGTAGTGATTTTCGTGATTTTAGGGCAAAATCTGTAGGAGCAGTGTCCAAAAATGTGTTTTTAAAAATCGGCCTGAAGGTGGCGCTATATGGGACAGATTCATGTTGATGGGATGAGTGTAGACATACTGTGTAGCGATTTGCGTGATTTTAGGGCAAAAACTGTAGGAGCAGTGTCCAAAAATGTGTTTTAAAAATCGGCCTGAAGGTGGCGCTAGAAGAGGGCCATGTGAGAAATGAGGGGTGGGGTCTTCGCGTTGCCTTGGCGGACGAATAGGTACCGGCCCCGGCTCTCCCGGACGCTCCTAGCCCGAGTTACGGCATTTTATGTGAGCTGCAGTGGAGGGGTCCTCCACTGGACCCCCTCCACCACTTTTGCATCCGTTCTGGAGCACCAGGAGTGGGTGGTCCCCAGGAATTCCCCGTGAGCAGCCCCGTTGGGGTGGTCATTTGGTCATTTTTGCACATTTGTTCATTTTTTACACCTGGGGGTCCCCCAGGGACCTGGGGGTCCCTGGAGCTCCGGGGGTCCTTAGAGGTTGTAGTTTGGCAGGTAAGGAGTGTGTGTGCAACATTTGGCATGGATGGGGGCAACGGTTGTGGAGATATGAGCAGGGCAAAAGTGTGACGTGTGACGTGTGACAGACGGACAGCCGGTGGAGGTTTTGATAGTAAATGTGACCTACGGTCGCAACTAAAGTACGATTTGTTGCTTCATAATTAATGGTTTGGACTGACATTATAAAAATAAAATAAAAGTTGAAGTGTAAATTAGGTGGGATTCGAACCCGGGTCGTCAGATTACTAGGCATGCGACCAACCAGTTGAGCTAAACGGGCCGTATCGCGGCAGGAATCCACGCAGATATAGCCACATTGAAGTGACAAAAACGAAAAAAAAAAAAGAAAGAAAAGAGAGAATATATACGACTTAACAGGATTATTGTGGCGTTAAAATACACATTTCTCACTAGAAACGTTATCATGACACACTATAATGCCGACAATATGGTAGAATATTGCATGTTCCATTGACAATAAATAATAATAATAATCAAATCAAAACTAAATAAAGTGTTCACTGAAGGCTCACGGATGTCAGAATATGGACCGCTCAAGCTGAATTAACCACATTTTACGTATTGTTTTATAAGAAGCATTTTAATCCAATCGGTGGCCATGCTTCAGAGCTATATTTAACATTATGGTGACGTCAAGGGTCTGATCAGACAAAACATGGCATGATAAACAACCGAATGCATGTTTAAAACTGTGGTATGGCCAGACTATGTAGAACGAGCCCTTTATCGTCCCAAAGTCTGACTGATGAAAGCCTACTGATAGAGTCAGTCGGCAAAGCATGGTCATACTGTCCCCAGTCTTATGCGTTGATAAAACCTGATAAACGGCTATCCTATGGCGTGATACCATCCGAAACGGGTGCCTAAGTTGTCCTAGGTTATCTTATTTGGCCTTGGCAAGCGACCATTATGAGTCTTGTTGTATTGCTTGAGAGTGACCGGCAAAAAAAGGACTTTCCTAGTCTCTTGCACCTCCGTCCTGTGTAGCGGAAACGGTTGTTTCCTCTCTTACTCCAGTAACCGAAGATCTCAGGGTAGAGGGGATGGGAGGAGTTATTCAAGAAAGCGACCAGCTTCCTAGCTGTACGTACCCTGGCAACTTCCTCCACCCCCTGTAAGGAGGACCCAACGACAGAGCCCGCCTTCCTCACCAGTCTGTTGATGTTGACCGTGTCGCCCGGTCTGTTGGTGCCCCCCCAGCAAGATATTCCAAAAAAGAGAACACTAGCCATAACTGAACATCTGAAGCATCTGGTTGCACACGCCAAACAATCTAAGTCTTCTCAGGAAGAACAGCCTGCTCTTCCCCTTGCTGTGAATCGCCTAAGCGTTGTCTGACCAGTCCAATGAGCTGTTCAGGTGCATACCATGCATTCCTAGGAATTTGTAGTTGTCCACAAACTCCACCACCTCTCCGTTGATGGTGCTAGGCACCGGGGGTACACAATTAGACGTACAAAAGTCCACCACCATCTCCTTGGTCTTACTCTAGCATTAAGACGGAGATGGTTGGTCTCGTTCCACTGCACAAAGTCTCTCACCACACCATCATGCTCAGCCGTGTTTTCACCGGAAATCTGGCTGACCACCATGGTATTAAAGGGATAAGAAACCCCGCCTCTTTATGTGTTTTATCAGACTTGAGAATATAAAAATATTTCTAAAATGTAGGCGTGGTTATCTGCCGTTGTGGGGGAGGGGGCGGAGTAATGCGTGCATATCCTTGTGTTCTATCAGAGAGAGACAGAGAGAAGCTGTCGGCAGTGGGCACTTGTTGCAGTTTGCATTTCGGAAACAAATTTTAAAACCAGCCATTGGAGGTGTAAAAAGTATAAAGATTCGGCAACCCCATGTTCTATAATCAGTTAAAATGTGCAAGTATTTTACAAACAAGCTGTCTGAGCTTTTATCCATGGACAAACTTTCTCCAGCTCTGGACTGTTAACCGCGGAACCGGAGCACCGGAGTAGATCTGCTATTTTTCGTCCATTTTTTTTTTATTTTTTTTCCACTGTGAACAATTTAGTTATTTAACTTTATACTTTGTTGTGAAATATGACTTAAAGTTATACCATGTAACTTTTTTTATAAAACAAATCTTAAAATTGTCCTAACTGTTAAATCGCTAAAGTTTTAGAACACCCACTCCGTTATTTTCAGCTTCTAAAGCCTTCTCTTTATATGTTTTCTATGTGCCATGAGGGGGGGAGAATTTCGTGGCAAAATTACATCATCTGCATCATGTGTAGGCTATACGTTGGCCAATCACATCGCAGATCATACACACATGATACACTACCGGCCAATCACAGCTTATCTGCTCTGGTCTTCAGAAAGCGCCTCCGCTCAGCTACAGTGTTTACCATGGTGAAGGATTTTAACCTCTTAATCCCCAAATCCTGGCCAGAAAATTACGTTCTACCATGCGTTCTACCCCTCCAAGGATTACTATCGGTCGCGGTGGTTTGCAGCGCCGCTCCGGTGGTCCGCGGCGGTGGTCCGCGACGACTCCGGACGAAAAACGGCCGAAAAAAGCAATACCGCTACTGACCACTAGTTTAGCAACTTACACAGTATAACTTTAAATGGGTCTTTGAATGAGACATCTGGCTCAATTAGCAGCCTATGGTTGTCAGGAGGTTAACAGAAACAGGAGGTTGTTCATATTTTAGTTAAAAAAAATAAAGTTCTATAAACAAGTCTGTAGGGGGGAACAAACATGGTGATGACACAAATTAATTTCAAGGACCCCCAGTTTGACATCCATTAGGCTACTGACCCCCATTTAATAGCATTTCTATCTCTGAGACCCCAATTTATATTGTACAATCATATGTTAGCATAACTCATGATTGTAATCAAATGATTTGTACAGTTACATACCCCTAAGGATCCATTTGGTTCCTAACTATCATTTAGCTGGGGACCCCCTGGAACTCCCTGGGGGTCCCCGGACCCCACTTAGAGAACCAACAGTCTATAGCTGATGACGTACAGTAGCCTATAGACGGAGCTAAGATGCAAATGAGGCTAGCGTTAATATTAAACTTTCTTTACATCAAATAAAGACCCCAACCCCTAAAAGTCACTACTGCTAAGCACATTTAACAAACGTTTTATTAGATAGATTGCTGCATTTTATGATAATAATAGCGTTACCTTACCTCTGTCTGTCTGCTCTGCTGTGTGAAGACTGTAGCATACATACGTTTCCCTTTATAAATAAAAATTGATGACAACACTAACAAAAGAAATGAACGGTAAAAAGATGAAGCATCCAAATAAAACGTCTTTTGACAAGTGATAAAAGTAGAAAAAGGTGAAAAGAAAGCATTTTTATCTAACGGAGAAAATTACTGGAGACAACACAACACTGTGTCTGTGGATGAACCAGAAGTACTGAGAACGTCTCTGCGCGCCCGCCCCTCCCCCCTCCAATCCTTATGCAAAAGGCCCATAGCCGTAGCAACAGCTTCTCTCATGTAAACACGGTGGTTTCGGCTCTGAACGACACAACAAGACAACAAGACAACAAGCCATGGCTAAAATACTCAAATGTAATATATCCGACTAAAACCATTGAAAATATATACCCTAAACTATACCCAAGAGTCCGACTTGAGAGAGAGAACCAGGAAAGACAGCTGTCTACACAGTGTGACTGTCTGGAACTCATCTGCATTTCCACATAAGGCGACTCTCTCTGGTCAGTGCAATGAAACCACGCCCCCCCCCTTGATACAATCTATATAAAACAAACGTTAATATTAATTAGATAAGCCACGTCACATCGCAGAAATAAAATAGCATGAGCTAATATTTAATGAGTGGCGCCAAATATTTATTTTCTACCCTGAAACTGGAAGAACACAGAAATAGCTACAGAGACAGCAGACAGCTCTGAATCCAGAAGCCTATGGGCAAATTGAACCATTATCAGTGACTCATATTATATAAATAAGTGACTCATTTATATAATATATATTTATAGAAAAAGTGATTTTGTGTTTCATGACTCTTTAAGGATACTGTTACATAAGTCATGACATTTGATTGTAGGCTACGAAGGCGTTCTTGAAACGGTTTGCTGCTATGCAGGGTCGCTTTGACCATGCGTGAGCTACGAAGGCTCGAAATCGCTTTGGGAAACCTGGCCATTGACATTCGTAGCTTGTTTGGCGCCCCCTATGGGTGGTATGAAATGGCTTTTAGCTCTGTGTTGTTTAGAGGCCCCTCGATGTGAGATTACAATCCGGGGCAGATTGGATGCTGCTTTCAGGATTTGTGGCATTAAAAAAAAAATGCAAATGGGTCTGTACTGCAAACAAATAGTAGCCAATCGGAATGGAAGCTGAAAAATCATACACGTTGATCACATGACGTCAGAATGTGTATCAATTTGTTTTATTCATTTTATTTATTGTTTTTTATATCGATCTACAGTACAAGCGTTATAGGCCTAAATGTGAAGGCAAAAATACGTTCTTTCTCCCAGCCGTTTTAGCCTGCCGGAGATTATGAAAAGACCAAACTGTGTTATCCTACATCCTATTCATCAAATGATTAAATTAACATAAGTTTTAATTGATGTTTCGGATTAAATGATTAAATTAACTCAATTTTGACAGAGTGTCAGCATTGTTTTAGTTGCATTGGTTTCCTTTGATGAGGAGGAAGGTTCCCATGGCAACCCCCAGCAGACCCAGGGTCAGCCCCACCCCACAGAACACATCTGGACCCACACTGGGCTGGTCCTGTTCCACATCTGGAGAGAAACACACACACACACACACACACACACACACACACACACACACACACACACACACACACACACACACACACACACACACACACACACACACACACACACACACTTAATTAGGCTAATTAGGCTACACAGCTTTTGCTTCCAGATATTAGTATTGAGTCTGCATTGAATCTGCATCTGTACCCAAAGTCTGTTATGATTCCAAGTAATGGTTGTTACTTAGAATGCTTCTCTTGTAAAGCCTGGTCCATGTACAGATATAAACCTGGTCCATGTACAGATGGAAAACACATCCCACCTCCAGAATCAGAACCGCTCTGTGACTGGTGTCAACTAAAACATCTGGTGTGTTTAGGATGCCAGCAAAGACATCACAAGCACAACCAAACCAATCCAGTAACACTCTAGAGTGTTTATGCATTGCTGCACTGGATTAGCCTGACTGCAAGCGTCAGACTCTATCACACACTACCACTAGGGGGTGGTGCTGAGTGCAGTCTGGTTTTAACCAGGCAAGCACTGGATGGCATACATGTTCTAACTGCATCAGACACTATGTCAACAATGTGGTCGTGGAGAGCAATGTATATGTTTTATATGCACTGCAGCCGTTTGTGATGTGTGCACTGGAATCTAGATGTTGTTCAGAATCATGATGATTAATACAGAGTGGACTATGGATGTCAGGATACCAGATTGACAGATTGCACTTTGTTGGTAATACTTGCAGTCTTGCTTTGATGGTGATTTTTTTGTATGTGTTTTGCCAAGTTCCAGAAAAGATGTGCAGTGATTGGCCAGTATAGTCACTTTGATAAGCAGTTGTGTCGAATGCTCAACAACACATGCTTTACGAGACTGAGACTCCTTGTGTGGGACAACCAAGGCATGGATGAGGTCTGCTGGGGAAACTGAACAACAGTATTTCTGCCTAATAGACCCAATAGACAGTCATTTGGGATCAATAGAAGTAGGAAAAATGAGGCTAGATGTTATTTAGTGTAGTGTTTTCCTTTAACACTGATCCTAAACTTCAAAGTAATTGTGTTCTCACCCCACAGTCTGGTCTCAGGGCTGCTCAGTGATTGGTGGTTGACCGTACAGCTGTAGATGTCTCCCTGCTCTGGAGTGAACTTCAGTGTGGAGATCTGGGTGAAGGTCACGTCATCGTTGAAGTAGGGGATGCTGGTAGTGATGTCATCAGTCAGGTTGAGGGTGTTTCTGGTCCAGCTGATGCTGATTCGAGCAGGATAGAACCCGGTCACATGACAGATGAGAGTGTTGACCACGCCCACCACGACATGGTCTCTGGGGTAGAGGGAGCTGCTAGGTTCTTCTGTAGACACAGAGAATACATAGAATACATAGAATGTTTGCCAAACAAAAGTCTAGTTTTTTTCCACATAAATTGGGAGTATTCTTTTTTATTAATCCTGTGATTAGGAGGGGAATGAAAAGCCAACGGGAAATGTGTTTAGCAACACTTGAACTGCTGGTGACACTATACCCCGGCCTAAAGGGAATCTTCGTGTGAAATGTCACGGAAATCACAAGCTGCGTTCATTTTGTTCAGAACGGACCAATACTAATAGCCAATTAGGATGGAATATGAAATGTCGGACAGATCTGTCTTGATCAGATGACTATTAGAGATACTATGTACTGATTTGTGATTTTTTTATAAAACTGACGCAAAACATAGTCTCAGCCACACCTTTTGACCTGGCGCAGACAATAAACACTGCCAGTCTCAGACTGGGGACAGGTCTCACTTTGCTCTTGCAAGTCAAAGTACACGCCAATTCGATCTAGAAGCCTAAAACGTGACACGGATGGGACACGTTGTGGTCTTGGAGATCTGCTATGTTCTGCGTGCGACAGTCATACGACTAATCATAAATCAGGCATGAGAAGCAAGACACAGCAGTATTTACATTGAACTAGCAGTGAAGAAAGAGGAAAGTCAAAGAGTTGAACAGATCCATGTATGCACATGAAACAAGTGTCAAAGTGAACTCAAATTATCATGCAAATGGGAAGAGATTGTTGACAAATTGTTACACAACTTCCATCATCAAAATAATGCTGTCTGTCTGTGTAACAAGACTTGAGTCGAGAAACACAACAGATGTTTTCTGAATACTGCCTTAAAGGACAACTTTGTTTTTTTACAACAAGGGTTCATATTTTAGATTGTAATTAGAGAAAATAAATGATGAGTGTTAAAACGTTTTCATTTACTTCTTTCTATCGATTTTACAGATTCTAGGGAGTGGGGGAATGTGTGCACGTTGCTTTTCTGTCTGTTAAAACACTACATCTGCAATGTATTTAATACGATTTACTATAGACCTAACCTAAGCATTTATAAGAACTCTCTCCATCATGTATTTGTCGATCCTGGTCTTTTAAGTCTGTGTGTTCCTGTTGTCTTGTAGTCTAGTTTATCTATGTATTTATTGCACTATGCTGCTGTAACGCTTTAATTTCCCCTCTGGGATTAATAAAATATAGGTCTATGTCATCATCTCATCTCATCTCAACCAAGCTCCCAACAACAGAACACTGTGCCTGACAGAGATGGAATGTGGGAGGTAACCACTGACTCCATGCTGTTTCACATTACAAACAGGCTGCATTCAGTTCTGTGTTCACTCGCAGACTTCACAGTACACAACTCTTTTCTCCTCTTTACCATCGTCATGGCATAGGCCTACAATATTCTTCAGAAGATATCTAAAATATGAACCCTTATTGTAAAAAACTAAGTTGTCCTTTAAACGTTTCCCATTGACCACGTAGTTGTGTGGGCCTGCATGTGTGTGTGTGTGTGTGTGTGTATATCACTGGCACCTAACTCTGTCCCCACTAGGGGGAGCACAAAGACAGGAGACATTTGGCGCCGCACAGCAGCGCCGCGAACAATCGGGTATTTCCGGTTATAAAGTCGGCTAAAATGGGTTTCCTTTATTACGTCATTTTCGGGTGTCTTTGGGGCTTCAGGGGAGGACCTGGATATGTTGCTTTGTGCGCACCCCTTTTTTTTAATAGGCCTATAAACATGACCAGGGTTCTGACATGACCAAATAAATAGAACACTAGGTCTACAATGCAAGCCTTTCAGTGCTGCATATTAAATAGTTATCCTATTCAACAGTGCAATTTTTAAAAGCAATGATGATGGAGAACTATGACGGCAGATATTCATGTAAGCTATGCTGCACATCTCGTAGTCGCTCATGCAAGTGCAAGACAAAATAAATAATAGCCTAGTAAAGAGAAAAGACGCCAGCGATGGCCGATCTCGTCTGCACCTGATAACTGCACAGCAAGCGTTTTATTAGAGCTGCAAACTCTGCTCCCACAACGTTACATGAAAGCCTTGGCGCGACGTAAACCAGCATGAGAGAGACAGACAGATGAGATGATCTCACTGTTGAGAGATTCCGAGAGGTTAACGTGCCGTATTTCCAAAGTGTGTTCTTGTTTAAGTCACAGCATGGTTTAAATAGCCTATCGTAAATATGAACTGTGGCTAATATATTGTTTTTAATCCACGTGGGTCCGTGTTTACTTAGTTACACTAGAGTTTCGAACAGCATAACTGTCATGGCAGCTGTGTTAAGACTGACTTCCTCTAAAATCGGATTTCAAAGATCTGGGGGAGCCACTGGGGGAGCCATTGATTAGGTGCCAGTGATATATATACTGTATATATATATATATATATATATATATATATACATATATATATACATATATATATACATATATATATATATATATATATATATATATATATATATATATATATATATATAACATGTATATAGCACCTGATGAAGCTTGACGAGCGAAACGCGTCGTGCTAATAAAGAATCATGAATTGAGCAGTTGTCCATCGTAGTTCCCTGGAGTGATGCAGTCCCTGAAAACCTTCCATAAGGTTTTCAACTTTTTCTATAGTTTATATGCATGCTGACTTGCACCTTCTATGGGCCTTTCGTTTGGATGTGTAGGAGTCTCTCCTCTTTGTTATATATATATATAGAATATGTTCAGAAGTAGTGTAATAGTTATAGTAGTTATAGGGTACCTAGTTCCACAGGTGGGTTCTTGTAGGCTGAGCGAAGTCTCTCCAGGTTGATTTTGCAGATCTGCTGCTGTTCCACAGCTGATTGATAAGTTCCTTCTGGGAAGGTGATGTGATCAATGAACTTAGGCTGAGGCTCCTCCACCTTCCCCTTGGTGTAGTCAGCATAGAACTTCACCTCTCCATCCAGACCATACATGTACTCTTTATCTGAGTCTGAACAGCCACGGACAGAAATATCCTTATGTATGACTGGAAAGAAAACAAAGATGACATTAAATTACATTAAATGAACCAAGTGACACATCATAGATTCATCGCGTGTTAATTAAACAATCCTGATTGGTTGTAAAGTTCAATATGAAATGAGAGGTTTAATAACAGAAGTATCAGTTCATGTATTAACCACATGAACCCTAGCATTCCTGTTTGAGTTGATTTCATTTAATTTGGCACAATTAAAGATGTGATAAAAATGAAGGAATTGGAGACGACGACCTTCTGTATATATATGTATAATAAAAAAACTAAACAAAAAAAACATTATAAAAAACAAAATTATTCACCACATTACATCTATCATACACTGTATGTAAATAACACACACACACACACACACACACACACACACACACACACACACACACACACACACACACACACACACACACACACACACACACACACATACTTTACATTCAATTACAATTAAAAAAACTAAAGACTCAAATATATAACATGGTCTACTTAATTAACACATGGGATGCTAAGGTTTCTAACATTTCTAGCTGTTGCTGCTGCCGCCGTTCACTCACGCTTTATTTTGAAGAGCCTCGGAAGCTTTGTGCGTGTGCATGTGGGTGTCCACTGACGATTGAGGAAGAAAATCCATTTGTTTACAAACGCTCGCGAAACTAAAATCCAAACCGCGGCCGACCATCGCGTGTGTTGCCGTGAAAACAATCAGATCTCTGTTTCCCTGGCGTTCTTTTCACCTCATTCATAGATAAAGCCCTTTTTATGTTCCAGCCTAGAATGGAAATCAATGCAACCAGCTCGTGCCATTTTCTCTCTCTCTCTGATCTACGGGGTGACGTATGGACTAGGGTCATTCACAAGGCATGCAGCTTGCACGCAGAGCTGTAGAAGTTAACCCCTTGTTGAACCCCTTGTTGTCTCGTTCAGGAACGAGACAACTCCTTTTGGCAGGGTGACCCCTAGTGGCCTTAACTCGTTACTGAACGAGTTTGGCACCCAAGTTGTTAATGGGTGTATATTTTATATAAATCTACTCACCTCCTGGGATGGCTTTGACATGAAGTACAGAGGAGAGGATGAGGAGGGTGGCTGAGATCTTCATCACTGATTAATGTGAACTGATCACAATCACCTGATCACAATAATCACAACTAACAGATCAATAATCAGGTGTCGACTCAACGAGAAGCTCCAACGACTGGCAGAGAATGGGAGCGTCTGTTCTGTAGTGGAGAATAATCAGCCAATCAGATTAAAGATAGGCTGTTGCATCATCTGTGTCCGGGAAGACACCCTTCTAGATTTGTTGAAGAGAAACATCTTAATTAGAAATGCTTAAATAAATATAATCTGTGGTAATTTCATAGTTTTTTTATTGTTATATATTTTTCTTTTTTTGTTTAGTTTTTCTTAGTGGTCTATCTTACTCCCTACGCCGGCATTTATTTTCTGTTACTGTGAAGAAAAAAAAATGGCTCAAATAACCGATCGACAAGCTCACAACGTAAGAAGAGTTTAGGCCAGGGGTGTAGGAGAGGCTGACAGGTAGACCCCCCTCCCAGGTTAAAGGACCACCTCACCTTTGGGACAACCAGATCTTATAGTATTGTTGTTTGGGACATGATCAACACAATCCTGAGTTATTGTTTGTGTTCAATCTGTGTTTTTAAATATTGTAGTATTTCAGCATGCAACAACTGGTCATATGCTTTGTAGCATAATATTGCATCATCTAATGCATCATATGCAAAATGCATCATATGACCAGTTGTAGCATGTTGAAATACTACAATATCTCAAAACACAGATTGAACACAAAAAAGAATTGTGTTCAATCTGTTGTGAAAAGGATTGTGTTTATCTTGTCCCAAACAGCAATACAATAAGATCTGGTTGTCTCAAAGGTGAGGTGGTCCTTAATATAAGCAGTGTGTGCGTGCACCAACAGACCAAATAGGATGCCCCTTTAACCAATATTTTATACTTTAACTATTAGAAAATAGCAGATATACGGTGCAACACTGCAAGCTTGTAGATCTGCCTTTTCTTAAGTGATTTTTTTCCCCCTTCAAATCTTCGAACATATATATATATATATATATTTTTTTAAAGTGAACATTTGCAACTCAAATATTTGCTTCTTTGGGGGGTCCCTAGAACAACATATTTTCAGATGGGGGTCCTTGAAACATGAAGAAGTTTGAGAACCACTGATTTAGAAGGAGGATTTAGAAGACATTTATAGAATCGTCTCAAAGACTTGCACAACTCGTTGACAAGATCTACAAGCTCAGATCTACAAGCTCACAGCGTGGAACCGAGTGCTGCACTGTGAGCTTGTAGATCTGCTATTTTTTTATTTGTCTGCTCTACACTCTGCTGCCTGCTCATGCTCCCAGAGGCTTTCTGACCACACTTGGTATCTTGGTATAGCTCGCCCCCCTCTGGCCTGTAGAGGTACAACAGGTCATCTAAAATCACATCCCAATTCAATTCAATTCAAAGGAGCTTTTTTGGCATGAGAAAACATACGTTTACATGTTTTTACTTTTATAATGAGTGGGTATCGTTCTAATTCTGCCCTGCAAGCATTGTTTGTTGTTTTCCGTTGGGTGCGGAGTATAGATTTGCAGAGTTCTGCGTGCAGAGTCTCAGTTTGGTGTTTGTCCCATTTTTCAAATTCTTGGTTGGCAAGGGGACCCCAGATCTCACAGCCATAGAGAGAGATGGGTTATATAACGGAGTCTAGTATCTTTAACCAGATTTTTATTGGGATATCTAGCTTAGAAAGCCCTTCTCACTTTTTCTCTTAGGTCGTTTGCAGCTTTGTGGAAGTTTCCTGTGCTACTGACGTTTAGGCCAAGGTATGTATCGTTTTTTTTGTGTGTTCTAGAGCTGTGGTATTTAGGAGGAATTGGTGGTTTAGGCGGTGTTGTCTTTTTTGGAATACAATGATTTTTGTCTTGGCTAGATTCACTGTCAGGGCCCACATGTGAGAATTTGTGCAGGAGGTCGAGTTGCTGCTGTAATCCTTCATTGGTGGGAGACAGTAACACCAGATCATCTGCGAATAGTAGACATTTGACTTCTGTGTCTGCTAGATACAACAAACATGAACCCGGCTGTGCAGCAAACAAACCCCACTGTAACTTCACAAAGCCACGACACCTCAGCTATTTTCAACTTATTACAAAGACAAAATGACATAACCGCCATGCTAGTACAGCTACAAACCTCTCACTTACTGCCACCAAGAGAGATTCCATGTTTTGATGGAGATCCCCTTTAGTACAGAAGCTGTCAGAACCTTTGAACATTGTGTGGAGGAGAATGCGAGATTGTTTGTATTATTTGGAAAAGCACACCCAAGGGCAGCCACGAACGCTTGTGAGTAGCTGTCAGCACATGGCTCTGGACAGAGGCTATGAAATGCCAAGATGTACTATAGTTTAGTCAGTACCATAGTCACTCATTGTATACAACATAATTCTTTGTAGCCACATGTGCATACTGAAACAAAGTGAAACATAGTTTAGTCAGTATCATAGTATGCATTCTACATAATGTGACAGTTTGAAACCATTCAACCTAAATAAATCCAAAAGCAAAAGACACTGGTATGGAACTCCTAGTTCCACGGTTGACTATGGACGAGGTTCAATTCCCCGCAGTGTCCTGCTCATTGGGTTTTATAAAAGTGTTGAATGGAACAAGTGTTTGTCTGTATCATAGTTTGTTTGGTCAGTAACAAGTCTGCACCGGTCTAGTCAGTAGTACCACAGTCAGTCTCGTTGTGAGCTTGGAGGTCTGCTATTTTCGGTGCTTTTAAACATTTCAGACCCTGCCTCTCCAACATTCTCTCCATGTCCCTGGACAGTACCATAGTTTATTTAGTCAGAATATCAGACTATGGATGTACTTTTGATCAGAAGTATGCAGTATTACTTTATTTTGTTTATTTATTTAGTTATTAATTTTTGTGTCAGCATGTTGGCACTGGAAAAACTGTTATTTAAATTGTGTCTGAATAATCCTTTAAGGGATGGGCTGTGAAAGGCAGCCAGACATGAAAATAAAATCATTCATTCATTTAGTCAGTAACGTGGTGTAGTCGCTACCATAGTTTAGTCAGTCAGTCAGTCACCGTCAGTTCATTAGTCCATCCGTCAGTCAGTCCATCAGACCATCATTTCTTATCAGCACCCATCCGTCCGTAGGTCCGTCTGTCCCCATCAGTCCATCAGTCCCCACACAGAATTGACAAGCGCAACCTCACAATTCTATAAAGGTTGTACATGTAGGTCAATATACACGTGCCAAGCAGCAGTCTTGGTGACTTAATACTTTGTTGCTTGACTATGGTCTATTTTCAGTCATAGATTCCTTGGACTGGCACTAGTAATTGGCATTTGAGATGATGCTCTCTCCCAAAGACAAATGTTAATGCATGGTTTGAGGGCCACACGCTGCAGATTAAAGTTTGATGTTGACCCTGAAGTCAAGAACCAGCAATATGCAACACTGCAATATTGAAGCTGTTCATGTATCATATAGCTTCTCCCTCTCACTTTTCAGCCCACTCAATGAGAAAACAACTGAAACGATTACAGGCCTACTGTTTCAATTGAATCAGACCTCGAACCCATAGCCTGTAGATGTCCATGTCTTTGCAGCTATAGTGATAGGATAGTTTGTTTTATTTCTCTCTGTGTGGTCCCCAACGCCTTAACTCTGACTCAGTAGAGTACTGTAACTATGTGTATAAGGCAGGGGTCTTCAACGTTTTCAGGCCAAGGACCCCTTAGTTGAGAGAGAGATGAAGCAGGGACCCCCACAACCTGTTCATAGATTCCATATAGTTTCATTGTTTGGCAGCACAATCATCAGTGTATTTTCGATTCATGTCAATTTGTGTTTTCAGATATTTAATATATATATATTCTCACTTGAGCCATCAATACTTAATAAACTTCACCTTTCACTCTGTACTTAGTCTGCTCTTTTTCACCTCTACACGTACCAAACCCCTTTGCCTAAAATAGCCGATCTACAAGCTCACAACGCCTCACAGCGCGAGTTGTGAGCTTGTAGATCTGCTATTTTTGGTTAGTTCTCAGAAAAAAAAGGGTTTCTATCACACAAAGATTTGGAGGACCCCCTTTAGTAACTCTGACTCTCTGAGGACCCCCTAGGGGTTCCGGACCCCTGTTGAAGACCCTTGGTATAAGGGTTAAACTCTGACTATGTGTACTGTAACTATGTGTTCTATATGTTGAATCAGACTCTGAACCCGTAGCCTGTTGTATACATTTTTTTTTATTTGTGTTCCCTTTTTGTGATTGGTTTAAAGTCAAAGAGTTAAAGTTGCTTTAAGAAACTACTCAACTGGGTTCCTATATGGTGTATTTGTAACTTATGACTTACTTAGGTTGAATTTTTAACTGTTTTATCATACACTGGTTCTAATGTTGCCCTTTAATCCTCTATATCCATGGTAAAGTATTTTTTTTTAACATATTGTAGGTATACCTGGTAGGCCTATAATTAGGCCTACATTTTGTAGGCCTAATTAAAACAGGTGTGTTTTCAGATGCCTCTTAACACACGGGTGACTAACCGGTCCCTTAGGCCGATTTTGAGATTTCAAAGTGCAATAACTCTCCCTGTGAAGGTCTCAGAAATTTCCCCTTCCATGACTTTTCCTAAATACTCAAGATATATGTTCTCGTTCTTTTTCCCCTTCTGAAACGTTTCCTAATTATGAAATAAAATACAATTATACCACTCTGACGGTAATTATCGGCAGGAAAGACCGCTCTCCCCCATTCTCCCCATCCTAAGAGAATTCACACGTTTAGCGCTCCCGGAGTGCGCCTTTGTTCAAGGTAATGGATCATTTGCATTTCACTGTCAGCTTAGCAAAGACATTAAAACCACTACCTGGAAATGTTTTATTTCATAAATAGTATCAATATAATATTAATTATGAGAATCGCTATGGTGTATATAATGTAGGCCTATTATTAGCCGTGCAGGAGCAATCATTTGCGGGGAGATGATGCTCTTGCTGACTGGAAGAAGTGTGACGCTGCTGCCACTGCACAGCGTGTTTCTAAAAGCTAAGCATCATTTCAGCTAATAATACATATAAAGAACAACTGGGTGATCTATAAGTTATCGGCCAAAATTAATATCTTGTATAAATATGCCTACACGGCACACGCTGCACCGGGAGACATGGCCCTATCTCCCGGTGCAGTCAGCCTGTCTGTCCGAGTGGAGACGGCTTTTAGACAGGCACGCATGTCACGGTGACATGGGTGCGTGCCGATCAAACAGTATAGGCACCCGACACTTGTGTCCTGCACGTTTAATTTCTAATGGATAATCATTTGCTTTTCATTGTTACATGCCTAAGCAAAAAACACTACGTGAACATTTTACAGAGTGAAGAGAATGTGAATTATCTCTCTCTCTCTCTCTTTCTCTCTCATCATTTCTCTGCCTCGCTCTGTCTATCTCTGCTACACCGTTCCCTCTCTCTCTTTCTCCCGAGCCCAGTTTGCGCAAATGGAACCTTATTTATTATATATATATTTAACTATCGAGAGCGCTCTCTTTCTTTCTCTTTCCCCTCCCTCTCTGCATGCATGCATGCGTGCGTGATGTCGGGACATCACATTACCTAAACATGATTCATTGGCTGGTTTTGTGAGTTGTCTAATAATAGCTAATACGAATGAAAATCGGGACATATAAGGCGTAATTCTTTTACTTAGCTTCGTATGGCGTTGTGAGCTTGTAGATTGAAGATTGGCTATTTGTGTAACAAAATACCCTATATTGTCAATGAACAAAACTAAGCCAAATGGAACCATAGGCTACGGGTCCATTTGGTTTCATTTTACGCTCTCTCTTTCTCCCACATGAAAGGAACCTGCCTCTCTCTCCACATCTTTTTTTTAATACTTTTTATGCCACGTCCACGATCGAACCATGCATGCGTTCGTTCCTATATATACAGCGCAAGGCATATCTCTCGCTCTCTCATGCATGCATGCGTGCGTGATGTCGGGACATCACATTACCTTGCCTTTCACCGCATAATCAATAGCGCGGTGCGCCCCGCTGTGTTGGCCTTGAATCTCCCAAACCGTAAATAAAACAAAGCCATAAAAGATATGTTTCTGGATAAACAAACGTGTCTATAACCACTCAAACTGCATGGCGCACTGTGCGCATAGACGCTGATCATTGATTTATTCCTGCATGCAAAACCGAACTGTTTTAAAGTGACTTTCAAAACTCAACAATCGGCTATAATACAAAGCGTCTCGGCGCGGATGCTGGGCTGCGCTGCGAAGCGATACGAAATTAAACCAGTGACATTAAAAGTAAGATCATGATACAAACTTTAAATGGTAGTAGGTTCTGCTAAACCATGAAGTTAACATTGAAAGCGAGAGTATTTGAGAGGTCAATTGAAATGCTAATTCAAATTCGGAAGACAATAGAACCCCTGCTGGCAGCAGGGGGAGGAAGTATTTCGCTCCTGGACCAAAAGGGAGAGAATATAACGGTCAAAATGAACGATAAATGCAGGCGTAGTGGTAGTTTTTTATTTTCAGTCACCCAAGTGACCCAGTCGCCCTTGGTTACTAAATTGGTCCAAGGGACATCAAGGAGGTGCTGATCTGCGGATCTGAGTGAACGAGTGGTAGGGTTGGGACAGATAATTTCTGAGATGTAGATAGGGGCTTGGCCATGAATTGCTCTAAAAGCAAAAGTGAGGACTTTGAAGTGACTCCTGTAGTGTACCGGGAGCCAGTGCAGAGAGGCTAGAATGGGGGTGATGTGACATGACTTTCTTGACCTAGTGAGTAACCTGGCAGCAGCATTATGAACCAGCTGCAATTTGTCAATGGATGTTTTATTGAGACGGGTAAAAAGTGAGTTACAGTAATCTAGCCTGGATGAGTTAAATGCATGGATGGACATTTCAAGTTCAGAGTGGGATATGATGGTTCAGAGTTTTGCAATATTTATGAGGTGCCCCAATCCATGCCAACATTTGCACACACTCCTTGGCTGCCAAACCACAACCTCCACCCTTCATGTCTCACATGGCCCTCTTCTAGCACCACCGTGAGGCCCATTCTTGAAAAACACATTTTTGGACACTGCTCCTACAGATTTGGCCCTAAAATCACGCAAAGCGGCACACAATATCTCTACAGTCATGTCGTCAAAATGCATCTGTCCCATCTAGTGCCACCATCTGGAAGATTTTTTTAAACACATTTCTGGACATTGCTCCTATACAGATTTTGCACTAATATCACGCAAAGTGGTAAACAGAGATCAACTTTGAGGTGTTCATCCACAAAGTGGACGGGCTGTCAGATGACCATAAGATTGAGACCCAACGAGACATTCATCAGAGGGCCAACGATGACCTGGCTGATGCCAGTCTAGAGAAGCTTCACCTCAGCTTTTACTTGACTCAGGGTCAGGGTTCCAGGGGTCCCACAGCAATGTGTCACACATCCACACGTTCGTCTCGACCAGCTATACAACATACCAAAATATAGCCACTATCGGAAATAGTCTTATGTAATTTTGGGGATTTTGAAGAAAAAAATTAATTAATTTCATATCCACGCGTTCGTCTCGAAGAGCTATACAAGATGCTAAAAGACGGGCGCTTAAAACCTATTGGTTTCCGAGTTATCGCAGTTTGAAAAATCTAGGATTGCATTTGTCGAAAAAAGTAGGGTTCCAGGGGTCGCACAGCAATGTGTCACACATCCACACGTTCGTCTCGACGAGCTATACCAGTAAGACTCCCTAATCGGGAGATAAGCAACCGTTGGTCGCTTATCTCCACAAATATGCCAAAATGTGTTTTTCCAAAATCGTCCTGATGGTGGCGCTAGATGGGACAGATCCATGTTGATGAGATAAGTGTAGACATACTGTGTACGGATTCGCGTGATTTTAGGGCAAAATCTGTAGGAGCAGTGTCCAAAAATGTGTTTGAAAAAATCAGCCTGATGGTGGTGCTATATGGGACAGATCCATGTTGATGACATGAGTGTAGACTAGGGGTGCGAAGATATACCGGTACGGATCGTAATCGCGATACAAACGTGCGCGATACGAGTGAATCGGTTCATTCAGGGTGGATCGGTACAATTGACGGCTGGAATCGTGATGTATCGTATCGTGAGCGTTTGGATCGGTACATTCCACGGCTGGATCGGTTTTTGCATAATAGTATTTCATTATATCCTGTGTTTAAGAGGCGCATTGAATGCCCCATCAGCCCTCCCCCAAAAAGCACTTGCAGCGACTCTACAGACGAGACATGCGTCTTTTTTTCAGCACTGAGCTGCTCAGCGGAGCGCAGCCAGTGAACACCCGACACGACCGAATGCAGATACAGACAGACAGCACTCGTGAGCCCACTGGTTAAACATGCAAGATTAGTACCACGTTTAGCTTTATAACATCCCTGTCCATTGTGTCCAATGTTCGCTGATGTGATCCGTTGTTGTGTCACTGGACTGGAGCACGCTGCGTGATATTATGATCCACATTCCACACCCGTTTGTTCTTCTTGTCGAGTCTGCGACGGAATTGATTTAAACAAAGCAGAAGCTTCCACGCTTTAACTACACACACGTATGAACTACAACAACGATACTGGGCGTGCATCTAGCGATTAAAACAAAGTATTTGACACTGTTTCACAACTTGTTACTGTAGCTGCAGGCAGAACACTCTTCTGCTCTGCTGCTGTTCCCTTTGCAAAGAGAGGCTGGAGCCTGATTTATACTTGGCAGCTCGACGGTGTCGCGCACGCACCTAAATAGCAGACCTACAAGCTCACAACGCGATGCGTTGTGACTCAAATATCTACGTTTTGAAACATTTTGTCTAGAAATGGCAAAATCCTAGATTATATTCATACAATATAATAATAATACAGGTCAAGGATCCTTAACTGAGAAGAGAGAGATCAAGCAGGGACCCCCACTGAAGGTTATTTTAGACTACTGTAGGCTATTATATAAAACTGTTGCAGATTAAAACTTGTCAGAGACTTGTTTGACAGCACTATATCACCAGTGACATTAATACATTACTATGTTGTGTTTATTTGTTCACACATTATCTTTTCTATTAATATGATGGATTTATGTTATTCATTATAATCCATGAATTATTATCTCTTAAACCCTCAATGTATTGGCGTTCCCCCATATGGTTGCTACTTGCTAGGGTTCAATTGGTTACTGTAAAAACTAACTATTAATATTTGGCCGCCTCACATAACTCTGAGGACACTAGGGGTCCCTGACCACCTGTTGAGGATGTAATGATATATAATAATGATAATGATATAGTATTAATCAAACAATTCTACCAGCCAGCAAGGAGTGTTCTCCCAGATTTCAATAAGTTGGATTGTTAGACAGAGCCTAGTACTACAGTGAAACAATAAATTGTTTGGAAATTAAATGTAATGCATTTTTAGTATTTTTTGGGGGGGGGGGGGGAAATTTACATGGGCTTTAATATAAATCCTTTGCATTGTGTTGAATCGCACCGAATCGTGAATCGTATCGCATCGTAAGGACCAGGGGTGTATCGCAAAGTATCGTGAATCATATCGCATCGTATCGGGGTCAGGGGTGTATCGTGATGTATCGTATCGGCAAGATTTCAATGTATCGCAATTATATCGTATCGCTGGTAGTGTATCGTGATGCGTATCGTATCGCCTCAGTGGTCGAGATTCGCATCCCTAGTGTAGACATACTGTGTACCGATTTGCGTGATTTTAGGGCAAAATCTGTAGGAGCAGTGTCCAAAAATGTGTTTGAAAAAATCGGCCTGAAGGTGGCGCTAAATGGGACAGATCCATGTTGATGACATGAGTGTATACATACTGTGTACCGATTTGCATGATTTTAGGGCAAAATCTGTAGGAGTAGTGTCCAAAAATGTGTTTTAAAAAATCGGCCTGAAGGTGGCGCTATATGGGACAGATCCATGTTGATGACATGAGTGTAGACATACTGTGTAACGATTTGTGTGATTTTAGGGCAACAATTGTAGGAGCAGTGTCCAAAAAAATTGTTTTGCAATAATCGGCCCCATGGTGGTGCTAGAAGAGGGCCATGTGAGAATTGATGGGTGGAGGTTGTGGTTTGGCAGGCAAGGAGTGTGTGTACAAAATTTGGCATGGATCGGGGGAACGGTTGCGGAGATATGAGCAGGGGAAAAGTGTGACGTGTGACTGAAAGACTGACTGACTGACTGACTAACTGACTGACTGACTGACTGACTGACTGACTGACTGACTGACGGAGGGACGGAGGGACGGACTGACAGCCGGTGGAGGTTTGGATAGTATAGGAGAGCAAGTAACTGCGACCTGACGGGCGCAACAACATACCAAAAGATAGGCACAATCGGAAATGTAAGACTTAAAATCTATGTTTTGAAGCCTTAATTTTGGGGGTTTTGAAGACAATCTGAAAAAAAATGAATTGCATTTGTCGAAAAAAGTAGGGTTCCAGGGGTCGCACAGCAATGTGTCACACATCCACACGTTCGTCACCACGAGCTATACAACATACCAAAAGATAGGCACAATCGGAAATTTAAGACTTAAAATATATGTTTTGATGCCTTACTATACTCTTATATAATTTTGGGGGTTTTGAAGACAATCTGAAAAAAAAAAAATTATTTCATATCCACGCGTTCGTCTCGAAGAGCTATAAAACATACTAAGAGACAGGCACGTAAAACCTATTGGTTTCCGAGTTATCGCACTTTGAAAAATCTAGGATTGCATTTGTCGAAAAAAAAGTAGGGTTCCAGGGGTCGCACAGCAATGTGCCACACATCCACACGTTCGTCTCAACGAGCTATACAACATACCAAAAGATCGTCACTATCGAAAATGTAAGACTTAAAATCTATGTTTTGACGCCTTATAGTCTTATGTAATTTTGGGGGTTTTGAAGACAATCTGAAAAAAATAAATTATTTCATATCCACGCGTTCGTCTCGAAGAGCTATAAAACATACTAAGAGACGGCACGTAAAACCTATTGGTTTCCGAGTTATCGCACTTTGAAAAATCTAGGATTGCATTTGTCGGAAAAAAAAGTAGGGTTCCAGGGGTCGCACAGCAATGTGCCACACATCCACAGGTTCGTCTCGACGAGCTATACAACATACCAAAAGATCGTCACTATCGAAAATGTAAGACTTAAAATCTATGTTTTGACGCCTTACTATAGTCTTATGTAATTTTGGGGGTTTTGAAGACAATCTGAAAAAAATGAATTAATTTCATATCCACGCGTTTGTCTCAAAGAGCTATACAACATACTAAGAGACAGGCGCGTAAAACCTATTGGTTTCCGAGTTATCGCACTTTGAACAATCTAGGATTAGATTTAGAATAAAGGAGAACATTTCTAAGACATTTTAAGTGTGCCTGCAGCTCGCCAAGTGTGTGCAACCTTGTGTAACGGTTGGTGTTAGCATTAGCATTTGTTAGCATTAGCATTTGTTAGCATTTGCATTTTTAGCATTAGCATTTGTTAGCATTAGCATTTGTCAAAAAAACAGTAGGGTTCCATGGGTCGCACAGCAATGTCTCACACATCCACACGTTCTTCTCGAAGAGCTATACAACATACAAAGAGACAGGCGCGTAAAACCTATTGGTTTCCGAGTTATCGCACTTTGAACAATCTAGGATTGCATTTGTCGAAAAAAGTAGGGTTCCAGGGGTCGCACAGCAATGTGTCACACATCCACACGTTCGTCTTGACGAGTTATACAACATACCAAAAGATTGTCACTATTGAAAATTTAAGACTTAAAATGTATGCTTTGACGCCTTACTATAGTCTTATGTAATTTTTGGGGTTTTGAAGACAATCTGAAAAAAATGAATTAATTTCATACCCACGCGTTCGTCTCGAAGAGTTATACAACATACTAAGAGACAGGCGCGGAAAACCTATTGGTTTCCGAGTTATCGCACTTTGAAAAATCTAGGATTGCATTTGTCGAAAAAAAGTAGGGTTCCAGGGGTCGCACAGCAATGTGTCACACATCCACACGTTCGTCTCGACGAGCTATACAACATACCAAAAGATTGTCACTATGGAAAATTTAAGACTTAAATCTATGTTTTCACGCCTTACTATATATAGTCTTATGTAATTTTGGGGGTTTTGAAGACAATCTGAAAAAAAAATAATAATAATAATTTCATATCCACGCGTTTGTCTCAAAGAGCTATACAACATACTAAGAGACAGGGGCGTAAAACCTATTGGTTTCCGAGTTATCGCACTTTGAAAAATCTAGGATTAGATTTAGAATAAAGGAGAACATTTCTAAGACATTTTAAGTGTGCCTGCAGCTCGCTAAGTGTGTGCAACCTTGTTTAGCGGTTGGTGTTAGCATTATCATTTGTTAGCATTAGCATTTTTAGCATTAGCATTTGTTAGCATTAGCATTTGTCGAAAAAAAAAAAAAAAAGTAGGGTTCCAGGGGTCACACAGCAATGTTTCACACATCCACACGTTCGTCTCGACGAGCTATACAACATACCAAAAGATCGTCACTATCGAAAATGTAAAACTTAAAATCTATGTTTTGACGACTTACTATAGTCTTATTTAATTTGGGGGGTTTTGAAGACAATCTGAAAAAAATGAATTAATTTCATATCCACACATTAGTCTCGACGAGCTATACAACATACCAAAAGATCGTCACTATCGAAAATGTAAGACCTAAAATCTTAGTTTTGACGCCTTACTATAGTCTTATGTAATGTTGGGGGTTTTGAAGACAATCTAAAAAAATAAATAATTTCATATCCACGCGTTCGTCTCGAAGAGCTACACAACATACTAACAGACAGGCGCGTAAAACCTATTGGTTTCCGAGTTATCGCACTTTGAAAAATCTAGGATTGCATTTGTCGAAAAAAAGTAGGGTTCCAGGGGTCGCACAGCAATGTGTCACACATCCACACGTTCGTCTCGACGAGCTATACAACATACCAAAAGATCGTCACTATCGAAAATGTAAAACTTAAAATCTATGTTTTGACGACTTACTATAGTCTTATTTAATTTGGGGGGTTTTGAAGACAATCTGAAAAAAATGAATTAATTTCATATCCACACATTAATCTCGACGAGCTATACAACATACCAAAAGATCGTCACTATCGAAAATGTAAGACCTAAAATCTTAGTTTTGACGCCTTACTATAGTCTTACGTAATTTTGGGGGTTTTGAAGACAATCTGAAAAAAATGAATTAATTTCATATCCACGCTATTGTCTCTTAGAGCTATACAACATACTAAGAGACAGGCGCGTAAAACCTATTGGTTTCCGAGCTATCACACTTTGAAAAATCTAGGATTGCATTTGTCGAAAAAAAAGTAGGGTTCCAGGGGTCGCACAGCAATGTGTCACACATCCACACGTTCGTCTCGACGAGCTATACAACATACCACAAGATTGTCGCTATTGAAAATTTAAGACTTAAAATCTATCTGTTGACGCCTTACTATAGTCTTATGTAATTTTGGGGGTTTTGAAGACAATCTGAAAAAAATGACTTAATTTCATATCCACGCGTTCGTCTCGAAGAGCTATACAACATACTAAGAGACAGGCGCGTAAAACCTATTGGTTTCCGACCTATCACACTTTGAAAAATCTAGGATTGAATTTGTCGAAAAAAAGTAGGGTTCCAGGGGTCGCACAGCAATGTGTCACACATCCACACGTTCGTCTCGACGATCTATACAACATACCACAAGATTGTCACTATTGAAAATGTAAGACTTAAAATCTATCTGTTGACGCCTTACTATAGTCTTATGTAATTTTGGGGGTTTTGAAGACATTCTGAAAAAAATGAATTAATTTCATATCCACGCGTTCGTCTCGAAGAGCTATACAACATACTAACAGACAGGCGCGTAAAACCTATTGGTTTCCGAGTTATCGCATTTAGAACAATCTAGGATTGCATTTGTCGAAAAAAAAAGTAGGTTCCAGGGGTCGCACAGCAATGTGTGACACATCCACACGTTCGTCTCGACGAGCTATACAACATACCAAAAGATTGTCACTATCGAAAATTTAAGACTTAAAATCTATGTTTTGACACCTTATGTAATTTTGGGGGTTTTGAAGACAATCTGAAAATAATTAATTAATTTCATATCCACGCGTTCGTCTCGAAGAGCTATACAACATACTAACAGACAGGCGCATACAACCTATTGGTTTCGGAGTTATCGCACTTTGAAAAATCTAGGATTGCATCTGTCGAAAAAAAAGTAGGGTTCCAGCGGTCGCACAGCAATGTGTCACACATCCACACGTTCGTCTCGACGAGCTATACAACATACCAAAAGATCGTCACTATCAGAAATTTAAGACTTAAAATCTATGTTTTGACGCCTTACTATAATGTAATTTTGGGGGTTTTGAAGACAATCTGATTTTTTTTTATTAATGTCATGTCCACGCGTTCGTCTCGAAGAGCTATACAACATACTAACAGACAGGCAGGTAAAACCTATTGGTTTCCGAGTTATTGCACTTTGAAAAATCTAGGATTGCATTTGTCGAAAAAAAAAGTAGGGTTCCAGGGGTCGCACAGCAATGTGTCACACATCCACACGTTCGTCTCGACGATCTATACAACATACCACAAGATTGTCACTATTGAAAATTTAAGACTTAAAATCTATCTGTTGACGCCTTACTTGAGTCTTATGTAATTTTGGGGGTTTTGAAGACAATCTGAAAAAAATGAATTAATTTCATATCCACGCGTTCGTCTCGAAGAGCTATACAACATACTAACAGACAGGCGCGTAAAACCTATTGGTTTCCGAGTTATCGCACTTTGAAAAATCTAGGATTGCAATTGTCGAAAAAAAGTAGGGTTCCAGGGTCGCACAGCAATGTGTCACACATCCACACGTTCGTCTCGACGAGCTATACAACATACCACAAGATTGTCACTATTGAAAATTTAAGACTTAAAATCTATCTGTTGACACCTTACTATAGTCTTATGTAATTTTGGGGGTTTTGAAGACAATCTGAAAAAAAAAAAAGAATTAATTTCATATCCACGCTATCGTCTCTTAGAGCTATACAACAGACTAAGATACAGGCGCGTAAAACCTATTGGTTTCCGAGCTATCACACTTTGAAAAATCTAGAATTGCATTTGTCGAAAAAAAAGTAGGGTTCCAGGGGTCGCACAGCAATGTGTCACACATCCACACGTTTGTCTCGACGATCTATACAACATACCACAAGATTGTCACTATTGAAAATGTAAGACTTAAAATCTATCTGTTGACGCCTTACTATAGTCTTATGTAATTTTGGGGGTTTTGAAGAAAATCTGAAAAAAATGAATTAATTTCATATCCACGCGTTCGTCTCGAAGAGCTATACAACATACCAAAAGATCGTCACTATCAGAAATTTAAGACTTAAAATCTATGTTTTGACGCCTTACTATAGTCTTACGTAATTTGGGGGTTTTGAAGACAATCTGAAAAAAAAAAGAATTAATTTCATATCCACGCTATCGTCTCTTAGAGCTATACAACATACTAAGAGATAGGCGCGTAAAACCTATTGGTTTCCGAGCTATCACACTTTGAAAAATCTAGGATTGCATTTGGCGAAAAAAAGTAGGGTTCCAGGGGTCGCACAGCAATGTGTCACACATCCACACGTTCGTCTCGACGAGCTATACAACGTACCACAAGATTGTCACTATTGAAAATTTAAGACTTAAAATCTATGTTTTGACGCCTTACTATAGTCTTACGTAATTTTGGGGGTTTTGAAGACAATCTTAAAAAAATGAATTAATTTCATATCCACGCTATCGTCTCTTAGAGCTATACAACATACCACACGTTCGTCTCGACGATCTATACAACATACCACAAGATTGTCACTATTGAAAATGTAAGACTTAAAATCTATCTGTTGACGCCTTACTATAGTCTTATGTAATTTTGGGGGTTTTGAAGAAAATCTGAAAAAAATGAATTAATTTCATATCCACGCGTTCGTCTCGAAGAGGTATACAACATACCAAAAGATCGTCACTATCAGAAATTTAAGACTTAAAATCTATGTTTTGACGCCTTACTATAGTCTTACGTAATTTTGGGGGTTTTGAAGACAATCTGAAAAAAAAAGAATTAATTTCATATCCACGCTATCGTCTCTTAGAGCTATACAACATACTAAGAGATAGGCGCGTAAAACCTATTGGTTTCCGAGCTATCACACTTTGAAAAATCTAGGATTGCATTTGGCGAAAAAAAGTAGGGTTCAAGGGGTCGCACAGCAATGTGTCACACATCCACACGTTCGTCTCGACGAGCTATACAACGTACCACAAGATTGTCACTATTGAAAATTTAAGACTTAAAATCTATGTTTTGACGCCTTACTATAGTCTTACGTAATTTTGGGGGTTTTGAAGACAATCTGAAAAAAATGAATTAATTTCATATCCACGCTATCGTCTCTTAGAGCTATACAACATACCACACGTTCGTCTCGACGATCTATACAACATACCACAAGATTGTCACTATTGAAAATGTAAGACTTAAAATCTATCTGTTGACGCCTTACTATAGTCTTATGTAATTTTGGGGGTTTTGAAGAAAATCTGAAAAAAATGAATTAATTTCATATCCACGCGTTCGTCTCGAAGAGGTATACAACATACCAAAAGATCGTCACTATCAGAAATTTAAGACTTAAAATCTATGTTTTGACGCCTTACTATAGTCTTACGTAATTTTGGGGGTTTTGAAGACAATCTGAAAAAAAATGAATTAATTTCATATCCACGCTATCGTCTCTTAGAGCTATACAACATACCAACAGACAGGCGCGTAAAACCTATTGGTTTCCGAGTTATCGCACTTTGAAAAATCTAGGATTGCATTTGTCGAAAAAAAGTAGGGTTCCAGGGGTCGCACAGCAATGGGTCACACATCCACACGTTCGTCTCGACGATCTATACAACATACCACAAGATTGTCACTATTGAAAATTGAAGACTTAAAATCTATCTGTTGACGCCTTACTATAGTTTTATGTAATTTTGGGGGTTTTGAAGACAATCTGAAAAAAATGAATTAATTTCATATCCACGATATCGTCTCTTAGAGCTATACAACATACCAAAAGATCGTCACTATCAGAAATTTAAGACTTAAAATCTATGTTTTGACGCCTTACTATAGTCTTACGTAATTTTGGGGGTTTTGAAGACAATCTGAAAAAAAATGAATTAATTTCATATCCACGCTATCGTCTCTTAGAGCTATACAACATACTAAGAGACTTGCGCGTAAAACCTATTGGTTTCCGAGCTATCACACTTTGAAAAATCTAGGATTGCATTTGTCGAAAAAAAGTAGGGTTCCAGGGGTCGCACAGCAATGTGTCACACATCCACACGTTCGTCTCGACGAGCTATACAACGTACCACAAGATTGTCACTATTGAAAATTTAAGACTTAAAATCTATGTTTTGACGCCTTACTATAGTCTTACGTAATTTTGGGGGTTTTGAAGACAATCTGAAAAAAATGAATTAATTTCATATCCACGCTATCGTCTCTTAGAGCTATACAACATACCACACGTTCGTCTCGACGATCTATACAACATACTAGCCTGACACTTCAGTCCGCACATCACCCCCCCCTGCTGGTGGGTGTTGTGTAGTGTGGACTGAAGCTGCACATATTTTATTTTATTTCCTGCGCGCCTGAAGAGCGGGCGCTTTGAATGGGCCAATCAGGGTTGTATGCTTGGGGCATGAGGTAGGCTGCTCCGGTCCCAGCCCCCTCCAAACAGAGCTCTTGAGCTCACGTGAGACTCGCTCGTGGACTCTGATTGGTGTCCTCTGCCCACGTGAGAGTCTAGTGGACTCTGATTGGTCCGTGAAAACTGTCATGGCGGAGTCAGACTCAACTCGTATTATTAATAAACTATGAAATAGTGCCGTTTCCTCACGTTTTAATACCATTTTGCACTAACGTAAACATGCAGACATATAATATGTTATGAGAAATAACGTATTTTTGCAATGTCACGCCACGTCGCGTGTGTGTGTGTGTATGTGTGTGTATGTGTGTGTGTGACGTCAATAGGCTTTAGCCCGCCCACGCCGAAATAGAATCTGCCCTGGTAATCTCAGACTCTCCCGGAGTGAAACGTAGTGAACGTAGTGTGAGATGTCTGGCGCTCGCAGTCAGGCAAACAACATACCACAAGATTGTCACTATTGAAAATGTAAGACTTAAAATCTATCTGTTGACGCCTTACTATAGTCTTATGTAATTTTGGTGGTTTGGAAGACAATCTGAAAAAAAATGAATTGATTTCATATCCACGCGTTCGTCTCGAAGAGCTATACAACATACCAACAGACAGGCGCGTAAAACCTATTGGTTTCCGAGTTATCGCACTTTGAAAAATCTAGGATTGCATTTGTCGAAAAAAAAGTAGGGTTCCAGGGGTCGCACAGCAATGTGTCACACATCCACACATTCGTCTCGACGATCTATACAACATACCACAAGATTGTCACTATTGAAAATTTAAGACTTAAAATCTATCTGTTGACGCCTTACTATAGTCTTATGTAATTTTGGGGGTTTTGAAGACAATCTGAAAAAAATGAATTAATTTCATATGCACGCGTTCGTCTCGAAGAGCTACACAACATACTAACAGACAGGCGCGTAAAACCTATTGGTTTCCGAGTTATCGCACTTTGAAAAATCTAGGATTGCATTTGTCGAAAAAAAAGTAGGGTTCCAGGGGTCGCACATCAATGTGTCACACATCCACACATTCGTCTCGACGATCTATACAACATACCACAAGATTGTCACTATTGAAAATTTAAGACTTAAAATCTATCTGTTGACGCCTTACTATAGTCTTATGTAATTTTGGGGGTTTTGAAGACAATCTGAAAAAAATGAATTAATTTCATATGCACGCGTTCGTCTCGAAGAGCTACACAACATACTAACAGACAGGCGCGTAAAACCTATTGGTTTCCGAGTTATCACACTTTGAAAAATCTAGGATTGCATTTGTCGAAAAAAAGTAGGGTTCCAGGGGTCGCACAGCAATGTGTCACACATCCACACGTTCGTCTCGACGAGCTATACAACGTACCACAAGATTGTCACTATTGAAAATTTAAGACTTAAAATCTATGTTTTGACGCCTTACTATAGTCTTACGTAATTTTGGGGGTTTTGAAGACAATCTGAAAAAAATGAATTAATTTCATATCCACGCTATCGTCTCTTAGAGCTATACAACATACCACACCTATATACAACTATACTATACAACATACCTCCAGGGGTCGCACAGCAATGTGTCACACATCCACACGTTCGTCTCGACGATCTATACAACATACCACAAGATTGTCACTATTGAAAATTTAAGACTTAAAATCTATCTGTTGACGCCTTACTATAGTCTTATTTAATTTTGGGGGTTTTGAAGACAATCTGAAAAAAATTAATTAATTTCATATCCACGCGTTCGTCTCGAAGAGCTATACAACATACTAACAGACAGGCGCGTAAAACCTATTGGTTTCCGAGTTATCGCACTTTGAAAAATATAGGATTGCATTTGTCGAAAAAAAGTAGGGTTCCAGGGGTCGCACAGCAATGTGTCACACATCCACACGTTCGTCTCGACGAGCTATACAACATACCAAAAGATCGTCACTATCAGAAATTTAAGACTTAAAATCTATGTTTTGACGCCTTACTATAGTCTTACGTAATTTTGGGGGTTTTGAAGACAATCTGAAAAAAAATGAATTAATTTCATATCCACGCTATCGTCTCTTAGAGCTATACAACATACTAAGAGACAGGCGCGTAAAACCTATTGGTTTCCGAGCTATCACACTTTGAAAAATCTAGGATTGCATTTGTCGAAAAAAAGTAGGGTTCCAGGGGTCGCACAGCAATGTGTCACACATCCACACGTTCGTCTCGACGAGCTATACAACATACCACAAGATTGTCACTATTGAAAATTTAAGACTTAAAATCTATGTTTTGACGCCTTACTATAGTCTTACGTAATTTTGGGGGTTTTGAAGACAATCTGAAAAAAATGAATTAATTTCATATCCACGCTATCGTCTCTTAGAGCTATACAACATACCACACGTTCGTCTCGACGATCTATACAACATACCACAAGATTGTCACTATTGAAAATTTAAGACTTAAAAGCTATTTGTTGACGCCTTACTATAGTCTTATGTAATTTTGGGGGTTTTGAAGACAATCTGAAAAAAATGAATTGATTTCATATCCACGCGTTCGTCTCGAAGAGCTATACAACATACCAACAGACAGGCGCGTAAAACCTATTGGTTTCCGAGTTATCGCACTTTGAAAAATCTAGGATTGCATTTGTCGAAAAAAAGTAGCGTTCCAGGGGTCGCACAGCAATGTGTCACACATCCACACGTTCGTCTCGACGATCTATACAACATACCACAAGATTGTCACTATTGAAAATTTAAGACTTAAAATCTATCTGTTGACACCTTACTATAGTCTTATGTAATTTTGGGGGTTTTGAAGACAATCTGAAAAAAAAAAAGAATTAATTTCATATCCACGCTATCGTCTTTTAGAGCTATACAACAGACTAAGAGACAGGCGCGTAAAACCTATTGGTTTCCGAGCTATCACACTTTGAAAAATCTAGAATTGCATTTGTCGAAAAAAAAGTAGCGTTCCAGGGGTCGCACAGCAATGTGTCACACATCCACACGTTCGTCTCGACGAGCTATACAACGTACCACAAGATTGTCACTATTGAAAATTTAAGACTTAAAATCTATGTTTTGACGCCTTACTATAGTCTTATGTAATTTTGGGGGTTTTGAAGACAATCTGAAAATAATTAATTAATTTCATATCCACGCGTTCGTCTCGAAGAGATATACAACATACTAAGAGACAGGCGCGTAAAACCTATTGGTTTCCGAGCTATCACACTTTGAAAAATCTAGGATTGCATTTGTCGAAAAAAAGTAGGGTTCCAGGGGTCGCACAGCAATGTGTCACACATCCACACGTTCGTCTCGACGATCTATACAACATACCACAAGATTGTCACTATTGAAAATTTAAGACTTAACACAGCGGGTGCCCACGAGGTGTCTACACGCCAATCTCTTTGGTGTCTCTGGAGGCCCACAACGCGTTTGCCGCGTCTATACTGTACTGTAGTTAACTTACTGTACATTGCTACCGCAATGAAGGATCTACCACGGTGATCAAACACCAACAATATGGGAAAAACACTACATTTCCCAAAATGCAGCGCGGTACACGTGACCAGGATGTGCAATCTCCCTGCAGCCAATCACAAGCTTCTGTTCCTATCCTGCACTGCACTCTATTGTCCCCTCGCACGACTCGTATGTATCCTAGTATGTATCATGGATACTAGTATTTTCCCAGTAACGCAGAGTCTCGGCGGAGAAACGTAACATGGCGGATTCTTCTCCTAGTCTAGCTTTTTCAATCACCATGTTCAATGCGCGGTCCTTTCTACCTACCATGACACAAACGCTGTGGCCCAGGTTTGGTAAAACGTGGTCCTGACTGAAAGAAAACATTATCGTAAAAATAAACAGGACATCCTGGGATTACATTTACTCGGATCATGGATACTATTTTCCCAGTAACGCAGAGGTACGTAACATGGCGGATTCCTCTCCTGGTCTAGCTTTTTCAATCACCATGTTCAAAACGCGAACCTTTCTACCGCCCGTGACACACACGCTGTGGCCCAAGATTGGTAAAAAGCTGTCCTGACTGAAAGAAAAGATCATCGTGAAAATAAACTGGACATACTTGGATTACATTTATGCAACATATTACGGATACTTTTTCCACGACGCGAAGGTACGTAAATGACGTGTTGCCATGGAGACGGTGGGCCCCTGCGAGGGTAAACCCTGAATCACCGTGGGCAGCCGATGTGTTAAAATCCATCTGTTGACGCCTTACTATAGTCTTATGTAATTTTGGGGGTTTTGAAGACAATCTGAAAAAAATGAATTAATTTCATATCCACGCGTTCGTCTCGAAGAGCTAACGAAGATTGTCACTATTGAAAATTTAAGACTTAAAATCTATGTTTTGACGCCTTACATAGTCTTATGTAATTTTGGGGGTTTTGAAGACAATCTGAAAAAAATGAATTAATTTCATATCCACGCGTTCGTCTCGAAGAGCTATACAACATACTAACAGACAGGTGCGTAAAACCTATTGGTTTCCGAGATATCGCACTTTGAAAAATCTAGGATTGCATTTGTCGAAAAAAAGTAGGGTTCCAGGGGTCGCACAGCAATGTGTCACACATCCACACGTTCGTCTCGACGAGCTATACAACATACCAAAAGATCGTCACTATCAGAAATTTAAGACTTAAAATCTAAGTTTTGACGCCTTACTTATAGTCTTACGTAATTTTGGGGGTTTTGAAGACAATCTGAAAAAAATGAATTAATTTCATATCCACGCTATCGTCTCTTAGAGCTAAACAACATACCACACGTTCGTCTCGACGATCTATACAACATACCACAAGATTGTCACTATTGAAAATTTAAGACTTAAAATCTATCTGTTGACGCCTTACTATAGTCTTATGTAATTTTGGGGGTTTTGAAGACAATCTGAAAAAAATGAATTAATTTCATATGCACGCGTTCGTCTCGAAGAGCTACACAACATACTAACAGACAGGCGCGTAAAACCTATTGGTTTCCGAGTTATCACACTTTGAAAAATCTAGGATTGCATTTGTCGAAAAAAAGTAGGGTTCCAGGGGTCGCACAGCAATGTGTCACACATCCACACGTTCGTCTCGACGAGCTATACAACGTACCACAAGATTGTCACTATTGAAAATTTAAGACTTAAAATCTATGTTTTGACGCCTTACTAGTCTTACGTAATTTTGGGGGTTTTGAAGACAATCTGAAAAAAAATGAATTAATTTCATATCCACGCTATCGTCTCTTAGAGCTATACAACATACCACACCTATATACAACTATACTATACAACATACCTCCAGGGGTCGCACAGCAATGTGTCACACATCCACACGTTCGTCTCGACGATCTATACAACATACCACAAGATTGTCACTATTGAAAATGTAAGACTTAAAATCTATCTGTTGACGCCTTACTATAGTCTTATTTAATTTTGGGGGTTTTGAAGACAATCTGAAAAAAATTAATTAATTTCATATCCACGCGTTCGTCTCGAAGAGCTATACAACATACTAACAGACAGGCGCGTAAAACCTATTGGTTTCCGAGTTATCGCACTTTGAAAAATATAGGATTGCATTTGTCGAAAAAAAGTAGGGTTCCAGGGGTCGCACAGCAATGTGTCACACATCCACACGTTCGTCTCGACGATCTATACAACATACCACAAGATTGTCACTATTGAAAATTTAAGACTTAAAATCTATCTGTTGACGCCTTACTATAGTCTTATTTAATTTTGGGGGTTTTGAAGACAATCTGAAAAAAATGAATTAATTTCATATCCACGCGTTCGTCTCGAAGAGCTATACAACATACCAAAAGATCGTCACTATCAGAAATTTAAGACTTAAAATCTATGTTTTGACGCCTTACTATAGTCTTACGTAATTTTGGGGGTTTTGAAGACAATCTGAAAAAAAATGAATTAATTTCATATCCACGCTATCGTCTCTTAGAGCTATACAACATACTAAGAGACAGGCGCGTAAAACCTATTGGTTTCCGAGCTATCACACTTTGAAAAATCTAGGATTGCATTTGTCGAAAAAAAGTAGGGTTCCAGGGGTCGCACAGCAATGTGTCACACATCCACACGTTCGTCTCGACGAGCTATACAACATACCAAAAGATCGTCACTATCAGAAATTTAAGACTTAAAATCTAAGTTTTGACGCCTTACTTATAGTCTTACGTAATTTTGGGGGTTTTGAAGACAATCTGAAAAAAATGAATTAATTTCATATCCACGCTATCGTCTCTTAGAGCTAAACAACATACCACACGTTCGTCTCGACGATCTATACAACATACCACAAGATTGTCACTATTGAAAATTTAAGACTTAAAATCTATCTGTTGACGCCTTACTATAGTCTTATGTAATTTTGGGGGTTTTGAAGACAATCTGAAAAAAATGAATTAATTTCATATGCACGCGTTCGTCTCGAAGAGCTACACAACATACTAACAGACAGGCGCGTAAAACCTATTGGTTTCCGAGTTATCACACTTTGAAAAATCTAGGATTGCATTTGTCGAAAAAAAGTAGGGTTCCAGGGGTCGCACAGCAATGTGTCACACATCCACACGTTCGTCTCGACGAGCTATACAACGTACCACAAGATTGTCACTATTGAAAATTTAAGACTTAAAATCTATGTTTTGACGCCTTACTAGTCTTACGTAATTTTGGGGGTTTTGAAGACAATCTGAAAAAAAATGAATTAATTTCATATCCACGCTATCGTCTCTTAGAGCTATACAACATACCACACCTATATACAACTATACTATACAACATACCTCCAGGGGTCGCACAGCAATGTGTCACACATCCACACGTTCGTCTCGACGATCTATACAACATACCACAAGATTGTCACTATTGAAAATGTAAGACTTAAAATCTATCTGTTGACGCCTTACTATAGTCTTATTTAATTTTGGGGGTTTTGAAGACAATCTGAAAAAAATTAATTAATTTCATATCCACGCGTTCGTCTCGAAGAGCTATACAACATACTAACAGACAGGCGCGTAAAACCTATTGGTTTCCGAGTTATCGCACTTTGAAAAATATAGGATTGCATTTGTCGAAAAAAAGTAGGGTTCCAGGGGTCGCACAGCAATGTGTCACACATCCACACGTTCGTCTCGACGATCTATACAACATACCACAAGATTGTCACTATTGAAAATTTAAGACTTAAAATCTATCTGTTGACGCCTTACTATAGTCTTATTTAATTTTGGGGGTTTTGAAGACAATCTGAAAAAAATGAATTAATTTCATATCCACGCGTTCGTCTCGAAGAGCTATACAACATACCAAAAGATCGTCACTATCAGAAATTTAAGACTTAAAATCTATGTTTTGACGCCTTACTATAGTCTTACGTAATTTTGGGGGTTTTGAAGACAATCTGAAAAAAAATGAATTAATTTCATATCCACGCTATCGTCTCTTAGAGCTATACAACATACTAAGAGACAGGCGCGTAAAACCTATTGGTTTCCGAGCTATCACACTTTGAAAAATCTAGGATTGCATTTGTCGAAAAAAAGTAGGGTTCCAGGGGTCGCACAGCAATGTGTCACACATCCACACGTTCGTCTCGACGAGCTATACAACATACCACAAGATTGTCACTATTGAAAATTTAAGACTTAAAATCTATGTTTTGACGCCTTACTATAGTCTTACGTAATTTTGGGGGTTTTGAAGACAATCTGAAAAAAATGAATTAATTTCATATCCACGCTATCGTCTCTTAGAGCTATACAACATACCACACGTTCGTCTCGACGATCTATACAACATACCACAAGATTGTCACTATTGAAAATTTAAGACTTAAAATCTATCTGTTGACACCTTACTATAGTCTTATGTAATTTTGGGGGTTTTGAAGACAATCTGAAAAAAAAAAAAAAGAATTAATTTCATATCCACGCTATCGTCTCTTAGAGCTATACAACAGACTAAGAGACAGGCGCGTAAAACCTATTGGTTTCCGAGCTATCACACTTTGAAAAATCTAGAATTGCATTTGTCTAAAAAAAAGTAGCGTTCCAGGGGTCGCACAGCAATGTGTCACACATCCACACGTTCGTCTCGACGAGCTATACAACATACCAAAAGATTGTCACTATCGAAAATTTAAGACTTAAGATCTATGTTTTGACACCTTACTATAGTCTTATGTAATTTTGGGGGTTTTGAAGACAATCTGAAAAAATTAATTAATTTCATATCCACGCGTTCGTCTCGAAGAGATATACAACATACTAAGAGACAGGCGCGTAAAACCTATTGGTTTCCGAGCTATCACACTTTGAAAAATCTAGGATTGCATTTGTCGAAAAAAAGTAGCGTTCCAGGGGTCGCACAGCAATGTGTCACACATCCACACGTTCGTCTCGACGATCTATACAACATACCACAAGATTGTCAATATTGAAAATTGAAGACTTAAAATCTATCTGTTGACGCCTTACTATAGTCTTATGTAATTTTGGAGGTTTTGAAGACAATCTGAAAAAAATGAATTAATTTCATATCCACGCTATCGTCTCTTAGAGCTATACAACATACCACACGTTCGTCTCGACGATCTATACGACATACCACAAGATTGTCACTATTGAAAATTTAAGACTTAAAATCTATCTGTTGACGCCTTACTATAGTCTTACGTAATTTTGGGGGTTTTGAAGACAATCTGAAAAAAATGAATTAATTTCATATCCACGCTATCGTCTCTTAGAGCTATACAACATACTAAGAGACAGGCGCGTAAAACCTATTGGTTTACGAGCTATCACACTTTGAAAAATCTAGAATTGCATTTGTCGAAAAAAAAGTAGGGTTCCAGGGGTCGCACAGCAATGTGTCACACATCCACACGTTCGTCTCGACGATCTATACAACATACCACAAGATTGTCACTATTGAATATTTAAGACTTAAAATCTATCTGTTGACGCCTTACTATAGTCTTACGTAATTTTGGGGGATTTGAAGACAATCTGAAAAAAAGGAATTAATTTCATATCCACGCTATCGTCTCTTAGAGCTATACAACATACTAAGAGACAGGCGCGTAAAACCTATTGGTTTCCGAGCTATCACACTTTGAAAAATCTAGGATTGCATTTGTCGAAAAAAAGTAAGGTTCCAGGGGTCGCACAGCAATGTGTCACACATCCACACGTTCGTCTCGACGAGCTATACAACGTACCACAAGATTGTCACTATTGAAAATTTAAGACTTAAAATCTATGTTTTGACGCCTTACTATAGTCTTATGTAATTTTGGGGGTTTTGAAGACAATCTGAAAATAATTAATTAATTTCATATCCACGCGTTCGTCTCGAAGAGATATACAACATACTAAGAGACAGGCGCGTAAAACCTATTGGTTTCCGAGCTATCACACTTTGAAAAATCTAGGATTGCATTTGTCGAAAAAAAGTAGGGTTCCAGGGGTCGCACAGCAATGTGTCACACATCCACACGTTCGTCTCGACGATCTATACAACATACCACAAGATTGTCACTATTGAAAATTTAAGACTTAACACAGCGGGTGCCCACGAGGTGTCTACACGCCAATCTCTTTGGTGTCTCTGGAGGCCCACAACGCGTTTGCCACGTCTATACTGTACTGTAGTTAACTTACTGTACATTGCTACCGCAATGAAGGATCTACCACGGTGATCAAACACCAACAATATGGGAAAAACACTACATTTCCCAAAATGCAGCGCGGTACACGTGACCAGGATGTGCAATCTCCCTGCAGCCAATCACAAGCTTCTGTTCCTATCCTGCACTGCACTCTATTGTCCCCTCGCACGACTCGTATGTATCCTAGTATGTATCATGGATACTAGTATTTTCCCAGTAACGCAGAGTCTCGGCGGAGAAACGTAACATGGCGGATTCTTCTCCTAGTCTAGCTTTTTCAATCACCATGTTCAATGCGCGGTCCTTTCTACCTACCGTGACACAAACGCTGTGGCCCAGGTTTGGTAAAACGTGGTCCTGACTGAAAGAAAACATTATCGTAAAAATAAACAGGACATCCTGGGATTACATTTACTCGGATCATGGATACTATTTTCCCAGTAACGCAGAGGTACGTAACATGGCGGATTCCTCTCCTGGTCTAGCTTTTTCAATCACCATGTTCAAAACGCGAACCTTTCTACCGCCCGTGACACACACGCTGTGGCCCAAGATTGGTAAAAAGCTGTCCTGACTGAAAGAAAAGATCATTGTGAAAATAAACTGGACATACTTGGATTACATTTATGCAACATATTACGGATACTTTTTCCACGACGCGAAGGTACGTAAATGACGTGTTGCCATGGAGACGGTGGGCCCCTGCGAGGGTAAACCCTGAATCACCGTGGGCAGCCGATGTGTTAAAATCCATCTGTTGACGCCTTACTATAGTCTTATGTAATTTTGGGGGTTTTGAAGACAATCTGAAAAAAATTAATTAATTTCATATCCACGCGTTCGTCTCGAAGAGCTAGCGAAGATTGTCACTATTGAAAATTTAAGACTTAAAATCTATGTTTTGACGCCTTACATAGTCTTATGTAATTTTGGGGGTTTTGAAGACAATCTGAAAAAAATGAATTAATTTCATATCCACGCGTTCGTCTCGAAGAGCTATACAACATACTAACAGACAGGTGCGTAAAACCTATTGGTTTCCGAGTTATCGCACTTTGAAAAATCTAGGATTGCATTTGTCGAAAAAAAGTAGGGTTCCAGGGGTCGCACAGCAATGTGTCACACATCCACACGTTCGTCTCGACGAGCTATACAACATACCAAAAGATCGTCACTATCAGAAATTTAAGACTTAAAATCTATGTTTTGACGCCTTACTATAGTCTTACGTAATTTTGGGGGTTTTGAAGACAATCTGAAAAAAATGAATTAATTTCATATCCACGCTATCGTCTCTTAGAGCTAAACAACATACCACACGTTCGTCTCGACGATCTATACAACATACCACAAGATTGTCACTATTGAAAATTTAAGACTTAAAATCTATCTGTTGACGCCTTACTATAGTCTTATGTAATTTTGGGGGTTTTGAAGACAATCTGAAAAAAATGAATTAATTTCATATCCACACGTTCGTCTCGAAGAGCTATACAACATATTAACAGACAGGCGCGTAAATCCTATTGGTTTCCGAGTTATCGCACTTTGAAAAATCTAGAATTGCATTTGTAGAAAAAAAGTAGGGTTCCAGGGGTCGCACAGCAATGTGTCACACATCCACACGTTCGTCTTGACGATCTATACAACATACCACAAGATTGTCACTATTGAAAATTTAAGACTTAAAATCTATCTGTTGACGCCTTACTATAGTCTTATGTAATTTTGGGGGTTTTGAAGACAATCTGAAAAAAATGAATTAATTTCATATCCACGCGTTCGTCTCGAAGAGCTATACAACATACTAACAGACAGGCGCATAAAACCTATTGGTTTCCGAGTTATCGCACTTTGAAAAATCTAGGATTGCATTTGTCGAAAAAAAGTAGGGTTCCAGGGGTCGCACAGCAATGTGTCACACATCCACACGTTCGTCTCGACGAGCTATACAACATACCAAAAGATCGTCACTATCAGAAATTTAAGACATAAATCTATGTTTTGACGCCTTACTATAGTCTTATGTAATTTTGGGGGTTTTGAAGAAAATCTGAAAAAAAATGAATTGATTTCATATCCACGCGTTCGTCTCGAAGAGCTATACAACATACCAACAGACAGGCGCGTAAAACCTATTGGTTTCCGAGTTATCGCACTTTGAAAAATCTAGGATTGCATTTGTCGAAAAAAAGTAGGGTTCCCAGGGGTCGCACAGCAATGTGTCACACATCCACACGTTCGTCTCGACGATCTATACAACATACCACAAGATTGTCACTATTGAAAATGTAAGACTTAAAATCTATCTGTTGACGCCTTACTATAGTCTTATGTAATTTTGGGGGTTTTGAAGACAATCTGAAAAAAATGAATTAATTTCATATCCACACGTTCGTCTCGAAGAGCTATACAACCTACTAACAGACAGGCACGTAAAACCTATTGGTTTCCGAGTTATCGCACTTTGAAAAATCTAGGATTGCATTTGTCGAAAAAAAAGTAGGGTTCCAGGGGTCGCACAGCAATGTGTCAAACATCCACACGTTCGTCTCGACGAGCTATACAACATACCACAAGATTGTCACTATTGAAAATTTAAGACTTAAAATCTATCTGTTGACGCCTTACTATAGTCTTACGTAATTTTGGGGGTTTTGAAGACAATCTGAAAAAAATGAATTAATTTCATATCCACGCTATCGTCTCTTAGAGCTATACAACATACTAACAGACAGGCGCGTAAAACCTATTGGTTTCCGAGCTATCACACTTTGAAAAATCTAGAATTGCATTTGTCGAAAAAAAAGTAGGGTTCCAGGGGTCGCACAGCAATGTGTCACACATCCACACGTTCGTCTCGACGATCTATACAACATACCACAAGATTGTCACTAATGAAAATTTAAGACTTAAAATCTATCTGTTGACGCCTTACGTAATTTTGGGGGTTTTGAAGACAATCTGAAAAAAAAGGAATTAATTTCATATCCACGCTATCGTCTCTTAGAGCTATACAACATACTAAGAGACAGGCGCGTAAAACCTATTGGTTTCCGAGCTATCACACTTTGAAAAATCTAGGATTGCATTTGTCGAAAAAAAAGTAGGGTTCCAGGGGTCGCACAGCAATGTGTCACACATCCACACGTTCGTCTCGACGAGCTATACAACGTACCACAAGATTGTCACTATTGAAAATTTAAGACTTAAAATCTATGTTTTGACGCCTTACTATAGTCTTATGTAATTTTGGGGGTTTTGAAGACAATCTGAAAATAATTAATTAATTTCATATCCACGCGTTCGTCTCGAAGAGCTATACAACATATTAACAGACAGGCGCGTAAATCCTATTGGTTTCCGAGTTATCGCACTTTGAAAAATCTAGAATTGCATTTGTAGAAAAAAAGTAGGGTTCCAGGGGTCGCACAGCAATGTGTCACACATCCACACGTTCGTCTTGACGATCTATACAACATACCACAAGATTGTCACTATTGAAAATTTAAGACTTAAAATCTATCTGTTGACGCCTTACTATAGTCTTATGTAATTTTGGGGGTTTTGAAGACAATCTGAAAAAAATGAATTAATTTCATATCCACGCGTTCGTCTCGAAGAGCTATACAACATACTAACAGACAGGCGCATAAAACCTATTGGTTTCCGAGTTATCGCACTTTGAAAAATCTAGGATTGCATTTGTCGAAAAAAAGTAGGGTTCCAGGGGTCGCACAGCAATGTGTCACACATCCACACGTTCGTCTCGACGAGCTATACAACATACCAAAAGATCGTCACTATCAGAAATTTAAGACATAAATCTATGTTTTGACGCCTTACTATAGTCTTATGTAATTTTGGGGGTTTTGAAGAAAATCTGAAAAAAAATGAATTGATTTCATATCCACGCGTTCGTCTCGAAGAGCTATACAACATACCAACAGACAGGCGCGTAAAACCTATTGGTTTCCGAGTTATCGCACTTTGAAAAATCTAGGATTGCATTTGTCGAAAAAAAGTAGGGTTCCCAGGGGTCGCACAGCAATGTGTCACACATCCACACGTTCGTCTCGACGATCTATACAACATACCACAAGATTGTCACTATTGAAAATGTAAGACTTAAAATCTATCTGTTGACGCCTTACTATAGTCTTATGTAATTTTGGGGGTTTTGAAGACAATCTGAAAAAAATGAATTAATTTCATATCCACACGTTCGTCTCGAAGAGCTATACAACCTACTAACAGACAGGCACGTAAAACCTATTGGTTTCCGAGTTATCGCACTTTGAAAAATCTAGGATTGCATTTGTCGAAAAAAAGTAGGGTTCCAGGGGTCGCACAGCAATGTGTCAAACATCCACACGTTCGTCTCGACGAGCTATACAACATACCACAAGATTGTCACTATTGAAAATTTAAGACTTAAAATCTATCTGTTGACGCCTTACTATAGTCTTACGTAATTTTGGGGGTTTTGAAGACAATCTGAAAAAAATGAATTAATTTCATATCCACGCTATCGTCTCTTAGAGCTATACAACATACTAACAGACAGGCGCGTAAAACCTATTGGTTTCCGAGCTATCACACTTTGAAAAATCTAGAATTGCATTTGTCGAAAAAAAAGTAGGGTTCCAGGGGTCGCACAGCAATGTGTCACACATCCACACGTTCGTCTCGACGATCTATACAACATACCACAAGATTGTCACTAATGAAAATTTAAGACTTAAAATCTATCTGTTGACGCCTTACGTAATTTTGGGGGTTTTGAAGACAATCTGAAAAAAAAGGAATTAATTTCATATCCACGCTATCGTCTCTTAGAGCTATACAACATACTAAGAGACAGGCGCGTAAAACCTATTGGTTTCCGAGCTATCACACTTTGAAAAATCTAGGATTGCATTTGTCGAAAAAAAAGTAGGGTTCCAGGGGTCGCACAGCAATGTGTCACACATCCACACGTTCGTCTCGACGAGCTATACAACGTACCACAAGATTGTCACTATTGAAAATTTAAGACTTAAAATCTATGTTTTGACGCCTTACTATAGTCTTATGTAATTTTGGGGGTTTTGAAGACAATCTGAAAATAATTAATTAATTTCATATCCACGCGTTCGTCTCGAAGAGATATACAACATACTAAGAGACAGGCGCGTAAAACCTATTGGTTTCCGAGCTATCACACTTTGACAAATCTAGGATTGCATTTGTCCAAAAAAAGTAGGGTTCCAGGGGTCGTACAGCAATGTGTCACACATCCACACGTTCGTCTCGACGATCTATACAACATACCACAAGATTGTCACTATTGAAAATGTAAGACTTAAAATCTATCTGTTGACGCCTTACTATAGTCTTATGTAATTTTGGGGGTTTTGAAGACAATCTGAAAAAAATGAATTAATTTCATATGCACGCGTTCGTCTCGAAGAGCTATACAACATACTAACAGACAGGCGCGTAAAACCTATTGGTTTCCGAGTTATCACACTTTGAAAAATCTAGGATTGCATTTGTAGAAAAAAAAAGTAGGGTTCCAGGGGTCGCACAGCAATGTGTGACACATCCACACGTTCGTCTCGACGATCTATACAACATACCACAAGATTGTCACTATTGAAAATGTAAGACTTAAAATCTATCTGTTGACGCCTTACTATAGTCTTATGTAATTTTGGGGGTTTTGAAGACAATCTGAAAAAAATGAATTAATTTCATATCCACGCTATCGTCTCTTAGAGCTATACAACATACTAAGAGACAGGCGCGTAAAACCTATTGGTTTCCGAGCTACCACACTTTGAAAAATCTAGAATTGCATTTGTCGAAAAAAAAGTAGGGTTCCAGGGGTCGCACAGCAATGTGTCACACATCCACACGTTCGTCTCGACGATCTATACAACATACCACAAGATTGTCACTAATGAAAATTTAAGACTTAAAATCTATCTGTTGACGCCTTACTATAGTCTTACGTAATTTTGGGGGTTTTGAAGACAATCTGAAAAAAAAGGAATTAATTTCATATCCACGCTATCGTCTCTTAGAGCTATACAACATACTAAGAGACAGGCGCGTAAAACCTATTAGTTTCCGAGCTATCACACTTTGAAAAATCTAGGATTGCATTTGTCGAAAAAAAGTAGGGTTCCAGGGGTCGCACAGCAATGTGTCACACATCCACAGGTTCGTCTCGACGAGCTATACAACGTACCACAAAATTGTCACTATTGAAAATTTAAGACTTAAAATCTATCTGTTGACGCCTTACTATAGTCTTATGTAATTTTGGGGGTTTTGAAGACAATCTGAAAAAAATGAATTAATTTCATATGCACGCGTTCGTCTCGAAGAGCTATACAACATACTAACAGACAGGCGCGTAAAACCTATTGGTTTCCGAGTTATCACACTTTGAAAAATCTAGGATTGCATTTGTCGAAAAAAAGTAGGGTTCCAGGGGTCGCACAGCAATGTGTCACACATCCACACGTTCGTCTTGACGATCTATACAACATACCACAAGATTGTCACTATTGAAAATTTAAGACTTAAAATCTATCTGTTGACGCCTTACTATAGTCTTATGTAATTTTGGGGGTTTTGAAGATAATCTGAAAAAAAATGAATTAATTTCATATCCACGCGTTCGTCTCGAAGAGCTATACAACATACTAACAGACAGGCGCATAAAACCTATTGGTTTCCGAGTTATCGCACTTTGAAAAATCTAGGATTGCATTTGTCGAAAAAAAGTAGGGTTCCAGGGGTCGCACAGCAATGTGTCACACATCCACACGTTCGTCTCGACGAGCTATACAACATACCAAAAGATCGTCACTATCAGAAATTTAAGACTTAAAATCTATGTTTTGACGCCTTACTATAGTCTTATGTAATTTTGGGGGTTTTGAAGAAAATCTCAAAAAAAACGAATTGATTTCATATCCACGCGTTCGTCTCGAAGAGCTATACAACATACCAACAGACAGGCGCGTAAAACCTATTGGTTTCCGAGTTATCGCACTTTGAAAAATCTAGGATTGCATTTGTCGAAAAAAAGTAGGGTTCCCAGGGGTCGCACAGCAATGTGTCACACATCCACACGTTCGTCTCGACGATCTATACAACATACCACAAGATTGTCACTATTGAAAATGTAAGACTTAAAATCTATCTGTTGACGCCTTACTATAGTCTTATGTAATTTTGGGGGTTTTGAAGACAATCTGAAAAAAATGAATTAATTTCATATCCACACGTTCGTCTCGAAGAGCTATACAACCTACTAACAGACAGGCACGTAAAACCTATTGGTTTCCGAGTTATCGCACTTTGAAAAATCTAGGATTGCATTTGTCGAAAAAAAGTAGGGTTCCAGGGGTCGCACAGCAATGTGTCAAACATCCACACGTTCGTCTCGACGAGCTATACAACATACCACAAGATTGTCACTATTGAAAATTTAAGACTTAAAATCTATCTGTTGACGCCTTACTATAGTCTTACGTAATTTTGGGGGTTTTGAAGACAATCTGAAAAAAATGAATTAATTTCATATCCACGCTATCGTCTCTTAGAGCTATACAACATACTAACAGACAGGCGCGTAAAACCTATTGGTTTCCGAGCTATCACACTTTGAAAAATCTAGAATTGCATTTGTCGAAAAAAAAGTAGGGTTCCAGGGGTCGCACAGCAATGTGTCACACATCCACACGTTCGTCTCGACGATCTATACAACATACCACAAGATTGTCACTAATGAAAATTTAAGACTTAAAATCTATCTGTTGACGCCTTACTATAGTCTTACGTAATTTTGGGGGTTTTGAAGACAATCTGAAAAAAATGAATTAATTTCATATCCACGCTATCGTCTCTTAGAGCTATACAACATACTAAGAGACAGGCGCGTAAAACCTATTGGTTTCCGAGCTATCACACTTTGAAAAATCTAGGATTGCATTTGTCGAAAAAAAAGTAGGGTTCCAGGGGTCGCACAGCAATGTGTCACACATCCACACGTTCGTCTCGACGAGCTATACAACGTACCACAAGATTGTCACTATTGAAAATTTAAGACTTAAAATCTATGTTTTGACGCCTTACTATAGTCTTATGTAATTTTGGGGGTTTTGAAGACAATCTGAAAATAATTAATTAATTTCATATCCACGCGTTCGTCTCGAAGAGATATACAACATACTAAGAGACAGGCGCGTAAAACCTATTGGTTTCCGAGCTATCACACTTTGACAAATCTAGGATTGCATTTGTCCAAAAAAAGTAGGGTTCCAGGGGTCGTACAGCAATGTGTCACACATCCACACGTTCGTCTCGACGATCTATACAACATACCACAAGATTGTCACTAATGAAAATTTAAGACTTAAAATCTATCTGTTGACGCCTTACTATAGTCTTACGTAATTTTGGGGGTTTTGAAGACAATCTGAAAAAAAAGGAATTAATTTCATATCCACGCTATCGTCTCTTAGAGCTATACAACATACTAAGAGACAGGCGCGTAAAACCTATTGGTTTCCGAGCTATCACACTTTGAAAAATCTAGGATTGCATTTGTCGAAAAAAAGTAGGGTTCCAGGGGTCGCACAGCAATGTGTCACACATCCACAGGTTCGTCTCGACGAGCTATACAACGTACCACAAAATTGTCACTATTGAAAATTTAAGACTTAAAATCTATCTGTTGACGCCTTACTATAGTCTTATGTAATTTTGGGGGTTTTGAAGACAATCTGAAAAAAATGAATTAATTTCATATGCACGCGTTCGTCTCGAAGAGCTATACAACATACTAACAGACAGGCGCGTAAAACCTATTGGTTTCCGAGTTATCACACTTTGAAAAATCTAGGATTGCATTTGTCGAAAAAAAGTAGGGTTCCAGGGGTCGCACAGCAATGTGTCACACATCCACACGTTCGTCTTGACGATCTATACAACATACCACAAGATTGTCACTATTGAAAATTTAAGACTTAAAATCTATCTGTTGACGCCTTACTATAGTCTTATGTAATTTTGGGGGTTTTGAAGACAATCTGAAAAAAATGAATTAATTTCATATCCACGCGTTCGTCTCGAAGAGCTATACAACATACTAACAGACAGGCGCATAAAACCTATTGGTTTCCGAGTTATCGCACTTTGAAAAATCTAGGATTGCATTTGTCGAAAAAAAGTAGGGTTCCAGGGGTCGCACAGCAATGTGTCACACATCCACACGTTCGTCTCGACGAGCTATACAACATACCAAAAGATCGTCACTATCAGAAATTTAAGACTTAAAATCTATGTTTTGACGCCTTACTATAGTCTTATGTAATTTTGGGGGTTTTGAAGAAAATCTGAAAAAAAACGAATTGATTTCATATCCACGCGTTCGTCTCGAAGAGCTATACAACATACCAACAGACAGGCGCGTAAAACCTATTGGTTTCCGAGTTATCGCACTTTGAAAAATCTAGGATTGCATTTGTCGAAAAAAAGTAGGGTTCCCAGGGGTCGCACAGCAATGTGTCACACATCCACACGTTCGTCTCGACGATCTATACAACATACCACAAGATTGTCACTATTGAAAATGTAAGACTTAAAATCTATCTGTTGACGCCTTACTATAGTCTTATGTAATTTTGGGGGTTTTGAAGACAATCTGAAAAAAATGAATTAATTTCATATCCACACGTTCGTCTCGAAGAGCTATACAACCTACTAACAGACAGGCACGTAAAACCTATTGGTTTCCGAGTTATCGCACTTTGAAAAATCTAGGATTGCATTTGTCGAAAAAAAGTAGGGTTCCAGGGGTCGCACAGCAATGTGTCAAACATCCACACGTTCGTCTCGACGAGCTATACAACATATCACAAGATTGTCACTATTGAAAATTTAAGACATAAAATCTATCTGTTGACGCCTTACTATAGTCTTACGTAATTTTGGGGGTTTTGAAGACAATCTGAAAAAAATGAATTAATTTCATATCCACGCTATCGTCTCTTAGAGCTATACAACATACTAACAGACAGGCGCGTAAAACCTATTGGTTTCCGAGCTATCACACTTTGAAAAATCTAGAATTGCATTTGTCGAAAAAAAAGTAGGGTTCCAGGGGTCGCACAGCAATGTGTCACACATCCACACGTTCGTCTCGACGATCTATACAACATACCACAAGATTGTCACTAATGAAAATTTAAGACTTAAAATCTATCTGTTGACGCCTTACTATAGTCTTACGTAATTTTGGGGGTTTTGAAGACAATCTGAAAAAAATGAATTAATTTCATATGCACGCGTTCGTCTCGAAGAGCTATACAACATACTAACAGACAGGCGCGTAAAACCTATTGGTTTCCGAGTTATCACACTTTGAAAAATCTAGGATTGCATTTGTCGAAAAAAAGTAGGGTTCCAGGGGTCGCACAGCAATGTGTCACACATCCACACGTTCGTCTTGACGATCTATACAACATACCACAAGATTGTCACTATTGAAAATTTAAGACTTAAAATCTATCTGTTGACGCCTTACTATAGTCTTATGTAATTTTGGGGGTTTTGAAGACAATCTGAAAAAAATGAATTAATTTCATATCCACGCGTTCGTCTCGAAGAGCTATACAACATACTAACAGACAGGCGCATAAAACCTATTGGTTTCCGAGTTATCGCACTTTGAAAAATCTAGGATTGCATTTGTCGAAAAAAAGTAGGGTTCCAGGGGTCGCACAGCAATGTGTCACACATCCACACGTTCGTCTCGACGAGCTATACAACATACCAAAAGATCGTCACTATCAGAAATTTAAGACTTAAAATCTATGTTTTGACGCCTTACTATAGTCTTATGTAATTTTGGGGGTTTTGAAGAAAATCTGAAAAAAAATGAATTGATTTCATATCCACGCGTTCGTCTCGAAGAGCTATACAACATACCAACAGACAGGCGCGTAAAACCTATTGGTTTCCGAGTTATCGCACTTTGAAAAATCTAGGATTGCATTTGTCGAAAAAAAGTAGGGTTCCCAGGGGTCGCACAGCAATGTGTCACACATCCACACGTTCGTCTCGACGATCTATACAACATACCACAAGATTGTCACTATTGAAAATGTAAGACTTAAAATCTATCTGTTGACGCCTTACTATATAGTCTTATGTAATTTTGGGGGTTTTGAAGACAATCTGAAAAAAATGAATTAATTTCATATCCACACGTTCGTCTCGAAGAGCTATACAACCTACTAACAGACAGGCACGTAAAACCTATTGGTTTCCGAGTTATCGCACTTTGAAAAATCTAGGATTGCATTTGTCGAAAAAAAGTAGGGTTCCAGGGGTCGCACAGCAATGTGTCAAACATCCACACGTTCGTCTCGACGAGCTATACAACATACCACAAGATTGTCACTATTGAAAATTTAAGACTTAAAATCTATCTGTTGACGCCTTACTATAGTCTTACGTAATTTTGGGGGTTTTGAAGACAATCTGAAAAAAATGAATTAATTTCATATCCACGCTATCGTCTCTTAGAGCTATACAACATACTAACAGACAGGCGCGTAAAACCTATTGGTTTCCGAGCTATCACACTTTGAAAAATCTAGAATTGCATTTGTCGAAAAAAAAGTAGGGTTCCAGGGGTCGCACAGCAATGTGTCACACATCCACACGTTCGTCTCGACGATCTATACAACATACCACAAGATTGTCACTAATGAAAATTTAAGACTTAAAATCTATCTGTTGACGCCTTACTATAGTCTTACGTAATTTTGGGGGTTTTGAAGACAATCTGAAAAAAAAGGAATTAATTTCATATCCACGCTATCGTCTCTTAGAGCTATACAACATACTAAGAGACAGGCGCGTAAAACCTATTGGTTTCCGAGCTATCACACTTTGAAAAATCTAGGATTGCATTTGTCGAAAAAAAAGTAGGGTTCCAGGGGTCGCACAGCAATGTGTCACACATCCACACGTTCGTCTCGACGAGCTATACAACGTACCACAAGATTGTCACTATTGAAAATTTAAGACTTAAAATCTATGTTTTGACGCCTTACTATAGTCTTATGTAATTTTGGGGGTTTTGAAGACAATCTGAAAATAATTAATTAATTTCATATCCACGCGTTCGTCTCGAAGAGATATACAACATACTAAGAGACAGGCGCGTAAAACCTATTGGTTTCCGAGCTATCACACTTTGACAAATCTAGGATTGCATTTGTCCAAAAAAAGTAGGGTTCCAGGGGTCGTACAGCAATGTGTCACACATCCACACGTTCGTCTCGACGATCTATACAACATACCACAAGATTGTCACTATTGAAAATTTAAGACTTAAAATCTATCTGTTGACGCCTTACTATAGTCTTATGTAATTTTGGGGGTTTTGAAGAAAATCTGAAAAAAATGAATTAATTTCATATCCACGCTATCGTCTCTTAGAGCTATGCAACATACCAACAGACAGGCGCGTAAAACCTATTGGTTTCCGAGTTATCGCACTTTGAAAAATCTAGAATTGCATTTGTCGAAAAAAAAGTAGGGTTCCAGGGGTCGCACAGCAATGTGTGACACATCCACACGTTCGTCTCGACGATCTATACAACATACCACAAGATTGTCACTATTGAAAATGTAAGACTTAAAATCTATCTGTTGACGCCTTACTATAGTCTTATGTAATTTTGGGGGTTTTGAAGACAATCTGAAAAAAATGAATTAATTTCATATGCACGCGTTCGTCTCGAAGAGCTATACAACATACTAACAGACAGGCGCGTAAAACCTATTGGTTTCCGAGTTATCGCACTTTGAAAAATCTAGAATTGCATTTGTCGAAAAAAAAGTAGGGTTCCAGGGGTCGCAAAGCAATGTGTCACACATCCACACGTTCGTCTCGACGATCTATACAACATACCACAAGATTGTCACTATTGAAAATTTAAGACTTAAAATCTATCTGTTGACGCCTTACTATAGTCTTACGTAATTTTGGGGGTTTTGAAGACAATCTGAAAAAAATGAATTAATTTCATATCCACGATATCGTCTCTTAGAGCTATACAACATACTAAGAGACAGGCGCGTAAAACCTATTGGTTTCCGAGTTATCGCACTTTGAAAAATCTAGAATTGCATTTGTAGAAAAAAAAAGTAGGGTTCCAGGGGTCGCACAGCAATGTGTGACACATCCACACGTTCGTCTCGACGATCTATACAACATACCACAAGATTGTCACTATTGAAAATGTAAGACTTAAAATCTATCTGTTGACGCCTTACTATAGTCTTATGTAATTTTGGGGGTTTTGAAGACAATCTGAAAAAAATGAATTAATTTCATATGCACGCGTTCGTCTCGAAGAGCTATACAACATACTAACAGACAGGCGCGTAAAACCTATTGGTTTCCGAGTTATCACACTTTGAAAAATCTAGGATTGCATTTGTCGAAAAAAAGTAGGGTTCCAGGGGTCGCACAGCAATGTGTCAAACATCCACACGTTCGTCTCGACGAGCTATACAACATACCACAAGATTGTCACTATTGAAAATTTAAGACTTAAAATCTATCTGTTGACGCCTTACTATAGTCTTACGTAATTTTGGGGGTTTTGAAGACAATCTGAAAAAAATGAATTAATTTCATATCCACGCTATCGTCTCTTAGAGCTATACAACATACTAAGAGACAGGCGCGTAAAACCTATTGGTTTCCGAGCTATCACACTTTGAAAAATCTAGAATTGCATTTGTCGAAAAAAAAGTAGGGTTCCAGGGGTCGCACAGCAATGTGTCACACATCCACACGTTCGTCTCGACGATCTATACAACATACCACAAGATTGTCACTAATGAAAATTTAAGACTTAAAATCTATCTGTTGACGCCTTACTATAGTCTTACGTAATTTTGGGGGTTTTGAAGACAATCTGAAAAAAAAGGAATTAATTTCATATCCACGCTATCGTCTCTTAGAGCTATACAACATACTAAGAGACAGGCGCGTAAAACCTATTGGTTTCCGAGCTATCACACTTTGAAAAATCTAGGATTGCATTTGTCGAAAAAAAAGTAGGGTTCCAGGGGTCGCACAGCAATGTGTCACACATCCACACGTTCGTCTCGACGAGCTATACAACGTACCACAAGATTGTCACTATTGAAAATTTAAGACTTAAAATCTATGTTTTGACGCCTTACTATAGTCTTATGTAATTTTGGGGGTTTTGAAGACAATCTGAAAATAATTAATTAATTTCATATCCACGCGTTCGTCTCGAAGAGATATACAACATACTAAGAGACAGGCGCGTAAAACCTATTGGTTTCCGAGCTATCACACTTTGACAAATCTAGGATTGCATTTGTCCAAAAAAAGTAGGGTTCCAGGGGTCGTACAGCAATGTGTCACACATCCACACGTTCGTCTCGACGATCTATACAACATACCACAAGATTGTCACTATTGAAAATTTAAGACTTAAAATCTATCTGTTGACGCCTTACTATAGTCTTATGTAATTTTGGGGGTTTTGAAGAAAATCTGAAAAAAATGAATTAATTTCATATCCACGCTATCGTCTCTTAGAGCTATGCAACATACCAACAGACAGGCGCGTAAAACCTATTGGTTTCCGAGTTATCGCACTTTGAAAAATCTAGAATTGCATTTGTCGAAAAAAAAGTAGGGTTCCAGGGGTCGCACAGCAATGTGTGACACATCCACACGTTCGTCTCGACGATCTATACAACATACCACAAGATTGTCACTATTGAAAATGTAAGACTTAAAATCTATCTGTTGACGCCTTACTATAGTCTTATGTAATTTTGGGGGTTTTGAAGACAATCTGAAAAAAATGAATTAATTTCATATGCACGCGTTCGTCTCGAAGAGCTATACAACATACTAACAGACAGGCGCGTAAAACCTATTGGTTTCCGAGTTATCGCACTTTGAAAAATCTAGAATTGCATTTGTCGAAAAAAAAGTAGGGTTCCAGGGGTCGCAAAGCAATGTGTCACACATCCACACGTTCGTCTCGACGATCTATACAACATACCACAAGATTGTCACTATTGAAAATTTAAGACTTAAAATCTATCTGTTGACGCCTTACTATAGTCTTACGTAATTTTGGGGGTTTTGAAGACAATCTGAAAAAAATGAATTAATTTCATATCCACGATATCGTCTCTTAGAGCTATACAACATACTAAGAGACAGGCGCGTAAAACCTATTGGTTTCCGAGTTATCGCACTTTGAAAAATCTAGAATTGCATTTGTAGAAAAAAAAAGTAGGGTTCCAGGGGTCGCACAGCAATGTGTGACACATCCACACGTTCGTCTCGACGATCTATACAACATACCACAAGATTGTCACTATTGAAAATGTAAGACTTAAAATCTATCTGTTGACGCCTTACTATAGTCTTATGTAATTTTGGGGGTTTTGAAGACAATCTGAAAAAAATGAATTAATTTCATATGCACGCGTTCGTCTCGAAGAGCTATACAACATACTAACAGACAGGCGCGTAAAACCTATTGGTTTCCGAGTTATCACACTTTGAAAAATCTAGGATTGCATTTGTCGAAAAAAAGTAGGGTTCCAGGGGTCGCACAGCAATGTGTCAAACATCCACACGTTCGTCTCGACGAGCTATACAACATACCACAAGATTGTCACTATTGAAAATTTAAGACTTAAAATCTATCTGTTGACGCCTTACTATAGTCTTACGTAATTTTGGGGGTTTTGAAGACAATCTGAAAAAAATGAATTAATTTCATATCCACGCTATCGTCTCTTAGAGCTATACAACATACTAAGAGACAGGCGCGTAAAACCTATTGGTTTCCGAGCTATCACACTTTGAAAAATCTAGAATTGCATTTGTCGAAAAAAAAGTAGGGTTCCAGGGGTCGCACAGCAATGTGTCACACATCCACACGTTCGTCTCGACGATCTATACAACATACCACAAGATTGTCACTAATGAAAATTTAAGACTTAAAATCTATCTGTTGACGCCTTACTATAGTCTTATGTAATTTTGGGGGTTTTGAAGAAAATCTGAAAAAAATGAATTAATTTCATATCCACGCTATCGTCTCTTAGAGCTATGCAACATACCAACAGACAGGCGCGTAAAACCTATTGGTTTCCGAGTTATCGCACTTTGAAAAATCTAGAATTGCATTTGTCGAAAAAAAAGTAGGGTTCCAGGGGTCGCACAGCAATGTGTGACACATCCACACGTTCGTCTCGACGATCTATACAACATACCACAAGATTGTCACTATTGAAAATGTAAGACTTAAAATCTATCTGTTGACGCCTTACTATAGTCTTATGTAATTTTGGGGGTTTTGAAGACAATCTGAAAAAAATGAATTAATTTCATATGCACGCGTTCGTCTCGAAGAGCTATACAACATACTAACAGACAGGCGCGTAAAACCTATTGGTTTCCGAGTTATCACACTTTGAAAAATCTAGGATTGCATTTGTCGAAAAAAAGTAGGGTTCCAGGGGTCGCACAGCAATGTGTCACACATCCACACGTTCGCCTCGACGAGCTATACAACATACCACAAGATTGTCACTATTGAAAATGTAAGACTTAAAATCTATCTGTTGACGCCTTACTATAGTCTTATGTAATTTTGGGGGTTTTGAAGACAATCTGAAAAAAAATGAATTAATTTCATATCCACACGTTCGTCTCGAAGAGCTATACAACCTACTAACAGACAGGCGCGTAAAACCTATTGGTTTCCGAGTTATCGCACTTTGAAAAATCTAGAATTGCATTTGTCGAAAAAAAAGTAGGGTTCCAGGGGTCGCAAAGCAATGTGTCACACATCCACACGTTCGTCTCGACGATCTATACAACATACCACAAGATTGTCACTATTGAAAATTTAAGACTTAAAATCTATCTGTTGACGCCTTACTATAGACAACATGCCTGGCCACGCCCCCTACTTCCGACCGGAAGCCCTTTTTTGGGCTTGATCGTAGCGCGATTTCCTGTTTACGTTCATCTGATCTGATTCTCCTCTTAACTAATGAGACGGGATTGTTTTACTTTGTAATTTTACTTTGTAACTTATGTTAACAATGTCACTTAATGGCAACACTCATCCACTCTGCTGATAAATAAATGAGTTGTGACGATACACACCTGTTCTGCCATCATTCAATGTTATGAGTTGGAGGAAAAAAAAAAGAGATCTCAATTGAAACAATTGCCATAGGCTTTCTTGGGCGTATGCTTTTAGTTGACCTTGTACTAGTGTACTGTCATGAAACTACCTTTTTTCATATGCAAACTTCTTAAAAAATAACGCTATTTAAATTGTTTCAAAAGCTTTATACCCTGTATATATATATATAAAATGTCACAATGCGACATAGCTTTTTACACAATGCTGTACTCCCTCCAACTGCATGTCATATTATATGTTCGCCATTTTAAACTGTTTTTATTTTATTTGACACTTGCTTTGGCAATATAAACATGTCTTCTCATGCCAATAAAGCTCCTTTGAATTGAATTGATATAGGCCTACAAATAAACAGATTTGTGTATTTGAAAGCAAGCATTGAACCTAATCAGTATTTCATGGAAGCGAATGTTGTATGATTTCTAGCTAGCAAACCTTTTCCCTTCAGAATGCTGGTTGATCATGTCAAACGTTGTCATCTCCATTCTCCTCTGTTCTGGGATGAAGTCACAGTTGGCTTGTGTTGTGTGATATGCATTAATGTTTTTACAAATAGGCCTGTCAACAACTCAACCCACTCCAGAATAGACATAATACACATTAGCCCACCTATTATGTGCATCCTATGCTGTGTTCATTTCACTATATCACTGTAAATCATCGATTTAATCCTAATCAAGGCAATATAAATATCCATTCATATTTAATGCTCATTTAATCATTAAATCCTAAACTGTCACGTCAAAACAATGAATACATTTGGCTTTAATAGATACAAAAACAAACTGGATTAATTGAAAATGACAAGTGTTTAAAAGCATTCCTTCAAAGCATCATTGGGAACATTCCTTATCTCAATAACACAATATACAGTACAACATTTGAAACCCTCAACAGTTAAAAAAAAAAGGCATGGACAAGTCAAAGAAAAGTGTGTATAAATATTTTATTGCAATAAATATGATGAGGAGACCCTCACATCTGGCTTCATTGGTCCTGGACGTACAGTACAGGTCTGAAAGACAGAAAACAATTGCATTCACAGATACAACACAACAGCGAAGAGCTTGTATTTCAATTATAAACAATGTTGTGTTGTCACAAGTGAAAATAACTTGTACTTAGTTGTAACAAGAGTAGTCCCCATACAGTAAAAGATCGTAGCTAACAAGGCTAATTAGCTAGCATGAGAGTTTTACCTTGTTGTTGTTGTTGTTGTTGTTGTGAGTCGTGCTGCTTCTCTGGGGAGTTTGCTGAGTTTAGGATATGTTAAGGATGTCATCAATACTATTAACTGGTGTAGATAGAATAAAAACATCGAAGATAGCGGTGCGCTTGCATATCAAGAGACCATGACCGCAGTCACCGCACCATCTGACAGCTGGAAAAAAAAAACTCCGTTGGTTTAACCCTTTCAGTTCATTGTCATAATCTTTTACTGCAGCGCTGGGCAGTGTTGCCAAAATTTGTGAGAGAAATAAGCCAAACAAGCCAACTCCTGCAATATAAATAAGCAAAAAAAACAAGATAGTTTAGGTAAATAAATTGACTTGGCAACACGTTTATATGCATGCCTGACAGAGAGAACCCGGAAGTTCCCTTTCGACTTGGGGGCGGGGCGTCCCTCCTGCAATCGGCCAGGAATGTTGTCTATAGTCTTACGTAATTTTGGGGGTTTTGAAGACAATCTGAAAAAAATGAATTAATTTCATATCCACGATATCGTCTCTTAGAGCTATACAACATACTAAGAGACAGGCGCGTAAAACCTATTGGTTTCCGAGTTATCACACTTTGAAAAATCTAGAATTGCATTTGTAGAAAAAAAAAGTAGGGTTCCAGGGGTCGCACAGCAATGTGTGACACATCCACACGTTCGTCTCGACGATCTATACAACATACCACAAGATTGTCACTATTGAAAATGTAAGACTTAAAATCTATCTGTTGACGCCTTACTATAGTCTTATGTAATTTTGGGGGTTTTGAAGACAATCTGAAAAAAATGAATTAATTTCATATGCACGCGTTCGTCTCGAAGAGCTATACAACATACTAACAGAGAGATGGCAAGATCATTTAGCGACCTACAACCGGGTCGCAACGTGGTCGGTAGTTTTCAGCGACCGGGTCGCTAAATCGACCGACTGGGAAGGTAAAACCACCGACCGGGACGCTAAAACCACCGACCGGGACGCTAAAACCACCGACCGGGACGCTAAAACACCGACCGGGTCGCTAAATCGACCGACCGGGACGCTAAAACCACCGACCGGGACGCTAAAACCACCGACCGGATCGCTAATTCCACCGACCGGGACGCTAATTCCACCGACCGGGACGCTAATCCAGCGACCGGGTAGGTAAATCCACCGACCGGTGGTCGCTTCCACCGACCACCGGGCTACTAACCCTAACCCTAACCCTAACCCTAACCCTAACCCTAAACCTAAACCTAAACCTAACCTCAGTAACCTTACCTCAGTTAGGCTAACCTGCCACGCAACCTCCCGACCGGGTCGCTAAATCACCGACCGCGTCGCTAAATCACCGACCGCGCCGCTAAAGCGAGCGACCGGGTCGCTAAATCGACCGACTGGGGCGCAAAATCTTCCGACCGGGTCACTAGATGTACCAACCGGGTCGCTAAATCTACCGACCTAAAACTGCAGGCAGGTCGGTAGATTTAGCGACCGGGTCGGTCGATTTAGCGGCGCGGTCGGTGATTTAGCGACCCGGTCGGTCGATTTAGCGACCCGGTCGCTGAAAACTACCGACCACGTCGTGACCCGGTTGTAGGTCGCTAAATGATCTAGCTCCTACTGTACTAACAGACAGGCGCGTAAAACCTATTGGTTTCCGAGTTATCACACTTTGAAAAATCTAGGATTGCATTTGTCGGAAAAAAGTAGGGTTCCAGGGGTCGCACAGCAATGTGTCAAACATCCACACGTTCGTCTCGACGAGCTATACAACATACCACAAGATTGTCACTATTGAAAATTTAAGACTTAAAATCTATCTGTTGACGCCTTACTATAGTCTTACGTAATTTTGGGGGTTTTGAAGACAATCTGAAAAAAATGAATTAATTTCATATCCACGCTATCGTCTCTTAGAGCTATACAACATACTAAGAGACAGGCGCGTAAAACCTATTGGTTTCCGAGCTATCACACTTTGAAAAATCTAGAATTGCATTTGTCGAAAAAAAAGTAGGGTTCCAGGGGTCGCACAGCAATGTGTCACACATCCACACGTTCGTCTCGACGATCTATACAACATACCACAAGATTGTCACTAATGAAAATTTAAGACTTAAAATCTATCTGTTGACGCCTTACTATAGTCTTACGTAATTTTGGGGGTTTTGAAGACAATCTGAAAAAAAAGGAATTAATTTCATATCCACGCTATCGTCTCTTAGAGCTATACAACATACTAAGAGACAGGCGCGTAAAACCTATTGGTTTCCGAGCTATCACACTTTGAAAAATCTAGGATTGCATTTGTCGAAAAAAAGTAGGGTTCCAGGGGTCGCACAGCAATGTGTCACACATCCACACGTTCGTCTCGACGAGCTATACAACGTACCACAAGATTGTCACTATTGAAAATTTAAGACTTAAAATCTATCTGTTGACGCCTTACTATAGTCTTATGTAATTTTGGGGGTTTTGAAGACAATCTGAAAAAAATGAATTAATTTCATATGCACGCGTTCGTCTCGAAGAGCTATACAACATACTAACAGACAGGCGCGTAAAACCTATTGGTTTCCGAGTTATCACACTTTGAAAAATCTAGGATTGCATTTGTCGAAAAAAAGTAGGGTTCCAGGGGTCGCACAGCAATGTGTCAAACATCCACACGTTCGTCTCGACGAGCTATACAACATACCACAAGATTGTCACTATTGAAAATTTAAGACTTAAAATCTATCTGTTGACGCCTTACTATTAGCGAGGCAGATAAAGTGCATATTACAGGTGAATCGTTCACTTGCGGATACAAGCACCAAAATTGGCACACATACTCCTTAGGCATTGCTCTTTTCAGAAAACCATCTGGCCAAAAAAAAAATCAAGATGGCGGCCAATTTTCATGATGGCCGCCATTGAATATACAGTAATCTTGTATTCCGCAATAAAATCCCATAGACTTGTCCTATTTGAATGATTTTGGTGTCAAATCATACATTTATCACTATGTAGAATCCAAATTTGGACCCATGGACTTACTCAATGGCTTCCTTGTACCATATATCAGTCCCGGAATCCTAATATTCTGCTAAATTAGAGGTTTGTGTTATGTCTGACTCGGGTAAAATGGGTGGTAGTGTATATCTTAGTATTGTTAGAGGTTTATAGTGTGTATGTGTATGTGTATGTGTATGTGTGTGTGTGTGTGTGTGTGTGTGTGTGTGTGTGTGTGTGGGGGGGGGGGGGGGTAATGTAGTAATGTGGTAACTCAACAGAGCGGATTTCAATGCACAGCGGCTGACGCGGCTAAAATGTATGGTAGATATAATAGCGCCGTGGGATCACTCTTTGTCTAGTCTCTATTCTTCGACCTTTTCGACTTGGGTAACCCTGCCAGGAGTACAAGACTCCTGCCGACATAGCTCTGGGGGTCATGGAGACACGCAAACTGCCTCACCACGATAAGGTGATGATCCCGTCGAGGCAGGAGGTAGTTTTTTTAGTAGTTTTTTTTTTTTGTCTTTTATTTTAATTTTATTATTATTATTTTTTGTTAAAGTTTTTTCTATCTAGGGCCTAGGCAGTATAGTACAATAGTATAGTAGGCCTAGACTACAACGCTATTAAACCTCGCACCTGCAGCTGCACAGTGCCGTGCAGGTCAGACCAAAGCGGTAGCATTTGCATCGACTGCAGCATTCCAACTTGCATCCACACTTGGTCAGCTGCTGGCAACTCTCTGCAATGGGTGGGAGCTCAGTCCAATCAATCTGCCACAGATCTCCTTTCTTGGTCCAGCCCCAGTTGTCAGGAGTCTGCATTTCTGGTTGACATACTGTTGACTGACTCGCATCATTGAAACTAGATCGAAGCGTGGACGTGGGGTGAGACGCAGGGTGACAGGCTTGGGCAAAATTCCTTCAAAATGGCAAAACTTTATGAGAGAAAATGACAACAAAGCTGAGCTATTCAACTTTCTGGCTGATAAGATAGCATGTGTGGCCTCACCAAATGTGGTCATGGGTGACCAAGGAAGAAGATGCTCTCAGCAACAGCACTATCAATCTGGCTGGGGTGGCACCATGCAGTCACGAAGAAGCGGACACACAGATCTTTGTGCATGCCAGGCATGCCACAGAAGCAGACAACAAGGTCATCATGGTCAAAGCCAACGACACAGATGTTGTTGTCATCGCAGTCAGTGTTCTGCAGGCACTTCAGGAGCTCGGTCTGCAGCAGTTGTGGGTTGCCTTTGGCCAAAGACAGAACTTAAAAGTGGATTCCTGTTCATGACCTGTGTTGCACTCTTGCAGAAAAGAGCAAAGGGATGCTCTTCTTCCATGCCTTCACTGGCTGCGATGTTGTTTCAGCATTCCGCGGAAAGGGGAAGAAGTCTGCGTGGCAAACCTGGAATGTTTGTGATGAGGCTTCCGGTGTCTTCAGCAAACTCAGCCATTACCCACCTGTAGTGGATGATGAAGACCTGAAAACCTTGGAGAAGTTTGTGGTCATGATGTACGACGATCCAGCACAGCTGAAGGTGTCAATGATGCGAGGTTGGACTTGTTTGCTCGGAAGCAGAGGCCATACGAAGCCATTCCTCCAACGCAAGCAGCACTGAACCAACATGTGAAGCGCGCTTCCTATCAAGCGGCCTGCATCTGGAGTCAGTCAACAGTATGTCAACCAGAAATGCAGACTCCTGACAACTGAGGCTGGACCAAGAAAGGAGATCTGTGGCAGATTGATTGGACTGAGCTCCCACCCATTGCAGAGAGTTGCCAGCAGCTTACCAAGTGTGGATGCAAGTTGGAATGCTGCAGTCGATGCAAATGCTACCGCTTTGGTCTGACCTGCATGGCACTGTGCAGCTGCAGGTGCAAGGTTTAGAAGTGTTGTAGTCTAGGCCTACTATACTATTGTACTATACTGCCTAGGCCCTAGATAGAAAAAACATACACACTATAAACCTCTAACAATACTAAGATATACACTACCACCCATTTTACCCGAGTCAGACATAACACAAACCTCTAATTTAGCAGAATATTAGGATTCCGGGACTGATATATGGTACAAGGAAGCCAGTGAGTAAGTCCATGACACCAAGATCATTCAAATAGGACAGGTCTATGGGATTTTATTGCGGAATGCAAGATTACTGTATATTCAATGGCGGCCATCTTGAAAAATGGCCGCCATCTTGAAATTTTATTTGGCCAGATGGTTTTATGAAAAGAGCAATCCCTAAGGAGTATGTGTGCCAATTTTGGTGCTTGTATCCGCAAGTGAACGATTATTTCTGTTATCTGCAGAAATAATCTGCAGATAGTCTGCTATATAGTCTTACGTAATTTTGGGGGTTTTGAAGACAATCTGAAAAAAATGAATTAATTTCATATCCACGCTATCGTCTCTTAGAGCTATACAACATACTAAGAGACAGGAGCGTAAAACCTATTGGTTTCCGAGCTATCACACTTTGAAAAATCTAGAATTGCATTTGTCGAAAAAAAAGTAGGGTTCCAGGGGTCGCACAGCAATGTGTCACACATCCACACGTTCGTCTCGACGATCTATACAACATACCACAAGATTGTCACTAATGAAAATTTAAGACTTAAAATCTATCTGTTGACGCCTTACTATAGTCTTACGTAATTTTGGGGGTTTTGAAGACAATCTGAAAAAAAAAGGAATTAATTTCATATCCACGCTATCGTCTCTTAGAGCTATACAACATACTAAGAGACAGGCGCGTAAAACCTATTGGTTTCCGAGCTATCACACTTTGAAAAATCTAGGATTGCATTTGTCGAAAAAAAGTAGGGTTCCAGGGGTCGCACAGCAATGTGTCACACATCCACACGTTCGTCTCGACGAGCTATACAACGTACCACAAGATTGTCACTATTGAAAATTTAAGACTTAAAATCTATGTTTTGACGCCTTACTATAGTCTTATGTAATTTTGGGGGTTTTGAAGACAATCTGAAAATAATTAATTAATTTCATATCCACGCGTTCGTCTCGAAGAGATATACAACATACTAAGAGACAGGCGCGTAAAACCTATTGGTTTCCGAGCTATCACACTTTGAAAAATCTAGGATTGCATTTGTCCAAAAAAAGTAGGGTTCCAGGGGTCGCACAGCAATGTGTCACACATCCACACGTTCGTCTCGACGATCTATACAACATACCACAAGATTGTCACTATTGAAAATTTAAGACTTAAAATCTATCTGTTGACGCCTTACTATAGTCTTATGTAATTTTGGGGGTTTTGAAGAAAATCTGAAAAAAATGAATTGATTTCATATCCACACGGTTCGTCTCGAAGAGCTATGCAACATACCAACAGACAGGCGCGTAAAACCTATTGGTTTCCGAGTTATCGCACTTTGAAAAATCTAGGATTGCATTTGTCGAAAAAAAGTAGGGTTCCAGGGGTCGCACAGCAATGTGTCACACATCCACACGTTCGTCTCGACGAGCTATACAACATACCAAAAGATCGTCACTATCAGAAATGTAAGACTTAAAATCTATGCTTTGACGCCTTACTATAGTCTTATGTAATTTTGGGGGTTTTGAAGAAAATCTGAAAAAAATGAATTAATTTCATATCCACGCTATCGTCTCTTAGAGCTATACAACATACTAAGAGACAGGCGCGTAAAACCTATTGGTTTCCGAGTTATCGCACTTTGAAAAATCTAGAATTGCATTTGTAGAAAAAAAGTAGGGTTCCAGGGGTCGCACAGCAATGTGTCACACATCCACACGTTCGTCTCGACGATCTATACAACATACCACAAGATTGTCACTATCAAAAATTTAAGACTTAAAATCTATGTTTTGACGCCTTACTATAGTCTTATGTAATTTTGGGGGTTTTGAAGAAAATTTGAAAAAAATGAATTAATTTCATATCCACGCTATCGTCTCTTAGAGCTATACAACATACTAAGAGACAGGCGCGTAAAACCTATTGGTTTCCGAGTTATCGCACTTTGAAAAATCTAGAATTGCATTTGTAGACAAAAAGTAGGGTTCCAGGGGTCGCACAGCAATGTGTCACACATCCACACGTTCGTCTCGACGATCTATACAACATACCACAAGATTGTCACTATTGAAAATGTAAGACTTAAAATCTATCTGTTGACGCCTTACTATAGTCTTATGTAATTTTGGGGGTTTTGAAGACAATCTGAAAAAAATGAATTAATTTCATATCCACACGTTCGTCTCGAAGAGCTATACAACCTACTAACAGACAGGCGCGTAAAACCTATTGGTTTCCGAGTTATCGCACTTTGAAAAATCTAGGATTGCATTTGTCGAAAAAAAGTAGGGTTCCAGGGGTCGCACAGCAATGTGTCACACATCCACACGTTCGTCTCGACGAGCTATACAACATACCACAAGAATGTCACTATTGAAAATTTAAGACTTAAAATCTATCTGTTGACGCCTTACTATAGTCTTACGTAATTTTGGGGGTTTTGAAGACAATCTGAAAAAAATGAATTAATTTCATATCCACGCTATCGTCTCTTAGAGCTATACAACATACTAAGAGACAGGCGCGTAAAACCTATTGGTTTCCGAGCTATCACACTTTGAAAAATCTAGAATTGCATTTGTCGGAAAAAAAGTAGGGTTCCAGGGGTCGCACAGCAATGTGTCACACATCCACACGTTCGTCTCGACGATCTATACAACATACCACAAGATTGTCACTATTGAATATTTAAGACTTAAAATCTATCTGTTGATGCCTTACTATAGTCTTATGTAATTTTGGGGGTTTTGAAGACAATCTGAAAAAAATGAATTAATTTCATATGCACGCGTTCGTCTCGAAGAGCTATACAACATACTAACAGACAGGCGCGTAAAACCTATTGGTTTCCGAGTTATCACACTTTGAAAAATCTAGGATTGCATTTGTCGAAAAAAAGTAGGGTTCCAGGGGTCGCACAGCAATGTGTCACACATCCACACGTTCGTCTCGACGAGCTATACAACATACCAAAAGATCGTCACTATCAGAAATTTAAGACTTAAAATCTATGTTTTGACGCCTTATAGTCTTATGTAATTTTGGGGGTTTTGAAGAAAATCTGAAAAAAATGAATTAATTTCATATCCACGCTATCGTCTCTTAGAGCTATACAACATACTAAGAGACAGGCACGTAAAACCTATTGGTTTCCGAGTTATCGCACTTTGAAAAATCTAGAATTGCATTTGTAGAAAAAAAGTAGGGTTCCAGGGGTCGCACAGCAATGTGTCACACATCCACACGTTCGTCTCGACGATCTATACAACATACCACAAGATTGTCACTATTGAAAATTTAAGACTTAAAACCTATCTGTTGACGCCTTACTATAGTCTTATGTAATTTTGGGGGTTTTGAAGAAAATCTGAAAAAAATGAATTAATTTCATATCCACGATATCGTCTCTTAGAGCTATACAACATACTAAGAGACAGGCGCGTAAAACCTATTGGTTTCCGAGTTATCGCACTTTGAAAAATCTAGAATTGCATTTGTAGAAAAAAAAAGTAGGGTTCCAGGGGTCGCACAGCAATGTGTCACACATCCACACGTTCGTCTCGACGATCTATACAACATACCACAAGATTGTCACTATTGAAAATTTAAGACTTAAAATCTATCTGTTGACGCCTTACTATAGTCTTATGTAATTTTGGGGGTTTTGAAGACAATCTGAAAATAATTAATTAATTTCATATCCACACGTTCGTCTCGAAGAGCTATACAACCTACTAACAGACAGGCGCGTAAAACCTATTGGTTTCCGAGTTATCGCACTTTGAAAAATCTAGGATTGCATTTGTCGAAAAAAAGTAGGGTTCCAGGGGTCGCACAGCAATGTGTCACACATCCACACGTTCGTCTCGACGATCTATACAACATACCACAAGAATGTCACTATTGAAAATTTAAGACTTAAAATCTATCTGTTGACGCCTTACTATAGTCTTACGTAATTTTGGGGGTTTTGAAGACAATCTGAAAAAAATGAATTAATTTCATATCCACGCTATCGTCTCTTAGAGCTATACAACATACTAAGAGACAGGCGCGTAAAACCTATTGGTTTCCGAGCTATCACACTTTGAAAAATCTAGAATTGCATTTGTCGGAAAAAAAGTAGGGTTCCAGGGGTCGCACAGCAATGTGTCACACATCCACACGTTCGTCTCGACGATCTATACAACATACCACAAGATTGTCACTATTGAATATTTAAGACTTAAAATCTATCTGTTGATGCCTTACTATAGTCTTACGTAATTTTGGGGGTTTTGAAGACAATCTGAAAAAAAGGAATTAATTTCATATCCACGCTATCGTCTCTTAGAGCTATACAACATACTAAGAGACAGGCGCGTAAAACCTATTGGTTTCCGAGCTATCACACTTTGAAAAATCTAGGATTACATTTGTCGAAAAAAAGTAGGGTTCCAGGGGTCGCACAGCAATGTGTCACACATCCACACGTTCGTCTCGACGATCTATACAACGTACCACAAGATTGTCACTATTGAAAATTTAAGACTTAAAATCTATGTTTTGACGCCTTACTATAGTCTTATGTAATTTTGGGGGTTTTGAAGACAATCTGAAAATAATTAATTAATTTCATATCCACACGTTCGTCTCGAAGAGCTATACAACCTACTAACAGACAGGCGCGTAAAACCTATTGGTTTCCGAGTTATCGCACTTTGAAAAATCTAGGATTGCATTTGTCGAAAAAAAGTAGGGTTCCAGGGGTCGCACAGCAATGTGTCACACATCCACACGTTCGTCTCGACGATCTATACAACATACCACAAGAATGTCACTATTGAAAATTTAAGACTTAAAATCTATCTGTTGACGCCTTACTATAGTCTTACGTAATTTTGGGGGTTTTGAAGACAATCTGAAAAAAATGAATTAATTTCATATCCACGCTATCGTCTCTTAGAGCTATACAACATACTAAGAGACAGGCGCGTAAAACCTATTGGTTTCCGAGCTATCACACTTTGAAAAATCTAGAATTGCATTTGTCGGAAAAAAAGTAGGGTTCCAGGGGTCGCACAGCAATGTGTCACACATCCACACGTTCGTCTCGACGATCTATACAACATACCACAAGATTGTCACTATTGAATATTTAAGACTTAAAATCTATCTGTTGATGCCTTACTATAGTCTTACGTAATTTTGGGGGTTTTGAAGACAATCTGAAAAAAAGGAATTAATTTCATATCCACGCTATCGTCTCTTAGAGCTATACAACATACTAAGAGACAGGCGCGTAAAACCTATTGGTTTCCGAGCTATCACACTTTGAAAAATCTAGGATTACATTTGTCGAAAAAAAGTAGGGTTCCAGGGGTCGCACAGCAATGTGTCACACATCCACACGTTCGTCTCGACGATCTATACAACATACCACAAGATTGTCACTATTGAAAATTTAAGACTTAAAATCTATCTGTTGACGCCTTACTATAGTCTTATGTAATTTTGGGGGTTTTGAAGACAATCTGAAAAAAATGAATTAATTTCATATCCACACGTTCGTCTCGAAGAGCTATACAACCTACTAACAGACAGGCGCATAAAACCTATTGGTTTCCGAGTTATCGCACTTTGAAAAATCTAGAATTGCATTTGTCGAAAAAAAAGTAGGGTTCCAGGGGTCGCACAGCAATGTGTCACACATCCACACGTTCGTCTCGACGATCTATACAACATACCACAAGATTGTCACTATTGAAAATTTAAGACTTAAAATCTATCTGTTGACGCCTTACTCTTACGTAATTTTGGGGGTTTTGAAGACAATCTGAAAAAAAGGAATTAATTTCATATCCACGCTATCGTCTCTTAGAGCTATACAACATACTAAGAGACAGGCGCGTAAAACCTATTGGTTTCCGAGCTATCACACTTTGAAAAATCTAGGATTACATTTGTCGAAAAAAAGTAGGGTTCCAGGGGTCGCACAGCAATGTGTCACACATCCACACGTTCGTCTCGACGATCTATACAACGTACCACAAGATTGTCACTATTGAAAATTTAAGACTTAAAATCTATGTTTTGAGGCCTTACTATAGTCTTATGTAATTTTGGGGGTTTTGAAGAAAATCTGAAAAAAATGAATTGATTTCATATCCACACGGTTCGTCTCGAAGAGCTATACAACATACTAAGAGACAGGCGCGTAAAACCTATTGGTTTCCGAGTTATCGCACTTTGAAAAATCTAGAATTGCATTTGTAGAAAAAAAGTAGGGTTCCAGGGGTCGCACAGCAATGTGTCACACATCCACACGTTCGTCTCGACGATCTATACAACATACCACAAGATTGTCACTATTGAAAATTTAAGACTTAAAATCTATCTGTTGACGCCTTACTATAGTCTTATGTAATTTTGGGGGTTTTGAAGACAATCTGAAAAAAATGAATTAATTTCATATCCACACGTTCGTCTCGAAGAGCTATACAACCTACTAACAGACAGGCGCATAAAACCTATTGGTTTCCGAGTTATCGCACTTTGAAAAATCTAGAATTGCATTTGTCGAAAAAAAAGTAGGGTTCCAGGGGTCGCACAGCAATGTGTCACACATCCACACGTTCGTCTCGACGATCTATACAACATACCACAAGATTGTCACTATTGAAAATTTAAGACTTAAAATCTATCTGTTGACGCCTTACTCTTACGTAATTTTGGGGGTTTTGAAGACAATCTGAAAAAAATGAATTAATTTCATATCCACGATATCGTCTCTTAGAGCTATACAACATACTAAGAGACAGGCGCGTAAAACCTATTGGTTTCCGAGTTATCGCACTTTGAAAAATCTAGAATTGCATTTGTAGACAAAAAGTAGGGTTCCAGGGGTCGCACAGCAATGTGTCACACATCCACACGTTCGTCTCGACGATCTATACAACATACCACAAGATTGTCACTATTGAAAATGTAAGACTTAAAATCTATCTGTTGACGCCTTACTATAGTCTTATGTAATTTTGGGGGTTTTGAAGACAATCTGAAAAAAATGAATTAATTTCATATCCACACGTTCGTCTCGAAGAGCTATACAACCTACTAACAGACAGGCGCGTAAAACCTATTGGTTTCCGAGTTATCGCACTTTGAAAAATCTAGGATTGCATTTGTCGAAAAAAAGTAGGGTTCCAGGGGTCGCACAGCAATGTGTCACACATCCACACGTTCGTCTCGACGAGCTATACAACATACCACAAGAATGTCACTATTGAAAATTTAAGACTTAAAATCTATCTGTTGACGCCTTACTATAGTCTTACGTAATTTTGGGGGTTTTGAAGACAATCTGAAAAAAATGAATTAATTTCATATCCACGCTATCGTCTCTTAGAGCTATACAACATACTAAGAGACAGGCGCGTAAAACCTATTGGTTTCCGAGCTATCACACTTTGAAAAATCTAGAATTGCATTTGTCGGAAAAAAAGTAGGGTTCCAGGGGTCGCACAGCAATGTGTCACACATCCACACGTTCGTCTCGACGATCTATACAACATACCACAAGATTGTCACTATTGAATATTTAAGACTTAAAATCTATCTGTTGATGCCTTACTATAGTCTTATGTAATTTTGGGGGTTTTGAAGACAATCTGAAAAAAATGAATTAATTTCATATGCACGCGTTCGTCTCGAAGAGCTATACAACATACTAACAGACAGGCGCGTAAAACCTATTGGTTTCCGAGTTATCACACTTTGAAAAATCTAGGATTGCATTTGTCGAAAAAAAGTAGGGTTCCAGGGGTCGCACAGCAATGTGTCACACATCCACACGTTCGTCTCGACGAGCTATACAACACACCAAAAGATCGTCACTATCAGAAATTTAAGACTTAAAATCTATGTTTTGACGCCTTACTATAGTCTTATGTAATTTTGGGGGTTTTGAAGAAAATCTGAAAAAAATGAATTAATTTCATATCCACGCTATCGTCTCTTAGAGCTATACAACATACTAAGAGACAGGCGCGTAAAACCTATTGGTTTCCGAGTTATCGCACTTTGAAAAATCTAGAATTGCATTTGTAGAAAAAAAAAGTAGGGTTCCAGGGGTCGCACAGCAATGTGTGACACATCCACACGTTCGTCTCGACGATCTATACAACATACCACAAGATTGTCACTATTGAAAATTTAAGACTTAAAATCTATCTGTTGACGCCTTACTATAGTCTTATGTAATTTTGGGGGTTTTGAAGAAAATCTGAAAAAAATGAATTAATTTCATATCCACGATATCGTCTCTTAGAGCTATACAACATACTAAGAGACAGGCGCGTAAAACCTATTGGTTTCCGAGTTATCACACTTTGAAAAATCTAGGATTGCATTTGTCGAAAAAAAGTAGGGTTCCAGGGGTCGCACAGCAATGTGTCACACATCCACACGTTCGTCTCGACGAGCTATACAACATACCAAAAGATCGTCACTATCAAAAATTTAAGACTTAAAATCTATGTTTTGACGCCTTACTATAGTCTTATGTAATTTTGGGGGTTTTGAAGAAAATCTGAAAAAAATGAATTAATTTCATATCCACGCTATCGTCTCTTAGAGCTATACAACATACTAAGAGACAGGCGCGTAAAACCTATTGGTTTCCGAGTTATCGCACTTTGAAAAATCTAGAATTGCATTTGTAGACAAAAAGTAGGGTTCCAGGGGTCGCACAGCAATGTGTCACACATCCACACGTTCGTCTCGACGATCTATACAACATACCACAAGATTGTCACTATTGAAAATGTAAGACTTAAAATCTATCTGTTGACGCATTACTATAGTCTTATGTAATTTTGGGGGTTTTGAAGACAATCTGAAAAAAATGAATTAATTTCATATCCACACGTTCGTCTCGAAGAGCTATACAACCTACTAACAGACAGGCGCGTAAAACCTATTGGTTTCCGAGTTATCGCACTTTGAAAAATCTAGGATTGCATTTGTCGAAAAAAAGTAGGGTTCCAGGGGTCGCACAGCAATGTGTCACACATCCACACGTTCGTCTCGACGAGCTATACAACATACCACAAGAATGTCACTATTGAAAATTTAAGACTTAAAATCTATCTGTTGACGCCTTACTATAGTCTTACGTAATTTTGGGGGTTTTGAAGACAATCTGAAAAAAATGAATTAATTTCATATCCACGCTATCGTCTCTTAGAGCTATACAACATACTAAGAGACAGGCGCGTAAAACCTATTGGTTTCCGAGCTATCACACTTTGAAAAATCTAGAATTGCATTTGTCGGAAAAAAAGTAGGGTTCCAGGGGTCGCACAGCAATGTGTCACACATCCACACGTTCGTCTCGACGATCTATACAACATACCACAAGATTGTCACTATTGAATATTTAAGACTTAAAATCTATCTGTTGATGCCTTACTATAGTCTTCCGTAATTTTGGGGGATTTGAAGACAATCTGAAAAAAAGGAATTAATTTCATATCCACGCTATCGTCTCTTAGAGCTATACAACATACTAAGAGACAGGCGCGTAAAACCTATTGGTTTCCGAGCTATCACACTTTGAAAAATCTAGGATTACATTTGTCGAAAAAAAGTAGGGTTCCAGGGGTCGCACAGCAATGTGTCACACATCCACACGTTCGTCTCGACGAGCTATACAGCGTACCACAAGATTGTCACTATTGAAAATTTAAGACTTAAAATCTATGTTTTGACGCCTTACTATAGTCTTATGTAATTTTGGGGGTTTTGAAGACAATCTGAAAATAATTAATTAATTTCATATCCACGCGTTCGTCTCGAAGAGATATACAACATACTAAGAGACAGGCGCGTAAAACCTATTGGTTTCCGAGCTATCACACTTTGAAAAATCTAGGATTGCATTTGTCGAAAAAAAGTAGGGTTCCAGGGGTCGCACAGCAATGTGTCACACATCCACACGTTTGTCTCGACGAGCTATACAACATACCAAAAGATCGTCATTATCAGAAATTTACGACTTAAAATCTATGTTTTGACGCCTTACTATAGTCTTATGTAATTTTGGGGGTTTTGAAGAAAATCTGAAAAAAATGAATTAATTTCATATCCATGCTATCGTCTCTTAGAGCTATACAACATACTAAGAGACAGGCGCGTAAAACCTATTGGTTTCCGAGTTATCGCACTTTGAAAAATCTAGAATTGCATTTGTAGAAAAAAAGTAGGGTTCCAGGGGTCGCACAGCAATGTGTCACACATCCACACGTTCGTCTCGACGATCTATACAACATACCACAAGATTGTCACTATTGAAAATGTAAGACTTAAAATCTATCTGTTGACGCCTTACTATAGTCTTATGTAATTTTGGGGGTTTTGAAGACAATCTGAAAAAAATGAATTAATTTCATATCCACACGTTCGTCTCGAAGAGCTATACAACCTACTAACAGACAGGCGCGTAAAACCTATTGGTTTCCGAGTTATCGCACTTTGAAAAATCTAGGATTGCATTTGTCGAAAAAAAGTAGGGTTCCAGGGGTCGCACAGCAATGTGTCACACATCCACACGTTCGTCTCGACGAGCTATACAACATACCACAAGAATGTCACTATTGAAAATTTAAGACTTAAAATCTATCTGTTGACGCCTTACTATAGTCTTACGTAATTTTGGGGGTTTTGAAGACAATCTGAAAAAAATGAATTAATTTCATATCCACGCTATCGTCTCTTAGAGCTATACAACATACTAAGAGACAGGCGCGTAAAACCTATTGGTTTCCGAGTTATCACACTTTGAAAAATCTAGGATTGCATTTGTCGAAAAAAAGTAGGGTTCCAGGGGTCGCACAGCAATGTGTCACACATCCACACGTTCGTCTCGACGAGCTATACAACATACCAAAAGATCGTCACTATCAAAAATTTAAGACTTAAAATCTATGTTTTGACGCCTTACTATAGTCTTATGTAATTTTGGGGGTTTTGAAGAAAATCTGAAAAAAATGAATTAATTTCATATCCACGCTATCGTCTCTTAGAGCTATACAACATACTAAGAGACAGGCGCGTAAAACCTATTGGTTTCCGAGTTATCGCACTTTGAAAAATCTAGAATTGCATTTGTAGACAAAAAGTAGGGTTCCAGGGGTCGCACAGCAATGTGTCACACATCCACACGTTCGTCTCGACGATCTATACAACATACCACAAGATTGTCACTATTGAAAATGTAAGACTTAAAATCTATCTGTTGACGCATTACTATAGTCTTATGTAATTTTGGGGGTTTTGAAGACAATCTGAAAAAAATGAATTAATTTCATATCCACACGTTCGTCTCGAAGAGCTATACAACCTACTAACAGACAGGCGCGTAAAACCTATTGGTTTCCGAGTTATCGCACTTTGAAAAATCTAGGATTGCATTTGTCGAAAAAAAGTAGGGTTCCAGGGGTCGCACAGCAATGTGTCACACATCCACACGTTCGTCTCGACGAGCTATACAACATACCACAAGAATGTCACTATTGAAAATTTAAGACTTAAAATCTATCTGTTGACGCCTTACTATAGTCTTACGTAATTTTGGGGGTTTTGAAGACAATCTGAAAAAAATGAATTAATTTCATATCCACGCTATCGTCTCTTAGAGCTATACAACATACTAAGAGACAGGCGCGTAAAACCTATTGGTTTCCGAGCTATCACACTTTGAAAAATCTAGAATTGCATTTGTCGGAAAAAAAGTAGGGTTCCAGGGGTCGCACAGCAATGTGTCACACATCCACACGTTCGTCTCGACGATCTATACAACATACCACAAGATTGTCACTATTGAATATTTAAGACTTAAAATCTATCTGTTGATGCCTTACTATAGTCTTCCGTAATTTTGGGGGATTTGAAGACAATCTGAAAAAAAGGAATTAATTTCATATCCACGCTATCGTCTCTTAGAGCTATACAACATACTAAGAGACAGGCGCGTAAAACCTATTGGTTTCCGAGCTATCACACTTTGAAAAATCTAGGATTACATTTGTCGAAAAAAAGTAGGGTTCCAGGGGTCGCACAGCAATGTGTCACACATCCACACGTTCGTCTCGACGAGCTATACAGCGTACCACAAGATTGTCACTATTGAAAATTTAAGACTTAAAATCTATGTTTTGACGCCTTACTATAGTCTTATGTAATTTTGGGGGTTTTGAAGACAATCTGAAAATAATTAATTAATTTCATATCCACGCGTTCGTCTCGAAGAGATATACAACATACTAAGAGACAGGCGCGTAAAACCTATTGGTTTCCGAGCTATCACACTTTGAAAAATCTAGGATTGCATTTGTCGAAAAAAAGTAGGGTTCCAGGGGTCGCACAGCAATGTGTCACACATCCACACGTTTGTCTCGACGAGCTATACAACATACCAAAAGATCGTCATTATCAGAAATTTACGACTTAAAATCTATGTTTTGACGCCTTACTATAGTCTTATGTAATTTTGGGGGTTTTGAAGAAAATCTGAAAAAAATGAATTAATTTCATATCCATGCTATCGTCTCTTAGAGCTATACAACATACTAAGAGACAGGCGCGTAAAACCTATTGGTTTCCGAGTTATCGCACTTTGAAAAATCTAGAATTGCATTTGTAGAAAAAAAGTAGGGTTCCAGGGGTCGCACAGCAATGTGTCACACATCCACACGTTCGTCTCGACGATCTATACAACATACCACAAGATTGTCACTATTGAAAATGTAAGACTTAAAATCTATCTGTTGACGCCTTACTATAGTCTTATGTAATTTTGGGGGTTTTGAAGACAATCTGAAAAAAATGAATTAATTTCATATCCACACGTTCGTCTCGAAGAGCTATACAACCTACTAACAGACAGGCGCGTAAAACCTATTGGTTTCCGAGTTATCGCACTTTGAAAAATCTAGGATTGCATTTGTCGAAAAAAAGTAGGGTTCCAGGGGTCGCACAGCAATGTGTCACACATCCACACGTTCGTCTCGACGAGCTATACAACATACCACAAGAATGTCACTATTGAAAATTTAAGACTTAAAATCTATCTGTTGACGCCTTACTATAGTCTTACGTAATTTTGGGGGTTTTGAAGACAATCTGAAAAAAATGAATTAATTTCATATCCACGCTATCGTCTCTTAGAGCTATACAACATACTAAGAGACAGGCGCGTAAAACCTATTGGTTTCCGAGCTATCACACTTTGAAAAATCTAGGATTGCATTTGTCGAAAAAAAGTAGGGTTCCAGGGGTCGCACAGCAATGTGTCACACATCCACACGTTCGTCTCGACGAGCTATACAACATACCAAAAGATCGTCACTATCAGAAATTTAAGACTTAAAATCTATGTTTTGACGCCTTATAGTCTTATGTAATTTTGGGGGTTTTGAAGAAAATCTGAAAAAAATGAATTAATTTCATATCCACGCTATCGTCTCTTAGAGCTATACAACATACTAAGAGACAGGCACGTAAAACCTATTGGTTTCCGAGTTATCGCACTTTGAAAAATCTAGAATTGCATTTGTAGAAAAAAAGTAGGGTTCCAGGGGTCGCACAGCAATGTGTCACACATCCACACGTTCGTCTCGACGATCTATACAACATACCACAAGATTGTCACTATTGAAAATTTAAGACTTAAAACCTATCTGTTGACGCCTTACTATAGTCTTATGTAATTTTGGGGGTTTTGAAGAAAATCTGAAAAAAATGAATTAATTTCATATCCACGATATCGTCTCTTAGAGCTATACAACATACTAAGAGACAGGCGCGTAAAACCTATTGGTTTCCGAGTTATCGCACTTTGAAAAATCTAGAATTGCATTTGTAGAAAAAAAAAGTAGGGTTCCAGGGGTCGCACAGCAATGTGTCACACATCCACACGTTCGTCTCGACGATCTATACAATATACCACAAGATTGTCACTATTGAAAATTTAAGACTTAAAATCTATCTGTTGACGCCTTACTATAGTCTTATGTAATTTTGGGGGTTTTGAAGACAATCTGAAAATAATTAATTAATTTCATATCCACACGTTCGTCTCGAAGAGCTATACAACCTACTAACAGACAGGCGCGTAAAACCTATTGGTTTCCGAGTTATCGCACTTTGAAAAATCTAGGATTGCATTTGTCGAAAAAAAGTAGGGTTCCAGGGGTCGCACAGCAATGTGTCACACATCCACACGTTCGTCTCGACGATCTATACAACATACCACAAGAATGTCACTATTGAAAATTTAAGACTTAAAATCTATCTGTTGACGCCTTACTATAGTCTTACGTAATTTTGGGGGTTTTGAAGACAATCTGAAAAAAATGAATTAATTTCATATCCACGCTATCGTCTCTTAGAGCTATACAACATACTAAGAGACAGGCGCGTAAAACCTATTGGTTTCCGAGCTATCACACTTTGAAAAATCTAGAATTGCATTTGTCGGAAAAAAAGTAGGGTTCCAGGGGTCGCACAGCAATGTGTCACACATCCACACGTTCGTCTCGACGATCTATACAACATACCACAAGATTGTCACTATTGAATATTTAAGACTTAAAATCTATCTGTTGATGCCTTACTATAGTCTTACGTAATTTTGGGGGTTTTGAAGACAATCTGAAAAAAAGGAATTAATTTCATATCCACGCTATCGTCTCTTAGAGCTATACAACATACTAAGAGACAGGCGCGTAAAACCTATTGGTTTCCGAGCTATCACACTTTGAAAAATCTAGGATTACATTTGTCGAAAAAAAGTAGGGTTCCAGGGGTCGCACAGCAATGTGTCACACATCCACACGTTCGTCTCGACGATCTATACAACGTACCACAAGATTGTCACTATTGAAAATTTAAGACTTAAAATCTATGTTTTGACGCCTTACTATAGTCTTATGTAATTTTGGGGGTTTTGAAGACAATCTGAAAATAATTAATTAATTTCATATCCACACGTTCGTCTCGAAGAGCTATACAACCTACTAACAGACAGGCGCGTAAAACCTATTGGTTTCCGAGTTATCGCACTTTGAAAAATCTAGGATTGCATTTGTCGAAAAAAAGTAGGGTTCCAGGGGTCGCACAGCAATGTGTCACACATCCACACGTTCGTCTCGACGATCTATACAACATACCACAAGAATGTCACTGTTGAAAATTTAAGACTTAAAATCTATCTGTTGACGCCTTACTATAGTCTTACGTAATTTTGGGGGTTTTGAAGACAATCTGAAAAAAATGAATTAATTTCATATCCACGCTATCGTCTCTTAGAGCTATACAACATACTAAGAGACAGGCGCGTAAAACCTATTGGTTTCCGAGCTATCACACTTTGAAAAATCTAGAATTGCATTTGTCGGAAAAAAAGTAGGGTTCCAGGGGTCGCACAGCAATGTGTCACACATCCACACGTTCGTCTCGACGATCTATACAACATACCACAAGATTGTCACTATTGAATATTTAAGACTTAAAATCTATCTGTTGATGCCTTACTATAGTCTTACGTAATTTTGGGGGTTTTGAAGACAATCTGAAAAAAAGGAATTAATTTCATATCCACGCTATCGTCTCTTAGAGCTATACAACATACTAAGAGACAGGCGCGTAAAACCTATTGGTTTCCGAGCTATCACACTTTGAAAAATCTAGGATTACATTTGTCGAAAAAAAGTAGGGTTCCAGGGGTCGCACAGCAATGTGTCACACATCCACACGTTCGTCTCGACGATCTATACAACATACCACAAGATTGTCACTATTGAAAATTTAAGACTTAAAATCTATCTGTTGACGCCTTACTATAGTCTTATGTAATTTTGGGGGTTTTGAAGACAATCTGAAAAAAATGAATTAATTTCATATCCACACGTTCGTCTCGAAGAGCTATACAACCTACTAACAGACAGGCGCATAAAACCTATTGGTTTCCGAGTTATCGCACTTTGAAAAATCTAGAATTGCATTTGTCGAAAAAAAAGTAGGGTTCCAGGGGTCGCACAGCAATGTGTCACACATCCACACGTTCGTCTCGACGATCTATACAACATACCACAAGATTGTCACTATTGAAAATTTAAGACTTAAAATCTATCTGTTGACGCCTTACTCTTACGTAATTTTGGGGGTTTTGAAGACAATCTGAAAAAAAGGAATTAATTTCATATCCACGCTATCGTCTCTTAGAGCTATACAACATACTAAGAGACAGGCGCGTAAAACCTATTGGTTTCCGAGCTATCACACTTTGAAAAATCTAGGATTACATTTGTCGAAAAAAAGTAGGGTTCCAGGGGTCGCACAGCAATGTGTCACACATCCACACGTTCGTCTCGACGATCTATACAACGTACCACAAGATTGTCACTATTGAAAATTTAAGACTTAAAATCTATGTTTTGAGGCCTTACTATAGTCTTATGTAATTTTGGGGGTTTTGAAGAAAATCTGAAAAAAATGAATTGATTTCATATCCACACGGTTCGTCTCGAAGAGCTATACAACATACTAAGAGACAGGCGCGTAAAACCTATTGGTTTCCGAGTTATCGCACTTTGAAAAATCTAGAATTGCATTTGTAGAAAAAAAGTAGGGTTCCAGGGGTCGCACAGCAATGTGTCACACATCCACACGTTCGTCTCGACGATCTATACAACATACCACAAGATTGTCACTATTGAAAATTTAAGACTTAAAATCTATCTGTTGACGCCTTACTATAGTCTTATGTAATTTTGGGGGTTTTGAAGACAATCTGAAAAAAATGAATTAATTTCATATCCACACGTTCGTCTCGAAGAGCTATACAACCTACTAACAGACAGGCGCATAAAACCTATTGGTTTCCGAGTTATCGCACTTTGAAAAATCTAGAATTGCATTTGTCGAAAAAAAAGTAGGGTTCCAGGGGTCGCACAGCAATGTGTCACACATCCACACGTTCGTCTCGACGATCTATACAACATACCACAAGATTGTCACTATTGAAAATTTAAGACTTAAAATCTATCTGTTGACGCCTTACTCTTACGTAATTTTGGGGGTTTTGAAGACAATCTGAAAAAAATGAATTAATTTCATATCCACGATATCGTCTCTTAGAGCTATACAACATACTAAGAGACAGGCGCGTAAAACCTATTGGTTTCCGAGTTATCGCACTTTGAAAAATCTAGAATTGCATTTGTAGACAAAAAGTAGGGTTCCAGGGGTCGCACAGCAATGTGTCACACATCCACACGTTCGTCTCGACGATCTATACAACATACCACAAGATTGTCACTATTGAAAATGTAAGACTTAAAATCTATCTGTTGACGCCTTACTATAGTCTTATGTAATTTTGGGGGTTTTGAAGACAATCTGAAAAAAATGAATTAATTTCATATCCACACGTTCGTCTCGAAGAGCTATACAACCTACTAACAGACAGGCGCGTAAAACCTATTGGTTTCCGAGTTATCGCACTTTGAAAAATCTAGGATTGCATTTGTCGAAAAAAAGTAGGGTTCCAGGGGTCGCACAGCAATGTGTCACACATCCACACGTTCGTCTCGACGAGCTATACAACATACCACAAGAATGTCACTATTGAAAATTTAAGACTTAAAATCTATCTGTTGACGCCTTACTATAGTCTTACGTAATTTTGGGGGTTTTGAAGACAATCTGAAAAAAATGAATTAATTTCATATCCACGCTATCGTCTCTTAGAGCTATACAACATACTAAGAGACAGGCGCGTAAAACCTATTGGTTTCCGAGCTATCACACTTTGAAAAATCTAGAATTGCATTTGTCGGAAAAAAAGTAGGGTTCCAGGGGTCGCACAGCAATGTGTCACACATCCACACGTTCGTCTCGACGATCTATACAACATACCACAAGATTGTCACTATTGAATATTTAAGACTTAAAATCTATCTGTTGATGCCTTACTATAGTCTTATGTAATTTTGGGGGTTTTGAAGACAATCTGAAAAAAATGAATTAATTTCATATGCACGCGTTCGTCTCGAAGAGCTATACAACATACTAACAGACAGGCGCGTAAAACCTATTGGTTTCCGAGTTATCACACTTTGAAAAATCTAGGATTGCATTTGTCGAAAAAAAGTAGGGTTCCAGGGGTCGCACAGCAATGTGTCACACATCCACACGTTCGTCTCGACGAGCTATACAACACACCAAAAGATCGTCACTATCAGAAATTTAAGACTTAAAATCTATGTTTTGACGCCTTACTATAGTCTTATGTAATTTTGGGGGTTTTGAAGAAAATCTGAAAAAAATGAATTAATTTCATATCCACGCTATCGTCTCTTAGAGCTATACAACATACTAAGAGACAGGCGCGTAAAACCTATTGGTTTCCGAGTTATCGCACTTTGAAAAATCTAGAATTGCATTTGTAGAAAAAAAAAGTAGGGTTCCAGGGGTCGCACAGCAATGTGTGACACATCCACACGTTCGTCTCGACGATCTATACAACATACCACAAGATTGTCACTATTGAAAATTTAAGACTTAAAATCTATCTGTTGACGCCTTACTATAGTCTTATGTAATTTTGGGGGTTTTGAAGAAAATCTGAAAAAAATGAATTAATTTCATATCCACGATATCGTCTCTTAGAGCTATACAACATACTAAGAGACAGGCGCGTAAAACCTATTGGTTTCCGAGCTATCACACTTTGAAAAATCTAGAATTGCATTTGTCGGAAAAAAAGTAGGGTTCCAGGGGTCGCACAGCAATGTGTCACACATCCACACGTTCGTCTCGACGATCTATACAACATACCACAAGATTGTCACTATTGAATATTTAAGACTTAAAATCTATCTGTTGATGCCTTACTATAGTCTTCCGTAATTTTGGGGGATTTGAAGACAATCTGAAAAAAAGGAATTAATTTCATATCCACGCTATCGTCTCTTAGAGCTATACAACATACTAAGAGACAGGCGCGTAAAACCTATTGGTTTCCGAGCTATCACACTTTGAAAAATCTAGGATTACATTTGTCGAAAAAAAGTAGGGTTCCAGGGGTCGCACAGCAATGTGTCACACATCCACACGTTCGTCTCGACGAGCTATACAGCGTACCACAAGATTGTCACTATTGAAAATTTAAGACTTAAAATCTATGTTTTGACGCCTTACTATAGTCTTATGTAATTTTGGGGGTTTTGAAGACAATCTGAAAATAATTAATTAATTTCATATCCACGCGTTCGTCTCGAAGAGATATACAACATACTAAGAGACAGGCGCGTAAAACCTATTGGTTTCCGAGCTATCACACTTTGAAAAATCTAGGATTGCATTTGTCGAAAAAAAGTAGGGTTCCAGGGGTCGCACAGCAATGTGTCACACATCCACACGTTTGTCTCGACGAGCTATACAACATACCAAAAGATCGTCACTATCAGAAATTTACGACTTAAAATCTATGTTTTGACGCCTTACTATAGTCTTATGTAATTTTGGGGGTTTTGAAGAAAATCTGAAAAAAATGAATTAATTTCATATCCATGCTATCGTCTCTTAGAGCTATACAACATACTAAGAGACAGGCGCGTAAAACCTATTGGTTTCCGAGTTATCGCACTTTGAAAAATCTAGAATTGCATTTGTAGAAAAAAAGTAGGGTTCCAGGGGTCGCACAGCAATGTGTCACACATCCACACGTTCGTCTCGACGATCTATACAACATACCACAAGATTGTCACTATTGAAAATGTAAGACTTAAAATCTATCTGTTGACGCCTTACTATAGTCTTATGTAATTTTGGGGGTTTTGAAGACAATCTGAAAAAAATGAATTAATTTCATATCCACACGTTCGTCTCGAAGAGCTATACAACCTACTAACAGACAGGCGCGTAAAACCTATTGGTTTCCGAGTTATCGCACTTTGAAAAATCTAGGATTGCATTTGTCGAAAAAAAGTAGGGTTCCAGGGGTCGCACAGCAATGTGTCACACATCCACACGTTCGTCTCGACGAGCTATACAACATACCACAAGAATGTCACTATTGAAAATTTAAGACTTAAAATCTATCTGTTGACGCCTTACTATAGTCTTACGTAATTTTGGGGGTTTTGAAGACAATCTGAAAAAAAATAATTAATTTCATATCCACGCTATCGTCTCTTAGAGCTATACAACATACTAAGAGACAGGCGCGTAAAACCTATTGGTTTCCGAGCTATCACACTTTGAAAAATCTAGGATTGCATTTGTCGAAAAAAAGTAGGGTTCCAGGGGTCGCACAGCAATGTGTCACACATCCACACGTTCGTCTCGACGAGCTATACAACATACCAAAAGATCGTCACTATCAGAAATTTACGACTTAAAATCTATGTTTTGACGCCTTACTATAGTCTTATGTAATTTTGGGGGTTTTGAAGAAAATCTGAAAAAAATGAATTAATTTCATATCCATGCTATCGTCTCTTAGAGCTATACAACATACTAAGAGACAGGCGCGTAAAACCTATTGGTTTCCGAGTTATCGCACTTTGAAAAATCTAGAATTGCATTTGTAGAAAAAAAGTAGGGTTCCAGGGGTCGCACAGCAATGTGTCACACATCCACACGTTCGTCTCGACGATCTATACAACATACCACAAGATTGTCACTATTGAAAATGTAAGACTTAAAATCTATCTGTTGACGCCTTACTATAGTCTTATGTAATTTTGGGGGTTTTGAAGACAATCTGAAAAAAATGAATTAATTTCATATCCACACGTTCGTCTCGAAGAGCTATACAACCTACTAACAGACAGGCGCGTAAAACCTATTGGTTTCCGAGTTATCGCACTTTGAAAAATCTAGGATTGCATTTGTCGAAAAAAAGTAGGGTTCCAGGGGTCGCACAGCAATGTGTCACACATCCACACGTTCGTCTCGACGAGCTATACAACATACCACAAGAATGTCACTATTGAAAATTTAAGACTTAAAATCTATCTGTTGACGCCTTACTATAGTCTTACGTAATTTTGGGGGTTTTGAAGACAATCTGAAAAAAATTAATTAATTTCATATCCACGCTATCGTCTCTTAGAGCTATACAACATACTAAGAGACAGGCGCGTAAAACCTATTGGTTTCCGAGCTATCACACTTTGAAAAATCTAGAATTGCATTTGTCGGAAAAAAAGTAGGGTTCCAGGGGTCGCACAGCAATGTGTCACACATCCACACGTTCGTCTCGACGATCTATACAACATACCACAAGATTGTCACTATTGCATATTTAAGACTTAAAATCTATCTGTTGATGCCTTACTATAGTCTTACGTAATTGTGGGGGATTTGAAGACAATCTGAAAAAAAGGAATTAATTTCATATCCACGCTATCGTCTCTTAGAGCTATACAACATACTAAGAGACAGGCGCGTAAAACCTATTGGTTTCCGAGCTATCACACTTTGAAAAATCTAGGATTACATTTGTCGAAAAAAAGTAGGGTTCCAGGGGTCGCACAGCAATGTGTCACACATCCACACGTTCGTCTCGACGAGCTATACAGCGTACCACAAGATTGTCACTATTGAAAATTTAAGACTTAAAATCTATGTTTTGACGCCTTACTATAGTCTTATGTAATTTTGGGGGTTTTGAAGACAATCTGAAAATAATTAATTAATTTCATATCCACGCGTTCGTCTCGAAGAGATATACAATATACTAAGAGACAGGTGCGTAAAACCTATTGGTTTCCGAGCTATCACACTTTGAAAAATCTAGGATTGCATTTGTCGAAAAAAAGTAGGGTTCCAGGGGTCGCACAGCAATGTGTCACACATCCACACGTTCGTCTCGACGATCTATACAACATACCACAAGATTGTCACTATTGAAAATGTAATACTTAACACAGCGGGTGCCCACGAGGTGTCTACACGCCAATCTCTTTGGTGTCTCTGGAGGCCCACAACGCGTTTGCCGCGTCTATACTGTACTGTAGTTAACTTACTGTACATTGCTACCGCAATGAAGGATCTACCACGGTGATCAAACACCAACAATATGGGAAAAACACTACATTTCCCAAAATGCAGCGCGGTACACGTGACCAGGATGTGCAGTCTCCCTGCAGCCAATCACAAGCTTCTGTTCCTATCCTGCACTGCACTCTATTGTCCCCTCGCACGACTCGTATGTATCCTAGTATGTATCATGGATACTAGTATTTTCCCAGTAACGCGGAGTCTCGGCGGAGAAACGTAACATGGCGGATTCTTCTCCTAGTCTAGCTTTTTCAATCACCATGTTCAATGCGCGGTCCTTTCTACCTACTGTGACACAAACGCTGTGGCCCAGGTTTGGTAAAACGTTGTCCTGACTGAAAGAAAACATTATCGTAAAAATAAACAGGACATCCTGGGATTACATTTACTCGGATCATGGATACTATTTTCCCAGTAACGCAGAGGTACGTAACATGGCGGATTCCTCTCCTGGTCTAGCTTTTTCAATCACCATGTTCAAAACGCGAACCTTTCTACCGCCCGTGACACACACGCTGTGGCCCAAGATTGGTAAAAAGCTGTCCTGACTGAAAGAAAAGATCATCGTGAAAATAAACTGGACATACTTGGATTACATTTATGCAACATATTACGGATACTTTTTCCACGACGCGAAGGTACGTAAATGACGTGTTGCCATGGAGACGGTGGGCCCCTGCGAGGGTAAACCCTGAATCACCGTGGGCAGCCGATGTGTTAAAATCCATCTGTTGACGCCTTACTATAGTCTTATGTAATTTTGGGGGTTTTGAAGACAATCTGAAAAAAATGAATTAATTTCATATCCACGCGTTCGTCTCGAAGAGCTAACGAAGATTGTCACTATTGAAAATTTAAGACTTAAAATCTATGTTTTGACGCCTTACTATAGTCTTATGTAATTTTGGGTGTTTTGAAGACAATCTGAAAATAATTAATTAATTTCATATCCACGCGTTCTTCTCGAAGAGCTATATAACATACTAAGAGACAGGCGCGTAAAACCTATTGGTTTCCGAGCTATCACACTTTGAAAAATCTAGGATTGCATTTGTCGAAAAAAAGTAGGGTTCCAGGGGTCGCACAGCAATGTGTCACACATCCACACGTTCGTCTCGACGAGCTATACAACATACCACAAGATTGTCACTATTGAAAATGTAAGACTTAAAATCTATCTGTTTACGCCTTACATAGTCTTATGTAATTTTGGGGGTTTTGAAGACAATCTGAAAAAAATGAATTAATTTCATATCCACGCGTTCGTTTCGAAGAGCTATACAACATACTAACAGACAGGTGCGTAAAACCTATTGGTTTCCGAGTTATCGCACTTTGAAAAATCTAGGATTGCATTTGTCGAAAAAAAGTAGGGTTCCAGGGGTCGCACAGCAATGTGTCACACATCCACACGTTCGTCTCGACGAGCTATACAACATACCAAAAGATCGTCACTATCAGAAATTTAAGACTTAAAATCTATGTTTTGACGCCTTACTATAGTCTTACGTAATTTTGGGGGTTTTGAAGACAATCTGAAAAAAATGAATTAATTTCATATCCACGCTATCGTCTCTTAGAGCTAAACAACATACCACACGTTCGTCTCGACGATCTATACAACATACCACAAGATTGTCACTATTGAAAATTTAAGACTTAAAATCTATCTGTTGACGCCTTACTATAGTCTTATGTAATTTTGGGGGTTTTGAAGACAATCTGAAAAAAAAATGAATTGATTTCATATCCACGCGTTCGTCTCGAAGAGCTATACAACATACCAACAGACAGGCGCGTAAAACATATTGGTTTCCGAGTTATCGCACTTTGAAAAATCTAGGATTGCATTTGTCGAAAAAAAGTAGGGTTCCAGGGGTCGCACAGCAATGTGTCACACATCCACACGTTCGTCTCGACGATCTATACAACATACCACAAGATTGTCACTATTGAAAATTTAAGACTTAAAATCTATCTGTTGACGCCTTACTATAGTCTTATGTAATTTTGGGGGTTTTGAAGACAATCTGAAAAAAATGAATTAATTTCATATCCACGCGTTCGTCTCGAAGAGCTATACAACATGAACATACTAACAGACAGGCACGTAAAACCTATTGGTTTCCGAGTTATCACACTTTGAAAAATCTAGGATTGCATTTGTCGAAAAAAAGTAGGGTTCCAGGGGTCGCACAGCAATGTGTCACACATCCACACGTTCGTCTCGACGAGCTATACAACATACCAAAAGATCGTCACTATCAGAAATGTAAGACTTAAAATCTATGTTTTGACGCCTTACTATAGTCTTATGTAATTTTGGGGGTTTTGAAGACAATCTGAAAAAAAATAATTAATTTCATATCCACACGTTCGTCTCGAAGAGCTATACAACCTACTAACAGACAGGCACGTAAAACCTATTGGTTTCCGAGTTATCGCACTTTGAAAAATCTAGGATTGCATTTGTCGAAAAAAAGTAGGGTTCCAGGGGTCGCACAGCAATGTGTCAAACATCCACACGTTCGTCTCGACGAGCTATACAACATACCACAAGATTGTCACTATTGAAAATTTAAGACTTAAAATCTATCTGTTGACGCCTTACTATAGTCTTACGTAATTTTGGGGGTTTTGAAGACAATCTGAAAAAAATGAATTAATTTCATATCCACGCTATCGTCTCTTAGAGCTATACAACATACTAAGAGACAGGCGCGTAAAACCTATTGGTTTCCGAGCTATCACACTTTGAAAAATCTAGAATTGCATTTGTCGAAAAAAATGTAGGGTTCCAGGAGTCGCACAGCAATGTGTCACACATCCACACGTTCGTCTCGACGATCTATACAACATACCACAAGATTGTCACTAATGAAAATTTAAGACTTAAAATCTATCTGTTGACGCCTTACTATAGTCTTACGTAATTTTGGGGGTTTTGAAGACAATCTGAAAAAAAAGGAATTAATTTCATATCCACGCTATCGTCTCTTAGAGCTATACAACATACTAAGAGACAGGCGCGTAAAACCTATTGGTTTCCGAGCTATCACACTTTGAAAAATCTTTTCGTTTTGACGCCTTACTATAGTCTTACGTAATTTTGGGGGTTTTGAAGACAATCTGAAAAAAATGAATTAATTTCATATCCACGCTATCGTCTCTTAGAGCTAAACAACATACCACACGTTCGTCTCGACGATCTATACAACATACCACAAGATTGTCACTATTGAAAATTTAAGACTTAAAATCTATCTGTTGACGCCTTACTATAGTCTTATGTAATTTTGGGGGTTTTGAAGACAATCTGAAAAAAAATGAATTGATTTCATATCCACGCGTTCGTCTCGAAGAGCTATACAACATACCAACAGACAGGCGCGTAAAACCTATTGGTTTCCGAGTTATCGCACTTTGAAAAATCTAGGATTGCATTTGTCGAAAAAAAGTAGGGTTCCAGGGGTCGCACAGCAATGTGTCACACATCCACACGTTCGTCTCGACGATCTATACAACATACCACAAGATTGTCACTATTGAAAATTTAAGACTTAAAATCTATCTGTTGACGCCTTATGTAATTTTGGGGGTTTTGAAGACAATCTGAAAAAAATGAATTAATTTCATATCCACGCGTTCGTCTCGAAGAGCTATACAACATGAACATACTAACAGACAGGCACGTAAAACCTATTGGTTTCCGAGTTATCACACTTTGAAAAATCTAGGATTGCATTTGTCGAAAAAAAGTAGGGTTCCAGGGGTCGCACAGCAATGTGTCACACATCCACACGTTCGTCTCGACGAGCTATACAACATACCAAAAGATCGTCACTATCAGAAATGTAAGACTTAAAATCTATGTTTTGACGCCTTACTATAGTCTTATGTAATTTTGGGGGTTTTGAAGACAATCTGAAAAAAAATAATTAATTTCATATCCACACGTTCGTCTCGAAGAGCTATACAACCTACTAACAGACAGGCACGTAAAACCTATTGGTTTCCGAGTTATCGCACTTTGAAAAATCTAGGATTGCATTTGTCGAAAAAAAGTAGGGTTCCAGGGGTCGCACAGCAATGTGTCAAACATCCACACGTTCGTCTCGACGAGCTATACAACATACCACAAGATTGTCACTATTGAAAATTTAAGACTTAAAATCTATCTGTTGACGCCTTACTATAGTCTTACGTAATTTTGGGGGTTTTGAAGACAATCTGAAAAAAATGAATTAATTTCATATCCACGCTATCGTCTCTTAGAGCTATACAACATACTAAGAGACAGGCGCGTAAAACCTATTGGTTTCCGAGCTATCACACTTTGAAAAATCTAGAATTGCATTTGTCGAAAAAAATGTAGGGTTCCAGGGGTCGCACAGCAATGTGTCACACATCCACACGTTCGTCTCGACGATCTATACAACATACCACAAGATTGTCACTAATGAAAATTTAAGACTTAAAATCTATCTGTTGACGCCTTACTATAGTCTTACGTAATTTTGGGGGTTTTGAAGACAATCTGAAAAAAAAGGAATTAATTTCATATCCACGCTATCGTCTCTTAGAGCTATACAACATACTAAGAGACAGGCGCGTAAAACCTATTGGTTTCCGAGCTATCACACTTTGAAAAATCTAGAATTGCATTTGTCGAAAAAAATGTAGGGTTCCAGGGGTCGCACAGCAATGTGTCACACATCCACACGTTCGTCTCGACGAGCTATACAACGTACCACAAGATTGTCACTATCAGAAATTTAAGACTTAAAATCTATGTTTTGACGCCTTACTATAGTCTTATGTAATTTTGGGGGTTTTGAAGAAAATCTGAAAAAAATGAATTAATTTCATATCCACGCTATCGTCTCTTAGAGCTATACAACATACTAAGAGACAGGCGCGTAAAACCTATTGGTTTCCGAGCTATCACACTTTGAAAAATCTAGGATTGCATTTGTCGAAAAGAAGTAGGGTTCCAGGGGTCGCACAGCAATGTGTCACACATCCACACGTTCGTCTCGACGAGCTATACAACGTACCAAAAGATTGTCACTATTGAAAATGTAAGACTTAAAATCTATGTTTTGACGCCTTACTATAGTCTTACGTAATTTTGGGGGTTTTGAAGACAATCTGAAAAAAATGAATTAATTTCATATCCACGCTATCGTCTCTTAGAGCTATACAACATACCACACGTTCGTCTCGACGATCCATACAACATACCACAAGATTGTCACTATTGAAAATTTAAGACTTAAAATCTATCTGTTGACGCCTTACTATAGTCTTATGTAATTTGGGGGGTTTTGAAGACAATCTGAAAAAAAATGAATTGATTTCATATCCACGCGTTCGTCTCGAAGAGCTATACAACATACCAACAGACAGGCGTGTAAAACCTATTGGTTTCCGAGTTATCGCACTTTGAAAAATCTAGGATTGCATTTGTCGAAAAAAAGTAGGGTTCCAGGGGTCGCACAGCAATGTGTCACACATCCACACGTTCGTCTCGACGATCTATACAACATACCACAAGATTGTCACTATTGAAAATTTAAGACTTAAAATCTATCTGTTGACGCCTTACTATAGTCTTATGTAATTTTGGGGGTTTTGAAGACAATCTGAAAAAAATGAATTAATTTCATATCCACGCGTTCGTCTCGAAGAGCTATACAACATACTAACAGACAGGCACGTAAAACCTATTGGTTTCCGAGTTATCACACTTTGAAAAATCTAGGATTGCATTTGTCGAAAAAAAGTAGGGTTCCAGGGGTCGCACAGCAATGTGTCACACATCCACACGTTCGTCTCGACGAGCTATACAACATACCAAAAGATCGTCACTATCAGAAATGTAAGACTTAAAATCTATGTTTTGACGCCTTACTATAGTCTTATGTAATTTTGGGGGTTTTGAAGAAAATCTGAAAAAAATGAATTAATTTCATATCCACGCTATCGTCTCTTAGAGCTATACAACATACTAAGTGACAGGCGCGTAAAACCTATTGGTTTCCGAGTTATCGCACTTTGAAAAATCTAGGATTGCATTTGTCAAAAAAAAGTAGGGTTCCAGGGGTCGCACAGCAATGTGTCAAACATCCACACGTTCGTCTCGACGAGCTATACAACATACCACAAGATTGTCACTATTGAAAATTTAAGACTTAAAATCTATCTGTTGACGCCTTACTATAGTCTTACGTAATTTTGGGGGTTTTGAAGACAATCTGAAAAAAATGAATTAATTTCATATCCACGCTATCGTCTCTTAGAGCTATACAACATACTAAGAGACAGGCGCGTAAAACCTATTGGTTTCCGAGCTATCACACTTTGAAAAATCTAGAATTGCATTTGTAGAAAAAAAGTAGGGTTCCAGGGGTCGCACAGCAATGTGTCACACATCCACACGTTCGTCTCGACGAGCTATACAACGTACCACAAGATTGTCACTATTGAAAATTTAAGACTTAAAATCTATGTTTTGACGCCTTACTATAGTCTTACGTAATTTTGGGGGTTTTGAAGACAATCTGAAAAAAATGAATTAATTTCATATCCACGCTATCGTCTCTTAGAGCTATACAACATACTAAGAGACAGGCGCGTAAAACCTATTGGTTTCCGAGCTATCGCACTTTGAAAAATCTAGAATTGCATTTGTCGAAAAAAATGTAGGGTTCCAGGGGTCACACAGCAATGTGTGACACATCCACACGTTCGTCTCGACGAGCTATACAACGTACCACAAGATTGTCACTATTGAAAATTTAAGACTTAAAATCTATGTTTTGACGTCTTATGTAATTTTGGGGGTTTTGAAGACAATCTGAAAAAAGTGAATTAATTTCATATCCACGCGTTCGTCTCGAAGAGCTATACAACATACTAACAGACAGGCGCGTAAAACCTATTGGTTTCCGAGTTATCGCACTTTGAAAAATCTAGGATTGCATTTGTCGAAAAAAAGTAGGGTTCCAGGGGTCGCACAGCAATGTGTCACACATCCACACGTTCGTCTCGACGAGCTATACAACATACCAAAATATTGTCACTATCAGAAATTTAAGACTTAAAATCTATGTTTTGACGCCTTACTATAGTCTTATGTAATTTTGGGGGTTTTGAAGAAAATCTGAAAAAAATGAATTAATTTCATATCCACGCTATCGTCTCTTAGAGCTATACAACATACTAAGAGACAGGCGCGTAAAACCTATTGGTTTCCGAGCTATCACACTTTGAAAAATCTAGGATTGCATTTGTAGAAAAGAAGTAGGGTTCCAGGGGTCGCACAGCAATGTGTCACACATCCACACGTTCGTCTCGACGAGCTATACAACATACCAAAAGATCGTCACTATCAGAAATGTAAGACTTAAAATCTATGTTTTGACGCCTTACTATAGTCTTATGTAATTTTGGGGGTTTTGAAGAAAATCTGAAAAAAATGAATTAATTTCATATCCACGCTATCGTCTCTTAGAGCTATACAACATACTAAGAGACAGGCGCGTAAAACCTATTGGTTTCCGAGTTATCACACTTTGAAAAATCTAGAATTGCATTTGTAGAAAAAAAGTAGGGTTCCAGGGGTCGCAAAGCAATGTGTCACACATCCACACGTTCGTCTCGACGATCTATACAACATACCACAAGATTGTCACTATTGAAAATGTAAGACTTAAAATCTATCTGTTGACGCCTTACTATAGTCTTATGTAATTTTGGGGGTTTTGAAGACAATCTGAAAAAAATGAATTAATTTCATATCCACACGTTCGTCTCGAAGAGCTATACAACCTACTAACAGACAGGCGCGTAAAACCTATAGGTTTCCGAGTTATCGCACTTTGAAAAATCTAGGATTGCATTTGTCGAAAAAAAGTAGGGTTCCAGGGGTCGCACAGCAATGTGTCAAACATCCACACGTTCGTCTCGACGAGCTATACAACATACCACAAGATTGTCACTATTGAAAATTTAAGACTTAAAATCTATCTGTTGACGCCTTACTATAGTCTTACGTAATTTTGGGGGTTTTGAAGACAATCTGAAAAAAATGAATTAATTTCATATCCACGCTATCGTCTCTTAGAGCTATACAACATACTAAGAGACAGGCGCGTAAAACCTATTGGTTTCCGAGCTATCACACTTTGAAAAATCTAGAATTGCATTTGTCGAAAAAAATGTAGGGTTCCAGGGGTCGCACAGCAATGTGTGACACATCCACACGTTCGTCACGACGATCTATACAACATACCACAAGATTGTCACTAATGAAAATTTAAGACTTAAAATCTATCTGTTGACGCCTTACTATAGTCTTATGTAATTTTGGGGGTTTTGAAGACAATCTGAAAAAAGTGAATTAATTTCATATCCACGCGTTCGTCTCGAAGAGCTATACAACATACTAACAGACAGGCGCGTAAAACCTATTGGTTTCCGAGTTATCGCACTTTGAAAAATCTAGGATTGCATTTGTCGAAAAAAAGTAGGGTTCCAGGGGTCGCACAGCAATGTGTCACACATCCACACGTTCGTCTCGACGAGCTATACAACATACCAAAAGATTGTCACTATCAGAAATTTAAGACTTAAAATCTATGTTTTGACTTATGTCTTATGTAATTTTGGGGGTTTTGAAGAAAATCTGAAAAAAAAGAATTAATTTCATATCCACGCTATCGTCTCTTAGAGCTATACAACATACTAAGAGACAGGCGCGTAAAACCTATTGGTTTCCGAGCTATCACACTTTGAAAAATCTAGGATTGCATTTGTCGAAAAGAAGTAGGGTTCCAGGGGTCGCACAGCAATGTGTCACACATCCACACGTTCGTCTCGACGAGCTATACAACGTACCACAAGATTGTCACTATTGAAAATTTAAGACTTAAAATCTATGTTTTGACGCCTTACTATAGTCTTACGTAATTTTGGGGGTTTTGAAGACAATCTGAAAAAAATGAATTAATTTCATATCCACGCTATCGTCTCTTAGAGCTATACAACATACCACACGTTCGTCTCGACGATCTATACAACATACCACAAGATTGTCACTATTGAAAATTTAAGACTTAAAATCTATCTGTTGACGCCTTACTATAGTCTTATGTAATTTTGGGGGTTTTGAAGACAATCTGAAAAAAAATGAATTGATTTCATATCCACGCGTTCGTCTCGAAGAGCTATACAACATACCAACAGACAGGCGCGTAAAACCTATTGGTTTCCGAGTTATCGCACTTTGAAAAATCTAGGATTGCATTTGTCGAAAAAAAGTAGGGTTCCAGGGGTCGCACAGCCATGTGTCACACATCCACACGTTTGTCTCGACGATCTATACAACATACCACAAGATTGTCACTATTGAAAATTTAAGACTTAAAATCTATCTGTTGACGCCTTACTATAGTCTTATGTAATTTTGGGGGTTTTGAAGACAATCTGAAAAAAATGAATTAATTTCATATCCACGCGTTCGTCTCGAAGAGCTATACAACATACTAACAGACAGGCGCGTAAAACCTATTGGTTTCCGAGTTATCACACTTTGAAAAATCTAGGATTGCATTTGTCGAAAAAAAGTAGGGTTCCAGGGGTCGCACAGCAATGTGTCACACATCCACACGTTCGTCTCGACGAGCTATACAACATACCAAAAGATCGTCACTATCAGAAATTTAAGACTTAAAATCTATGTTTTGACGCCTTACTATAGTCTTATGTAATTTTGGGGGTTTGGAAGAAAATCTGAAAAAAATGAATTAATTTCATATCCACGCTATCGTCTCTTAGAGCTATACAACATACTAAGAGACAGGCGCGTAAAACCTACTGGTTTCCGAGTTATCGCACTTTGAAAAATCTAGGATTGCATTTGTCGAAAAAAAGTAGGGTTCCAGGGGTCGCACAGCAATGTGTCAAACATCCACACGTTCGTCTCGACGAGCTATACAACATACCACAAGATTGTCACTATTGAAAATTTAAGACTTAAAATCTATCTGTTGACGCCTTACTATAGTCTTACGTAATTTTGGGGGTTTTGAAGACAATCTGAAAAAAATGAATTAATTTCATATCCACGCTATCGTCTCTTAGAGCTATACAACATACTAAGAGACAGGCGCGTAAAACCTATTGGTTTCCGAGCTATCACACTTTGAAAAATCTAGAATTGCATTTGTCGAAAAAAATGTAGGGTTCCAGGGGTCGCACAGCAATGTGTGACACATCCACACGTTCGTCACGACGATCTATACAACATACCACAAGATTGTCACTAATGAAAATTTAAGACTTAAAATCTATCTGTTGACGCCTTACTATAGTCTTACGTAATTTTGGGGGTTTTGAAGACAATCTGAAAAAAAAAGGAATTAATTTCATATCCACGCTATCGTCTCTTAGAGCTATACAACATACTAAGAGACAGGCGCGTAAAACCTATTGGTTTCCGAGCTATCACACTTTGAAAAATCTAGGATTGCATTTGTCGAAAAAAAGTAGGGTTCCAGGGGTCGCACAGCAATGTGTCACACATCCACACGTTCGTCTCGACGAGCTATACAACATACCAAAAGATCGTCACTATCAGAAATTTAAGACTTAAAATCTATGTTTTGACGCCTTACTATATAGTCTTATGTAATTTTGGGGGTTTGGAAGAAAATCTGAAAAAAATGAATTAATTTCATATCCACGCTATCGTCTCTTAGAGCTATACAACATATTAAGAGACAGGTGCGTAAAACCTATTGGTTTCCGAGTTATCGCACTTTGAAAAATCTAGGATTGCATTTGTCGAAAAAAAGTAGGGTTCCAGGGGTCGCACAGCAATGTGTCAAACATCCACACGTTCGTCTCGCAGGCTATACAACTGTTAGGGGTCCCGCCTGTGACCCCAGGTGTATGGCACCCTGTCTTTTGGAACCCTGTGCACTGTGTCTGCTGAGTGGAGAGAGAGAGGCATCCAGCTCCAAGATGGCCTTGGACTGGAGATGACTCATCAAATGCAGCTGGCCACGCTAACGAGCTGTTATCTTCTCTCTGTCTGGGAAACCAACCTTGGACTGAGCGTGAGTGAGACAGGTGCCCGTCCCTCCCTAACGTTCGGGCCGTGCTGTTATCTCTTATCACGTCAACATGAGATATGACATCCTGGGAGAGAGGTGTTTCCCAGAAGCTTCTGATGTGAGAACGGACGACTCCCCAACCTGGCATGGATGGGGGAGTCTAGCCTGACCTTCACCGTCTCGATTATGAAAGGATGTGCGTGTTAGTGCATGCAGAAGTGCGTGAGAGCGTGCAAACGTGTGTGTGCTAAAATATGTTCTGTGTGTAAATCACGTCACTGTGACTGCAACGGACTACTGTATAAAGGAGACTGCTTCGTGTCTCCTGTTTAGTCTGAGTTGGTCTTGTTTCTTGTCTTGTCTTTTTGTAGAGTTGAGTTGTTGCAGCTATCCCCGGCCCGTTAGGGGTCTGGGATGGACCTTTTTGTACTTAGTGCAATTTCTGCACCACTTGTTCCTGTACTTAGAGAGACTTTGACTCTGTTAGATTCTCTGTTTTTAGTCAAGTACTTATATTGTACTTCTTCATTATTTCATTGCCAATTACTGTATTGGTGGTTTTATATTTTGTAACTGTTTTTACCAGTAAAGCTTTTTATTATTCACTTTTATCTGGTGTCTGTCTGAACTCATTTTTTAAGAGTTTACAACTTTTTAAGGTCTGACTTTCTCTCCTTCCCTACGGGGAAGGCTGCACTTATGGGAGGAAGGTTTTGAACACCTTCAGGCACTCGAATCATCTCCTGGCTGTGGGACTGAGTGAGGCTTTTGGTAAGAATCAACAAGAGTGTTTTCTTAGGTAAAAGTCTTTTCACCTTCTCAGAAGCCAACTCAGCGCGTGCTGAGTTGGTGGGCGAGCTTGGCAGAATATAAGTACAAATCTCCAAACCCCTTAAACCGGATGAACTGATGTTCACACTGGACGGTTTGTACTAATAAGTCAAGCGGCGTCGCTCCCGAGCCCCTGGTGAGAGCTAGGTGTCAGACTCATACTTTACATGGTCTTTGTGGTTTGCATTCTCCATTCAGACCTAAGGTCTACATTTCTAAAGTAAGGTGCATATCTTGGTCTCTAAAATAAATAGTCGCTGTAGAAAGTAATAATATTCACCAGTTAAAGAGGGTCTCATTGATAGCTCAGCTTTCATTCAGAGAAGTGTATTTATGTTAGTGTTAAATAAGTATAAATATGTAAATATGTAAATATGTATATGTATATGTGTAATAGTAGGTTTATGCAAATGAGAAAGGTTATAACACCTGTTTGTGTTAACTTAAAGGTATAGTGTAGTGTTAGTGATAGTGTTTTGTTAAAAAAGATCTGGTAACTTCTTGGGCTTAGGACCTGAGGAGGGTTCCGGACGGCGTCGGGGGGTCCCCTAATAGGTGAAGGGGTATCTAGTAACTCGGAGCTCATTACATGGCGTCCCTGGGTGGGCTCGATTGATTATTGATTATTGATTAGTAATTGATTAATTATAGGCATAATATTATTGATTAGTAATTGATTAATTATAGGCATAATATTATTGATTAGTAATAAATTAATTATAGGCATAATTGATTGATTAAATTCGTGTCCACTGCCACATAAAGAATAGCCGAGAGACCCTTGGAGTATAGTTATTTACTACAGAAGTAAAGGATAGTTAATATTATCAAGGCTTAAGTGTTTTTTATTCACAAAACTCCCCAGAGCGTCGGAGATTTTGAACATAGTGAAGTGGAGGTCGGTGTGTACAGCCGACGGCCAGTTCGGTAAAAACATCTCCATCAGGAACTAGATAAAATAGCAGTTGAGAACATCTAATAATATTATAACGACTTTGCGACCAACCTAAGTTATTTGGGCATGGACTCCGCCAATCCCACCGCCGCAGATAACTACCTCAATAACTACCTCAATAACTACCTCGCAGATAATGCTACCTCGGGAGCGGTCGGCAGGGCGAGCCCACATTGGCTCAGCTTAGGTTGGAGAACTCGGTAATAGTAGGATATTGACCAAGTTCGCAAGACCAGGTGAGCACTGAGAAATGGCCGAAGCTTCGGGTTGTACACCCCTAGTTAGGCATGGAGAGGTTGCGCCAAGGCATGGGACAGGTAATTGTTGTTCTCGTAAGGAGATGCCCTTTGCCTTGGAGTGTGCCAGACATGAAGTGTTGATCTGTGTAGCGCCAGGACGGTCCCCGCCACCTGGGGACAGTGGAGTTGGAAAGAGTGCCAGCGCCGGTTAGGCGTATCCGATGGTGTGGTGAAGTTGGCCAGGGAAGGCTTCACGCAAGCCTCTCCTTCGCCCTGGTGGCGAGGCCTTTACCTTTGGGCCCAAGGAGGGGCCCAGGGGATGTTGAGCATTGGTTTGCCCGGGGTGCTACGTCCTGTATGGACTGTGCATCGTCCTGGCAGCCTATCCTGTTATGACCGCTGAAGCTGTGGTCAGATGTTCTTGCTCATGGTTGGGCATTGCCCTGGCCGAATGCAAATGCCAGAGGGGGTGTTAGGGGTCCTGCCTGTGACCCCAAGAATATGGCCCCCTGTCCTTTGAAACCATATGCACTATATGTACTGCATAGAAGGAGAAACACGACCAGATCATTCGCCGGTGGGACATGGAAGATGACGTCCTCTTCGGTACGGACCCTGTGGAGCCTGGCTTGCTCACTGAGGACCCGCCGGAGGAGAACCGGAGTGGCTCTGTCACTCCGGCACCTATGGATGAGCCTGTTGAGCTTCCTGGACCCTCTGATGGGGTCTGGGAGTGCAATCATGCCTGCATTAGAGTCTCTGTCTGACGATGAGGACTCTAATATGCCAAGACTGCAGTTTTATGGCACCAATGGCCATAAACTCAGAGATGATGATCTTAAGTTCCCCCAGAATTGGGAGGAGATCGTGGGTATCCGGAGAGGACACCTGCCCCGGAGGGAGCCGTTCATGATGCCCCCCTGGGATGACTACTGGGTGATGAAAGCCGCTTCCATCAAGAGATCTGTGATCCTCACACGCCTGGTCGGAGACAACTGGCGCTCCATCAACCCCGCCTGTGTGTCCATCTTTAAAGTCACGGAGGAACAGGTGCGTTCCCAGCACGGCATGGTGTGGGCTACCGTCGAGACACAGGCGGCTGGCCAGAACCGTTTCGGCTGTCTGGGGGCTGTCTTTGGATCTGAGGGAAGTTGGCTGAGCCCCAACTGGGGATTCGGAAGATCGCCCGAGACACTTCACTCTACCCACCTGACTCCGTGGTGGCTGCGGATGAGAGGATCCAGGGTGCCAGAGGGGGTGTTAGGGGTCCCGCCTGTGACCCCAGGTGTATGGCACCCTGTCTTTTGGAACCCTGTGCACTGTGTCTGCTGAGTGGAGAGAGAGAGGCATCCAGCTCCAAGATGACCTTGGACTGGAGATGACTCATCAAATGCAGCTGGCCACGCTAACGAGCTGTTATCTTCTCTCTGTCTGGGAAACCAACCTTGGACTGAGCGTGAGTGAGACAGGTGCCCGTCCCTCCCTAACGTTCGGGCCGTGCTGTTATCTCTTATCACGTCAACATGAGATATGACATCCTGGGAGAGAGGTGTTTCCCAGAAGCTTCTGATGTGAGAACGGACGACTCCCCAACCTGGCATGGATGGGGGAGTCTAGCCTGACCTTCACCGTCTCGATTATGAAAGGATGTGCGTGTTAGTGCATGCAGAAGTGCGTGAGAGCGTGCAAACGTGTGTGTGCTAAAATATGTTCTGTGTGTAAATCACGTCACTGTGACTGCAACGGACTACTGTATAAAGGAGACTGCTTCGTGTCTCCTGTTTAGTCTGAGTTGGTCTTGTTTCTTGTCTTGTCTTTTTGTAGAGTTGAGTTGTTGCAGCTATCCCCGGCCCGTTAGGGGTCGGGGATGGACCTTTTTGTACTTAGTGCAATTTCTGCACCACTTGTTCCTGTACTTAGAGAGACTTTGACTCTGTTAGATTCTCTGTTTTTAGTCAAGTACTTATATTGTACTTCTTCATTATTTCATTGCCAATTACTGTATTGGTGGTTTTATATTTTGTAACTGTTTTTACCAGTAAAGCTTTTTATTATTCACTTTTATCTGGTGTCTGTCTGAACTCATTTTTTAAGAGTTTACAACTTTTTAAGGTCTGACTTTCTCTCCTTCCCTACGGGGAAGGCTGCACTTATGGGAGGAAGGTTTTGAACACCTTCAGGCACTCAAATCATCTCCTGGCTGTGGGACTGAGTGAGGCTTTTGGTAAGAATCAACAAGAGTGTTTTCTTAGGTAAAAGTCTTTTCACCTTCTCAGAAGCCAACTCAGCGCGTGCTGAGTTGGTGGGCGAGCTTGGCAGAATATAAGTACAAATCTCCAAACCCCTTAAACCGGATGAACTGATGTTCACACTGGACGGTTTGTACTAATAAGTCAAGCGGCGTCGCTCCCGAGCCCCTGGTGAGAGCTAGGTGTCAGACTCATACTTTACATGGTCTTTGTGGTTTGCATTCTCCATTCAGACCTAAGGTCTACATTTCTAAAGTAAGGTGCATATCTTGGTCTCTAAAATAAATAGTCGCTGTAGAAAGTAATAATATTCACCAGTTAAAGAGGGTCTCATTGATAGCTCAGCTTTCATTCAGAGAAGTGTATTTATGTTAGTGTTAAATAAGTATAAATATGTAAATATGTAAATATGTATATGTATATGTGTAATAGTAGGTTTATGCAAATGAGAAAGGTTATAACACCTGTTTGTGTTAACTTAAAGGTATAGTGTAGTGTTAGTGATAGTGTTTTGTTAAAAAAGATCTGGTAACTTCTTGGGCTTAGGACCTGAGGAGGGTTCCGGACGGCGTCGGGGGGTCCCCTAATAGGTGAAGGGGTATCTAGTAACTCGGAGCTCATTACATGGCGTCCCTGGGTGGGCTCGATTGATTATTGATTATTGATTAGTAATTGATTAATTATAGGCATAATATTATTGATTAGTAATTGATTAATTATAGGCATAATATTATTGATTAGTAATAAATTAATTATAGGCATAATTGATTGATTAAATTCGTGTCCACTGCCACATAAAGAATAGCCGAGAGACCCTTGGAGTATAGTTATTTACTACAGAAGTAAAGGATAGTTAATATTATCAAGGCTTAAGTGTTTTTTATTCACAAAACTCCCCAGAGCGTCGGAGATTTTGAACATAGTGAAGTGGAGGTCGGTGTGTACAGCCGACGGCCAGTTCGGTAAAAACATCTCCATCAGGAACTAGATAAAATAGCAGTTGAGAACATCTAATAATATTATAACGACTTTGCGACCAACCTAAGTTATTTGGGCATGGACTCCGCCAATCCCACCGCCGCAGATAACTACCTCAATAACTACCTCAATAACTACCTCGCAGATAATGCTACCTCGGGAGCGGTCGGCAGGGCGAGCCCACATTGGCTCAGCTTAGGTTGGAGAACTCGGTAATAGTAGGATATTGACCAAGTTCGCAAGACCAGGTGAGCACTGAGAAATGGCCGAAGCTTCGGGTTGTACACCCCTAGTTAGGCATGGAGAGGTTGCGCCAAGGCATGGGACAGGTAATTGTTGTTCTCGTAAGGAGATGCCCTTTGCCTTGGAGTGTGCCAGACATGAAGTGTTGATCTGTGTAGCGCCAGGACGGTCCCCGCCACCTGGGGACAGTGGAGTTGGAAAGAGTGCCAGCGCCGGTTAGGCGTATCCGATGGTGTGGTGAAGTTGGCCAGGGAAGGCTTCACGCAAGCCTCTCCTTCGCCCTGGTGGCGAGGCCTTTACCTTTGGGCCCAAGGAGGGGCCCAGGGGATGTTGAGCATTGGTTTGCCCGGGGTGCTACGTCCTGTATGGACTGTGCATCGTCCTGGCAGCCTATCCTGTTATGACCGCTGAAGCTGTGGTCAGATGTTCTTGCTCATGGTTGGGCATTGCCCTGGCCGAATGCAAATGCCAGAGGGGGTGTTAGGGGTCCTGCCTGTGACCCCAAGAATATGGCCCCCTGTCCTTTGAAACCATATGCACTATATGTACTGCATAGAAGGAGAAACACGACCAGATCATTCGCCGGTGGGACATGGAAGATGACGTCCTCTTCGGTACGGACCCTGTGGAGCCTGGCTTGCTCACTGAGGACCCGCCGGAGGAGAACCGGAGTGGCTCTGTCACTCCGGCACCTATGGATGAGCCTGTTGAGCTTCCTGGACCCTCTGATGGGGTCTGGGAGTGCAATCATGCCTGCATTAGAGTCTCTGTCTGACGATGAGGACTCTAATATGCCAAGACTGCAGTTTTATGGCACCAATGGCCATAAACTCAGAGATGATGATCTTAAGTTCCCCCAGAATTGGGAGGAGATCGTGGGTATCCGGAGAGGACACCTGCCCCGGAGGGAGCCGTTCATGATGCCCCCCTGGGATGACTACTGGGTGATGAAAGCCGCTTCCATCAAGAGATCTGTGATCCTCACACGCCTGGTCGGAGACAACTGGCGCTCCATCAACCCCGCCTGTGTGTCCATCTTTAAAGTCACGGAGGAACAGGTGCGTTCCCAGCACGGCATGGTGTGGGCTACCGTCGAGACACAGGCGGCTGGCCAGAACCGTTTCGGCTGTCTGGGGGCTGTCTTTGGATCTGAGGGAAGTTGGCTGAGCCCCAACTGGGGATTCGGAAGATCGCCCGAGACACTTCACTCTACCCACCTGACTCCGTGGTGGCTGCGGATGAGAGGATCCAGGGTGCCAGAGGGGGTGTTAGGGGTCCCGCCTGTGACCCCAGGTGTATGGCACCCTGTCTTTTGGAACCCTGTGCACTGTGTCTGCTGAGTGGAGAGAGAGAGGCATCCAGCTCCAAGATGACCTTGGACTGGAGATGACTCATCAAATGCAGCTGGCCACGCTAACGAGCTGTTATCTTCTCTCTGTCTGGGAAACCAACCTTGGACTGAGCGTGAGTGAGACAGGTGCCCGTCCCTCCCTAACGTTCGGGCCGTGCTGTTATCTCTTATCACGTCAACATGAGATATGACATCCTGGGAGAGAGGTGTTTCCCAGAAGCTTCTGATGTGAGAACGGACGACTCCCCAACCTGGCATGGATGGGGGAGTCTAGCCTGACCTTCACCGTCTCGATTATGAAAGGATGTGCGTGTTAGTGCATGCAGAAGTGCGTGAGAGCGTGCAAACGTGTGTGTGCTAAAATATGTTCTGTGTGTAAATCACGTCACTGTGACTGCAACGGACTACTGTATAAAGGAGACTGCTTCGTGTCTCCTGTTTAGTCTGAGTTGGTCTTGTTTCTTGTCTTGTCTTTTTGTAGAGTTGAGTTGTTGCAGCTATCCCCGGCCCGTTAGGGGTCGGGGATGGACCTTTTTGTACTTAGTGCAATTTCTGCACCACTTGTTCCTGTACTTAGAGAGACTTTGACTCTGTTAGATTCTCTGTTTTTAGTCAAGTACTTATATTGTACTTCTTCATTATTTCATTGCCAATTACTGTATTGGTGGTTTTATATTTTGTAACTGTTTTTACCAGTAAAGCTTTTTATTATTCACTTTTATCTGGTGTCTGTCTGAACTCATTTTTTAAGAGTTTACAACTTTTTAAGGTCTGACTTTCTCTCCTTCCCTACGGGGAAGGCTGCACTTATGGGAGGAAGGTTTTGAACACCTTCAGGCACTCAAATCATCTCCTGGCTGTGGGACTGAGTGAGGCTTTTGGTAAGAATCAACAAGAGTGTTTTCTTAGGTAAAAGTCTTTTCACCTTCTCAGAAGCCAACTCAGCGCGTGCTGAGTTGGTGGGCGAGCTTGGCAGAATATAAGTACAAATCTCCAAACCCCTTAAACCGGATGAACTGATGTTCACACTGGACGGTTTGTACTAATAAGTCAAGCGGCGTCGCTCCCGAGCCCCTGGTGAGAGCTAGGTGTCAGACTCATACTTTACATGGTCTTTGTGGTTTGCATTCTCCATTCAGACCTAAGGTCTACATTTCTAAAGTAAGGTGCATATCTTGGTCTCTAAAATAAATAGTCGCTGTAGAAAGTAATAATATTCACCAGTTAAAGAGGGTCTCATTGATAGCTCAGCTTTCATTCAGAGAAGTGTATTTATGTTAGTGTTAAATAAGTATAAATATGTAAATATGTAAATATGTATATGTATATGTGTAATAGTAGGTTTATGCAAATGAGAAAGGTTATAACACCTGTTTGTGTTAACTTAAAGGTATAGTGTAGTGTTAGTGATAGTGTTTTGTTAAAAAAGATCTGGTAACTTCTTGGGCTTAGGACCTGAGGAGGGTTCCGGACGGCGTCGGGGGGTCCCCTAATAGGTGAAGGGGTATCTAGTAACTCGGAGCTCATTACAACAACATACCACAAGATTGTCACTATTGAAAATTTAAGACTTAAAATCTATCTGTTGACGCCTTACTATAGTCTTACGTAATTTTGGGGGTTTTGAAGACAATCTGAAAAAAATGAATTAATTTCATATCCACGCTATCGTCTCTTAGAGCTATACAACATACTAAGAGACAGGCACGTAAAACCTATTGGTTTCCGAGCTATCACACTTTGAAAAATCTAGAATTGCATTTGTCGAAAAAAATGTAGGGTTCCAGGGGTCGCACAGCAATGTGTGACACATCCACACGTTCGTCACGACGATCTATACAACATACCACAAGATTGTCACTAATGAAAATTTAAGACTTAAAATCTATCTGTTGACGCCTTACTATAGTCTTACGTAATTTTGGGGGTTTTGAAGACAATCTGAAAAAAAAAGGAATTAATTTCATATCCACGCTATCGTCTCTTAGAGCTATACAACATACTAAGAGACAGGCGCGTAAAACCTATTGGTTTCCGAGCTATCACACTTTGAAAAATCTAGGATTGCATTTGCCGAAAAAAAGTAGGGTTCCAGGGGTCGCACAGCAATGTGTCACACATCCACACGTTCGTCTCGACGAGCTATACAACGTACCACAAGATTGTCACTATTGAAAATTTAAGACTTAAAATCTATGTTTTGACGCCTTACTATAGTCTTATGTAATTTTGGGGGTTTTGAAGACAATCTGAAAAAAATGAATTAATTTCATATCCACGCGTTCGTCTCGAAGAGCTATACAACATACTAACAGACAGGCGCGTAAAACCTATTGGTTTCCGAGTTATCACACTTTGAAAAATCTAGGATTGCATTTGTCGAAAAAAAGTAGGGTTCCAGGGGTCGCACAGCAATGTGTCACACATCCACACGTTCGTCTCGACGAGCTATACAACATACCAAAAGATCGTCACTATCAGAAATTTAAGACTTAAAATCTATGTTTTGACGCCTTACTATAGTCTTATGTAATTTTGGGGGTTTGGAAGAAAATCTGAAAAAAATGAATTAATTTCATATCCACGCTATCGTCTCTTAGAGCTATACAACATACTAAGAGACAGGCGCGTAAAACCTATTGGTTTCCGAGTTATCGCACTTTGAAAAATCTAGAATTGCATTTGTAGAAAAAAAGTAGGGTTCCAGGGGTCGCACAGCAATGTGTCACACATCCACACGTTCGTCTCGACGAGCTATACAACGTACCACAAGATTGTCACTATTGAAAATTTAAGACTTAAAATCTATGTTTTGACGCCTTACTATAGTCTTACGTAATTTTGGGGGTTTTGAAGACAATCTGAAAAAAATGAATTAATTTCATATCCACGCTATCGTCTCTTAGAGCTATACAACATACTAAGAGACAGGCGCGTAAAACCTATTGGTTTCCGAGCTATCACACTTTGAAAAATCTAGGATTGCATTTGTCGAAAAGAAGTAGGGTTCCAGGGGTCGCACAGCAATGTGTCACACATCCACACGTTCGTCTCGACGAGCTATACAACGTACCACAAGATTGTCACTATTGAAAATTTAAGACTTAAAATCTATGTTTTGACGCCTTACTATAGTCTTACGTAATTTTGGGGGTTTTGAAGACAATCTGAAAAAAATGAATTAATTTCATATCCACGCTATCGTCTCTTAGAGCTATACAACATACCACACGTTCGTCTCGACGATCTATACAACATACCACAAGATTGTCACTATTGAAAATTTAAGACTTAAAATCTATCTGTTGACGCCTTACTATAGTCTTATGTAATTTTGGGGGTTTTGAAGACAATCTGAAAAAAATGAATTAATTGCGACCGTCAGGGAGCAGTTTACTATGAAAACCTCCACCGGCCATCCGGCCGTCGGTCGGTCGGTCACACGTCACACGTCACACCTTTGCCCTGCTCATATCTCCGCATCAGTATATAGGGCTTGTTTGTTTATTGTATGACATCACGCCACATCATCAGCTGTGGACTCTGTGATGTCATCGTATCGCATCAGTATATAGGGCTTGTTTGTTTATTGTATGACATCACGCCACATCATCAGCTGTGGACTCTGTGATGTCATCGTATCTCCATATATGGCCATCTCCGTATATGGAGATATAAGTCGTCCATGCCCAAGTCTGGGCTGGTGAGGTCAGACTTTGTGTGATGCGTAGGTTATCTCCAAATATGGAGATTCAACATTCCAGGTGTAACTATGGCTACCCGTATGACGTGAGAGGTGGAGGTTGTGATATTTGTGGAGATAAGCGACCAACGGTCGCTTATCTCCCGATTAGGGAGTCTTACTGGTTTCATATCCACGCTATCGTCTCTTAGAGCTATACAACATACCACACGTTCGTCTCGACGATCTATACAACATACCACAAGATTGTCACTATTGAAAATGTAAGACTTAAAATCTATCTGTTGACGCCTTACTATAGTCTTATGTAATTTTGGGGGTTTTGAAGACAATCTGAAAAAAAATGAATTGATTTCATATCCACGCGTTCGTCTCGAAGAGCTATACAACATACCAACAGACAGGCGCGTAAAACCTATTGGTTTCCGAGTTATCGCACTTTGAAAAATCTAGGATTGCATTTGTCGAAAAAAAGTAGGGTTCCAGGGGTCGCACAGCAATGTGTCACACATCCACACGTTCGTCTCGACGATCTATACAACATACCACAAGATTGTCACTATTGAAAATTTAAGACTTAAAATCTATCTGTTGACGCCTTACGTCTTATGTAATTTTGGGGGTTTTGAAGACAATCTGAAAAAAATGAATTAATTTCATATCCACGCGTTCGTCTCGAAGAGCTATACAACATACTAACAGACAGGCGCGTAAAACCTATTGGTTTCCGAGTTATCACACTTTGAAAAATCTAGGATTGCATTTGTTGAAAAAAAGTAGGGTTCCAGGGGTCGCACAGCAATGTGTCACACATCCACACGTTCGTCTCAACGAGCTATACAACATACCAAAAGATCGTCACTATCAGAAATTTAATAATTAAAATCTATGTTTTGACGCCTTACTATAGTCTTATGTAATTTTGGGGGTTTGGAAGAAAATCAGAAAAAAATGAATTAATTTCATATCCACGCTATCGTCTCTTAGAGCTATACAACATACTAAGAGACAGGCGCGTAAAACCTATTGGTTTCCGAGTTATCGCACTTTGAAAAATCTAGGATTGCATTTGTCGAAAAAAAGTAGGGTTCCAGGGGTCGCACAGCAATGTGTCAAACATCCACACGTTCGTCTCGACGAGCTATACAACATACCACAAGATTGTCACTATTGAAAATTTAAGACTTAAAATCTATCTGTTGACGCCTTACTATAGTCTTACGTAATTTTGGGGGTTTTGAAGACAATCTGAAAAAAATGAATTAATTTCATATCCACGCTATCGTCTCTTAGAGCTATACAACATACTAAGAGACAGGCGCGTAAAACCTATTGGTTTCCGAGCTATCACACTTTGAAAAATCTAGAATTGCATTTGTCGAAAACAAAGTAGGGTTCCAGGGGTCGCACAGCAATGTGTCACACATCCACACGTTCGTCTCGACGATCTATACAACATACCACAAGATTGTCACTAATGAAAATTTAAGACTTAAAATCTATCTGTTGACGCCTTACTATAGTCTTACGTAATTTTGGGGGTTTTGAAGACAATCTTAAAAAAAAGGAATTAATTTCATATCCACGCTATCGTCTCTTAGAGCTATACAACATACTAAGAGACAGGCGCGTAAAACCTATTGGTTACTTTCCGAGCTATCACACTTTGAAAAATCTAGGATTGCATTTGTCAAAAAAAAGTAGGGTTCCAGGGGTCGCACAGCAATGTGTCACACATCCACACGTTCGTCTCGACGAGCTATACAACGTACCACAAGATTGTCACTATTGAAAATGTAAGACTTAAAATCTATGTTTTGACGCCTTACTATAGTCTTATGTAATTTTGCGGGTTTTGAAGACAATCTGAAAATAATTAATTAATTTCATATCCACACGTTCGTCTCGAAGAGATATACAACATACTAAGAGACAGGCGCGTAAAACCTATTGGTTTCCGAGCTATCACACTTTGAAAAATCTAGGATTGCATTTGTCGAAAAAAAGTAGGGTTCCAGTAACCTGACTTTCGTTCAGATGGTGGCAGTAGTGCATCGCCCTACTTTACCATCTGAGATCTCTCGGTGGGAGTTGATAACGCTCGTAAAGCCCCGGGCCGGACCAATCAGCGGCAGCTAGGGGCGGGCTCTGAGCGGCTCTGAGCCAATAGAGTCTGATTGCAGACCACGTGGAAACACAGGAGGCGGATTCTGGGTGTAACGTCATGCAGACAAGCCAATATGAGTGGTTGGAGTTGGCACTCCCAGACTGTGATAGACAGTGTGGTAGATAATATTTATATAGTGTATGTAGTCCACAGAAAATCTCACTAGGCTACTACATTTAGATGTACCTGCTGCTGTCAATCTAACAGCTGACAACCATGGACTGTGACCTCTACTTCTCCTCTGTGTCAGCATAAAACCTGTACTAAGTGATACTATACATGGTCATTGCAACTTAACCAGTCAGCCTTATTATAAACTGTATGGTAATAGTATAGATGCTTAGATTCTATCTCCGTCTAGGGAGAGCACTTTGGTGTATAAAAGGTGTCCCATATGACACTTCAGAAGGAGTTCTGCCCAACAGGGCAAAGCTCTGGCCAGCAGGCCAGAGCTCTCTATGCTGTGTATGCTGTATGCTGTTTCTCTGATGCTGATGAATCTTCTTCAATAAATGGTTGACTTCACCCTGACTGGATATTAATATTTTTATATCACAGTTGGCGACCACGAAGGGACCAATATTTCATCTTTACCATAGATGGATACTTGGTCAAAAGAACTCTGGGTTGAAGGAACATTTTTGGAAAGGAGATTTTTGAAAGCAGACCTAAAGCAGGTCCACCACCATGAAGGACAAAGAGGAGACCACTACAGAAGCAACTTGCAAGCTATGCAAAAATCAACTGACTTTCAAGCAGATCTACAAGGTCGAGACCTCACAGATTAACAATAATCTTGTGATGACTGCAGCCTGTGGTGACAAGGAGGGCAGATTGCTATTCACCAACATGGAGAGCAAGTCGGCACCAAGAAACAACACAGACTGACAGCGGAGGTGACGAAATCGACACCATGTCGAACACCAACAGACTTTGTCAAGGAGACACACATGCGGTGTGAGAGCCACTGAACTGGAGCCCCCCAGCCCAGTGGAGATCCAACAGAAGCAAAGACATTAACCGCCACATGCCATAAGAGGAACGGAGAGACGCCATGAAGACTACAACAACTATGTGTTTGATATTAAGCTGAGTAATTTATATAGGAATAATATTAGCTAAAAGTTGATATCTAAAATATGAGTCAACAAGGCATTTGCCACTAATGTGAGAATATTTGGTTTTATGGTCTAAACTCTGGTATTCCAACAATTGCAGAGTTGTCGGGCAGCTCCGGACTAGGATAAAAATAGAATATTACCGTAACCAGACGAAAGATATTCTCTAGGACGGGAGTGCATGCGGGCTCTTGATTTTGTAAAACAGAGTTTCAAAGTACAAACAAATATAGATTCATATTTACTAAATTCTAACTTTCTCATATTCCAGTGCAAACAAGTCAAGTTTGAACTGTGATTGACCATGCATGAAAAAGTCATAAAGTGATTATTGCGTAGCCAGACGATCTTAATCCACGTAAAAGTAATGCACAAGTATTAACTATTAACGAAGTCGGGAATAGTGAATTAATTAATTAATTATTTAAATTGCTATATCAACATGTAATTGTCTGGAAGGTCTATTGATTTGGCACTCTATAAATATCCTGTTGTATGTAAATGAATAGAGTATTCATTCACAAAAAAAAGGATGGAGTGTGGTAGATAATATTTATATAGTGTATGTAGTCCACAGAAAATCTCACTAGGCTACTACATTTAGATGTACCTGCTGCTGTCAATCTAACAGCTGACAACCATGGACTGTGACCTCTACTTCTCCTCTGTGTCAGCATAAAACCTGTACTAAGTGATACTATACATGGTCATTGCAACTTAACCAGTCAGCCTTATTATAAACTGTATGGTACTGGTATAGATGCTTAGATTCTATCTCCGTCTAGGGAGAGCACTTTGGTGTATAAAAGGTGTCCCATATGACACTTCAGAAGGAGTTCTGCCCAACAGGGCAAAGCTCTGGCCAGCAGGCCAGAGCTCTCTATGCTGTGTATGCTGTATGCTGTTTCTCTGATGCTGATGAATCTTCTTCAATAAATGGTTGACTTCACCCTGACTGGATATTAATATTTTTATATCACAACAGACGGCCCCATCCAATCACCTGCTAAATAATTTTAAAAAATGGCCCGCCCCTTACATCGAGTCTGCTGGAGCAGTCCCAGATGTTAGTAGCAGAGTGGTATGCGGCCAGGCAAACGCACTGCTGCTATCATCTGGCGCAGTCAGGTTAGGGTTCCAGGGGTCGCACAGCAATGTTTCACACATCCACACGTTCGTCTCGACGATCTATACAACATAGCACAAGATTGTCACTATTGAAAATGTAAGACTTAAAATCTATCTGTTGACGCCTTACTATAGTCTTATGTAATTGTGGGGGTTTTGAAGACAATCTGAAAATAATTAATTAATTTCATATCCACGCTATCGTCTCTTAGAGCTATACAACATACTAAGAGACAGGCGCGTAAAACCTATTGGTTTCCGAGCTATCACACTTTGAAAAATCTAGGATTGCATTTGTCGAAAAAAAAGTAGGGTTCCAGGGGTCGCACAGCAATGTGTCACACATCCACACGTTCGTCTCGACGATCTATAAAACATACCACAAGATTGTCACTATTGAAAATTTAAGACTTAAAATCTATCTGTTGACGCCTTACTATAGTCTTATGTAATTTTGGGGGTTTTGAAGACAATCTGAAAAAAATTAATTAATTTCATATCCACGCGTTCGTCTCGAAGAGATATACAACATACTAAGAGACAGGCGCGTAAAACCTATTGGTTTCCGAGCTATCACACTTTGAAAAATCTAGGATTGCATTTGTCGAAAAAAATTAGGGTTCCAGGGGTCGCACAGCAATGTGTCACAAATCCACACGTTCGTCTCAACGATCTATACAACATACCACAAGATTGTCACTATTGAAAATGTAAGACTTAAAATCTATCTGTTGACGCCTTACTATAGTCTTATGTAATTTTGGGGGTTTTGAAGACAATCTGAAAAAAATGAATTAATTTCATATCCACGCGTTCGTCTCGAAGAGCTATACAACATACTAACAGACAGGCGCGTAAAACCTATTGGTTTCCGAGTTATCTCACTTAAAAATCTAGGATTGCATTTGTCGAAAAAAAGTAGGGTTCCAGGGGTCGCACAGCAATGTGTCACACATCCACACGTTCGTCTCGACGAGCTATACAACATACCACAAGATTGTCACTATTGAAAATTTAAGACTTAAAATCTATCTGTTGACGCCTTACTATAGTCTTATGTTATTTTGGGGGTTTTGAAGACAATCTGAAAAAAATGAATTAATTTCATATCCACGCGTTCGTCTCGAAGAGCTATACAACATACTAACAGACAGGCGCGTAAAACCTATTGGTTTCCGAGTTATCGCACTTTGAAAAATCTAGGATTGCATTTGTCGGAAAAAAAGTAGGGTTCCAGGGGTCGCACAGCAATGTGTCACACATCCACACATTCGTCTCGACGAGCTATACAACATACCAAAAGATCGTCACTATCAGAAATGTAAGACTTAAAATCTATCTGTTGACGCCTTATAGTCTTACGTAATTTTGGGGGTTTTGAAGACAATCTGAAAAAAATGAATTAATTTCATATCCACGCGTTCGTCTCGAAGAGCTATACAAAATACTAACAGACAAGCGCGTAAAACCTATTGGTTTCCGAGTTATCGCACTTTGAAAAATCTAGGATTGCATTTGTCGAAAAAAAGTAGGGTTCCAGGGGTCGCACAGCAATGTGTCACACATCCACACGTTCGTCTCGACGAGCTATACAACATACCAAAAGATCGTCACTATCATAAATTTAAGACTTAAAATCTATGTTTTGACGCCTTACTATAGTCTTATCTAATTTTGGGGGTTTTGAAGACAATCTGAAAATAATTAATTAATTTCATATCCACGCGTTCGTCTCGAAGAGATATACAACATACTAAGAGACAGTCGCGTAAAACCTATTGGTTTCCGAGCTATCACACTTTGAAAAATCTAGGATTGCATTTGTCGAAAAAAAGTAGGGTTCCAGGGGTCGCACAGCAATGTGTCACACATCCACACATTCGTCTCGACGAGCTATACAACATACCAAAAGATTGTCACTATCGAAAATTTAAGACTTAAAATCTATGTTTTGACGCCTTACTATAGTCTTATCTAATTTTGGGGGTTTTGAAGACAATCTGAAAATAATTAATTAATTTCATATCCACGCGTTCGTCTCGAAGAGATATACAACATACTAAGAGACAGGCGCGTAAAACCTATTGGTTTCCGAGCTATCAAACTTTGAAAAATCTAGGATTGCATTTGTCGAAAAAAAAGTAGGGTTCCAGGGGTCGCACAGCAATGTGTCACACATCCAAACGTTCGTCTCGACGAGCTATACAACATACCGAAAGATCGTCACTATCAGAAATGTAAGACTTAAAATCTATGTTTTGACGCCTTACTATAGTCTTACGTAATTTTGGGGGTTTTGAAGACAATCTGAAAAAAAAAAAGAATTAATTTCATATCCACGCTATCGTCTCTTAGAGCTATACAACATACTAAGAGACAGGCGCGTAAAACCTATTGGTTTCCGAGCTATCACACTTTGAAAAATCTAGGATTGCATTTGTCGAAAAAAAGTAGGGTTCCAGGGGTCGCACAGCAATGTGTCACACATCCAAACGTTCGTCTCGACGAGCTATACAACGTACCACAAGATTGTCACTATTGAAAATTTAAGACTTAAAATCTATGTTTTGACGCCTTACTATAGTCTTATGTAATTTTGGGGGTTTTGAAGACAATCTGAAAATAATTAATTAATTTCATATCCACGCGTTCGTCTCAAAGAGATATACAACATACTAAGAGACAGGCGCGTAAAACCTATTGGTTTCCAAGCTATCACACTTTGAAAAATCTAGGATTGCATTTGTCGAAAAAAAGTAGGGTTCCAGGGGTCGCACAGCAATGTGTCACACATCCAAACGTTCGTCTCGACGAGCTATACAACGTACCACAAGATTGTCACTATTGAAAATTTAAGACTTAAAATCTATCTGTTGACGCCTTACTATAGTCTTATGTAATTTTGGGGGTTTTGAAGACAATCTGAAAAAAATGAATTAATTTCATATCCACGCGTTCGTCTTGAAGAGCTATACAACATACTAACAGACAGGCGCGTAAAACCTATTGGTTTCCGAGTTATCGCACTTTGACAAACCTAGGATTGCATTTGTCGAAAAAAAGTAGGGTTCCAGGGGTCGCACAGCAATGTGTCACACATCCACACATTCGTCTCGACGAGCTATACAACATACCAAAAGATTGTCACTATCGAAAATTTAAGACTTAAAATCTATGTTTTGACGCCTTACTATAGTCTTATCTAATTTTGGGGGTTTTGAAGACAATCTGAAAATAATTAATTAATTTCATATCCACGCGTTCGTCTCGAAGAGATATACAACATACTAAGAGACAGGCGCGTAAAACCTATTGGTTTCCGAGCTATCAAACTTTGAAAAATCTAGGATTGCATTTGTCGAAAAAAAAGTAGGGTTCCAGGGGTCGCACAGCAATGTGTCACACATCCACACGTTCGTCTCGACGAGCTATACAACATACCAAAAGATCGTCACTATTGAAAATTTAAGACTTAAAATCTATGTTTTGACGCCTTACTATAGTCTTATGTAATTTTGGGGGTTTTGGAGACAATCTGAAAAAAATGAATTAATTTCATATCCACGCGTTCGTCTCGAAGAGCTATACAACATACTAACAGACAGGCGCGTAAAACCTATTGGTTTCCGAGTTATCGCACTTTGAAAAATCTAGGATTGCATTTGTCGACAAAAAAGTAGGGTTCCAGGGGTCGCACAGCAATGTGTCACACATCCACACGTTCGTCTCGACGAGCTATACAACATACCAAAAGATCGTCACTATCAGAAATTTAAGACTTAACATCTATCTGTTGACGCCTTACTATAGTCTTATGTAATTTTGGGGGTTTTGAAGACAATCTGAAAAAAATGAATTAATTTCATATCCACGCGTTCGTCTCGAAGAGCTATACAACATACACTGGGTGAAAAGAGAGATTATCTGACATATACTGGTAGAGTATATGACAGTTTATTTACAGATATACTGGGCATAAACCGACATTATTTGGTATATACTATTTGAGGGGTATTCTGGCATATTCCTCTGTATTCAGTGATAATAGGTGATATACTGCCCCCAGCTAGACAAAGGCAGACAAAGGCACACCAGGGGGTCTGGTTCATTCCTTTGACCTACAAATTGACTATTTGTTTAAAGAAAGGGGAGGAGGGCAAACAGCCCCCTCCCAAAAAGACACATTTTAGATTGCCTTGTATATCCCAAGTATAAAGGGCTTAATTTGCCTTAACTCACATTTTCAAGTAATTACAATGTTGTAAAAAGTAGAAACTTGCAATCTCATGTACTATAATGACATTCAATGATGACTAATTTGAAACAGTTGTATGATACAATACGTCTTTATTTTTGAACATCATAAGAGATACAGTATAGTATTGTACAGTATTGTATAGTACAGGAATGGCATGCAAATTGACTGGAACCTCATTTGGTCTAAGTCAGGGGTCTTCAACGTTCTTCGCTCCTGTTGCGTTATTTAACCACTTGAACCGTCAATACTTAATACATTTGACCTTATACTCTGTACTTGTAGATCTGCTAGGTTTGGATAAAGTCATCAGAATATGGACACTACGGGTCAAATGGTTAATGTAAAGAAAGAGAAAACGTTCTATCCCATAAAGATTTGGAGGAACCCCTGTAGTGACTCTGGGGGCCCCTCAGGGAACCCCTGTTGAAGACCCTTGGTCTAAATCTCAACCAATGTGCATAGTGGTATAACTATTGATACTTTCTCTTTTGTCTGGCTTAATTGCACAGTTGCGGCACTGTAAACACATCTGTTTGCAATTCTTTCAATGGGTAGAAATGATGGTGCACTGTCTGTCTGTGTGCCCTGCAAATCCCATACCTCTACAGGCTTCCCAAAGAAATGTCTGTCTGGATGAGGATGTAGCCACTTGACCTTTGCAACAACATGCTGACGAGTAGAATCCTGAGACTTAACATTAACTATCAAAAACTTTTTCACAATCGCAGGACGCAACTCAGCAGTTGAGTCTAAAAGTGGTACCTCGAAGCTTGAGTTGCTAGAACACCACTTGGCAGAAATACATGAAGATATGTCAGTCCTGCTATTAACAGAAAAGGTTACTCCAAGGCTTCTAACTCTGGTGCAAATCTGTACCATACTGCCTACCTGTGAGACAAAACTGTCAGGATAGATTTGATTGTACATGGATAACAGCAGCTGCCTATCAGATTCCGTCAGTACACCATCTTTGAATGGGGGTAGAGGTTCAGTCAAGTTTTACTGTACATAAAACAGAAGCTGTTTCTGATCTGGGTTCAGACAACACCATGACCAACACCAAGTACAGTAGCTCAGACCAGGCAGTTCCTTTATTCTGTCTTAACCAATCACGTTCCTTATCAGTGTGAAAATGTGACCAATCAGGTTTCTTGCTTCAACCTTTTGAATTCAAACTGGCTTGCCGTCTGGCTCTCGGGCAGACAGTAGTAACTGCTGCTTGCTGAAGAAGACAGAGAGGAGAAGTGTTACCTAAATTAATGGATAATTTTCAAACTGTTTGGTAAGTTGCAACAAATATAATTCTATGTAAGTAGTCTATTATATGTTAGAGACAGGTAATAGTAGAGACATGTAACCATTTCTCAAAGCATAGCAGCTAACTAAAAAAGGGGTTTGTTTTGTTTAAGGGGGACAAACATTGTTGATTAGATTAGATTAAATTAGGTTGTATTGCTTGTTGTTCTCAACATCATATTGTCTGTATTTATCTAGTGACCATTTCTTTCAAACCGTGGACTGGCCTTTTTAACAACTTTTATGGGTTTTAACCACTTAAACATTGCATTGCATGTGGGTAAATTTTTTATTGTGTCTCTGCACCAAGTTAAGAAGAAAGTTAAGAACTTATTGGTGAATGAGGCCCATTGAGAGTAAGTTAAAAGGAAGTGTTTGTAAGACCTTTGTGTTCCTGTAATAATTCTATTTTAACAAATTGTTTAACTCACTTAAGCTCTTTTAGACAGTTAGCAGATAGTGACCGTCCCCTTTGTCACTGTAAATGTAAATGGCCACTGCTAGGTGGGGGTGGGGTGACTTTACTGGGCCAGTCAACATGGCAACTTCTCATTAACAGTGTCTGTCTGTTCTCCATATGACCTGTATGTGTCCACCAAATGCGAGGAGGCCTTTATGCTTAACTAACTTTGTGAATCATTCTCTTTGTTAAAGGAATCTGTAAGACGTTTGCACAACTCGGAAAACAACAAACACAAACTATCCCCACAAGAAAGGTAACAATTTGTTCTATGTTGTTCTTTGCTGTATCACATATTGTAGTAAAAAGACACATTAGCTAGGTACATAGGATATTTGAATTGGGTGATAACACCTTTGAACTTTAAATAGATTGTGTTTGTAGATAAACAACGAAATAAATCCTAATTGCATTTTCCTTGTATTTTAAGCTGCCTGCAGGACCCATTTTGAGTCTTTGAAAAGGAGCCATCGACTGGACCAGCCAGAAAATGCTCTCCGCAAAAAGAAATTGACTATGTCAATGAATCACCGACAGAGAAAGACCAGGGTAAGTTTGGAACTGTTTGTTTTTTGCTGTTGTTATTATGTTTTACATGTTGTATCAATGTAATAATGGTAATTAAATACATACAATTAATTGCTATTCTATGTTTTACAGTTGCTGACCACCAGGATTGCATATCTGGAGACAGATGAAGAAAGAGCTGTGTGGTCGCATGCATGCTGGGAGCTGAGGAGGATGCTGAAGTTGACTGGCGCGCGGTGTGGATCGTCTCACCTCCTCCGGAAAGAGATGCTCAACTCTCCGCTCTCTGCAACGTGCTCCAGGAGAGGAAAAAGAGTGACCCGCGATGGCTTCATCAACACCACCGCATGCACCGAGACGCACTGGGAGAGCACCGCCCATTCACTGATGCCTATTCGTTCATAAATTAATTCTATGCAACACAGTTTGAGCTTGTAGATCTGCTATTTTGCTATTTATTTTCAATTGGAATACTGAATAATGATTAACTAGAATATCACTTTGAGCTTGTAGATCTGCTATTTTGCTATTAAAAAAAAATTGGAATACTGAATAATTTATAACTAGAATATAAATATACAATAATATCCACAAATACCCCCCCCCCCCCCCCCCCCCCACGAATACCCCGTCAAAATCTATCTGTTGACGCCTTACTATAGTCTTATGTAATTTTGGGGGTTTTGAAGACAATCTGAAAAAAATGAATTAATTTCATATCCACGTGTTCGTCTCGAAGAGCTATACAACATACTAAAAGACAGGTGCATAAAACCTATTGGTTTCCGAGTTATCGCACTTTGAAAAATCTAGGATTGCATTTGTCGAAAAAAAGTAGGGTTCCAGGGGTCGCATAGCAATGTGTCACACATCCACATGTTCGTCTCGACGAGCTATACAACATACCAAAAGATTGTCACTATCGAAAATTTAAAGCTATACTGTGTAAGATTCAAATGCGAGGAGGCCTATCTGTTGACATATAACATATAAAGAGAAGGCTTCAGAAGCTGAAAATAACGGAGTGGGTGTTCTAAAACTTTAGCGATTTAACAGTTAGGACAATTTTAAGATTTGTTTTATAAAAAAAGTTACATGGTACAACTTTAAGTCTTAAAATCTATGTTTTGATGCCTTAAAATAGTCTTATGTAATTTTGGGGCTTTTGAAGACAATCTGAAAAAAATGAATTAATTTCATATCCACGCTATCGTCTCGAAGAGCTATACAACATACTAAGAGACAGGCGCTTAAAACCTATTGGTTTCCGAGTTATCGCACTTTGAAAAATCTAGGATTAGATTTAGAATAAAGGAGAACATTTCTAAGACATTTTAAGTGTGCCTGCAGCTCGCTAAGTGTGTGCAACCTTGTTTAGCGGTTGGTGTTAGCATTATCATTTGTTAGCATTAGCATTTGTTACCATTACCATTTGTCGGAAAAACAAGTAGGGTTCCAGGGGTTGCAGAGAGATGTCACATATCCACAGGTTCATCTCGACGAGCTATAAAACATAGTACAAGATGGGCACTAATTTGAGACTTAAAATCTTTTTTTTTTTCACGACATACAATGTCTTTTGTCTTTTTGGGGGTTTTGAGCTTTGGTTGTCTGGTGGTTTCCGAGGACTTTGAAAAAAAGGTGGAAAATCTTTAGTTTCGACAAAATATCAGGTTTTTATATTCTCTGTTCTAGATCTATGAATTGTGTTCTAGATCTGTGTTTTTTTCGATTCTGTGATTTATATCTATAAATGCACAAATCTAGCACACATAATGTATAGATATAGCACATACAATTTACAGATGTAGATTATATAGAACCAGGGCAGAAGAAGAATTAGAATGAATGAAAAGGAAATGGAAAGGAAGGAAAGATCAAAACATTAATTAATACAGTTGGTTGTACAACCAACCTCTCAAATCAACATTCCTGTAAGTGCAATCAGCAGGACACCGCAGGGAATTGAACCCCATCCTAGTAAACCAATCAGCAGGACACCGCAGGGAATTGAACCCCATCCTAGTAAACCATTCAGCAGGACACCGCAGGGAATTGAACCCCATCCTAGTAAACCAATCAGCAGGACACCGCAGGGAATTGAACCCCATCCTAGTAAACCATTCAGCAGGACACCGCAGGGAATTGAACCCCATCCTAGTGAACCAATCAGCAGGACACCGCAGGGAATTGAACCCCATCCTAGTAAACTAATCAGCAGGACACCGCAGGGAATTGAACCCCATCCTAGTAAACCAATCAGCAGGACACCGCAGGGAATTGAACCCCATCCTAGTAAACCATTCAGCAGGACACCGCAGGGAATTGAACCCCATCCTAGTAAACCAATCAGCAGGACACCGCAGGGAATTGAACCCCATCCTAGTAAACCAATCAGCAGGACACCGCAGGGAATTGAACCCCATCCTAGTGAACCTGCCAGACCAGCGTCTTTTGCTTCTTGACATTTACAGGTGGAAGACAAACGTAACTATTAGAAAAGAAAATTCCTACAAAATTTTAAGTGTGCCTGCAGCTCGCTGAGTGTATGCATTAGCATTTTTAATATTAGCATATATAGCATTAGCATTAACTTTTTTAAACATTAGCATTAGCATTTTAGTGTTAGCATTAGCATTTTTAGCATTAGCGGAAGTAGCGGTTAGCCGTTAGGTATGTCGGACCACCCACCGAGTTTGAGACTAGTAACATGCTGCAAACTTGAGTTATGGCGGTTTAAAGCCCAGCCAATAGGAATACAGAGGGGGCGGGGCTTAATCAATTACAACACACACACACACACACACACACCTAAAAAAGACTAGAACTATTTATAGAGCTACAAATGAAAAAACACAACGCGGTTCGCTTCCTGGTGCCATACCAAAGGTGTCAGTGATGATGATCTTATACAGAATGCTCCACCTCTGCTGGGAAACAAGTTATTTTACCTCTTTACCTTTTAACCTCTCCTAATACTACTGGGGTCCCCAAAAGGTAGATTGTGACCTACCAGTAGATCACAAAGCCGCAGGTACAGGTAGACCACATGACATGCCCCTAAATATAACTATTTATAAGCTAAATAAAACTTTCTTTTTTCTCAGATTTTTTTTTTTTTTGTTTGTTTCTTGTTCTGACCTCAGGTGCTATAGAGGTTATGCACGTGACATCATCATCATACCGGAAGTTATGCGGGAACGCCTACTGAGTGGCAAAGAACTACTTTTTGTCCTTGACAGCCCATACAACCTCATCATTTTAAACTTGAAGTACAAAGTTATTTTCAGACAGTTCTAACCAAATGGCTATTAACTCAACGTTTTCCTCGCAACATAATCACAAAAATATCGTCACTGTCGGGCAAAAACTTTGTATCCCCAAGTTTCAAATGTGTATGTGTTTTGGTAAAGCAAAGCCCTGCTTCATCATACAAGACTGTCGCACAAAAGATCTGTTTTCACTAGTTTAGTACATTTTATAGATGATAAATACAAAACGAACGGTTTTGGACACACAAGGTTTCCACCCGACAATGACGATATGCTATAAGGTGCTGGGAGTGAAACTTATAATGTAGGGGTGCCTCAGATTAAACAAATATTGATGGCGTGCCCCAAGACAAAAAACGTTTGGGAACCCCTGCTCTATACCACAGGTGTCAGTGATGATCATCTTATACAGAATGATCCACCCCCACATACCTAGCTCGGTTCCGTATTCCATACATTTTCAAAAGATATCAGGATGTATGATGTATAGAAACCAAGTCAAAAAAGTGTGGGCAGACTGGGCACCCCTGGCCTAAACTCTTTTTACATGTTTTACTATTTTGAAAAACAGGGATGTATGACACGTGGTGAGCTTGTAGATTGGTTATTTTTTTTATATAACAATAGAAAACTATGAAATTGGCACAGATTATGTTTATCTATGCATTTCTAATTTGTTTCTCTTCAACAAATCTAGAAGGGTGTCTTCTGGACACAGATGATGCAACAGCCTATCTTTAATCTGATTGGCTGATTATTCTCCACTACAGAACAGTCCCTCCCATTCTCTGCCAGTCGTTGGAGCTTCTCGTTGAGTCAACACCTGATTATTGATCTGTTAGTAGTGATTATTGATCAGTTTGTAGTGATTATTGATCTGTTTGTAGTGATCATTGTGATCAGTTCAGTTCACATTAATCAGTGATGATGAAGATCTCAGCCACCCTCCTCATCCTCTCCTCTGTAAAGCAATCCCAGGAGGTGAGTAGATTTGAGTAGATCAAATATACTTTGTTATTATAGCAAATATTAGAAGACCCTATTATATGTTTTACAAAAAATATATACTTGTGTCTTTACTTCTAACATTTTAATTGAAAGAGTGTGTGTGTGTGTGTGTGTGTGTGTGTGTGTGTGTGTGTGTGTGTGTGTGTGTGTGTGTGTGTGTGTGTGTGCGCGCGCGCGCGCGCAAGTGTGTGTGCGCGCGCAAGCGTGCGTGCGTGTTTGGTTATTTAGTTTTCTATAATATTGTTTGTTTTGTCTCTTATTATAATATATTAAGAAACATAAAATATATATTATAATATAGAAATGGTCAAGGTCTCCAATTCCTTCAATTTATCACTTTTAACTGTACCAAATCAAACAGGAATGCTAGGTTTAATACAATACATACATGAACTGATACTTGTTGTTATTAAACCTCTCACTTCATATTGAACTTTACAACCAATCAGGATTGTTTAATTAACATGTGATGAATCTGTGATGTGTCATTCTCACTTTGAAGAACTTTGTTCATTTAAAGTAATTTAATGTCATCTTTGTTTTCTTTCCAGTCATACACAAGAATACTGCTGTCACTGGCTGTTCAGACTCAGATAAAAAAAAAGATAAAGAGTTCATGTATGGTCTGGATGGAGAGGTGATCTGGTACGCTGACTTCACCAAGGGGAAGGAGGAGGAGCCTCAGCCTAAGTTCATAGATCACATCACCTACAAAGAAGGAGGTTATCAATATGCTGTGGAACTGGATCTGCAAAATCAACCTGGAGGCCCTTCTCTCTGCCCTCAAGAACCCTCCTGTGGAACTAGGTACATATCTATACTATAACTATTAACACTACAATAACTATTACACTACTACTGAACATATTTTATAATACTATAATAATATATAACATATGTATATACTGTGTGTGTGTGTGTGTGTGTGTGTGTGTGTGTGTGTGTGTGTGTGTGTGTGTGTGTGTGTGTGTGTGTGTGTGTGTGTGTGTGTGTGTGTGTTTACGCACATGCAGCCACACCGTGGCTGCACCGTGGCTAAACGTATATAGCGCCTTTATTATCCAGCACCTTGTACTTTGACTTGCAAGAGCAAAGTGAGACCTGTCCCCAGTCTGTGGCTGGCAGCCTTTATTGTCTGCACCAGGCCGAAAGGCATGGCTGAGACTATGTTTTGCCCCCTGTCCGTCCGTCCATCCGTCCGTCCGTCTGTCCGTCTATTAGAGAGGTGGTGCCATAGTTTTGCACTTTTTCTGTTTTGTGTGTCTAACATTTCTCTAATAGACCACCGGGTGGGCTTAGCATATGTGCCAATGTGCACATTTGCCTTCCCTGTGTATTTTTGGTTTCTTCCTGAAAGCTGAAAGCCACCGAGTCAAAAGGCCTGATCGAAAACACAGATTTAATGATCATAAAATAATCCCCTCCCCTTTTACCATTCACCTAACACTGTGGGTGTGGCTAACTTCAGCTGGGTCACCACCCACCATGACAACCAGGCATACTTAATGAACTGGTGGGTGTGGCCACATAAAAAACACATTTCAACACTTTCTGTACACTTTTTTGGAAAATATCTTCCTAATATTAACGTTTTCAGGGAAGGTAGGGTGTAAATCAGAGTAATGCTGGCTCTTGGGCCAGTTAGGGCCTGGGATTGATTACATCAGAAATCTCCATATATGGGCATAAAAGGGATTTTGTTTCTGGGAATGACCATATATGGACTTTATTAATAATAATATGTATCCATATACATACAATATATTTTATGTCCATAC